>NC_049219.1:13628011-13928011 GCF_013347855.1 Anguilla anguilla
AATACAACTGGCATTTAGGGTCTGAAAATCAGTATTTCCTGAAGAATGAGGAAAAGGGACATCGCTGTGTGCAGGGCAGTAAAGAAAGCACTTCCATATTTGATGACTAATTGATAACATTTTAGTAAAGTAAAGACATATAATTGTCTAATTTTTACTGTGCTTTTTAGGTTACACAGTTAACTTACAATTGCTAATATTTCACCATTACGTGCAAAACGGTGATGGTACGGAATGCCACAACGTTGGTTGTGCTATCATGTGATTAGCAGCCAGCCAATAAGCATTGGTTATGCTATCATGTGATTAGCAGCCAGCGAATAAGCATTCCTGACCTACCCTGTTCCAAAGATTTAATGTTATTGCTCTACACACCCTAAGAGAACATGACCTCGTTGTTATTGTTAAAAATCAACATCGTTTGGTCTTTTTCCCCACAAGCACTGCTAATTATGCGAATAATAAATGTATAATTGCAGTGAAGCATTAGGAAAATTTGACTTTAACACACTTTTAAAGCTGTCTGTACTCTAAATACACACATTTTAAACTCCTCCAAATCCTCTCGCTGCCAGAGCCTGAATCACAGGCTTTTTTTTCCTTCTTTTTTTTAACAGCCCTGCACAACAACCTTTGACTAGGAGGTTAAGCTCCAATTTGACTAAAAATAGACTTTAATGAGCGAGTGGTAGCTTCAGCAGAGGTTTCACAGGGGAACTCGGAGCACAGAGAGGTGCTGATAGGGGTGCTGTGTTTACAGTCACACGCCTCACACCCCGGCCCGACAGGAGACGGGCGTCTGAATGAAGTCATACGGAACGGGAATGTGTGATGTCAACAATAGCAACATGACCAGGGGGTGGTGTTAGGCATTCGTACGAAAGCTCTCCTTTTATCATTTTGAATCCCTTTTATTAATGTCTAATTTGCTTATTCTGATCTATGTTTAGGCTGCAATTTCATTATATATAAGGTAATACAGTAAGCATTCTTGTTCTTCTTCTTCTTTTATTATTATTATTATTATTATTATTATTATTACTGGTGATGCACAGGAGCTTACCTGACCAGCTGTGTCCAGGATCTCCATGCTGACAAGCTCATCATCAATACTTGCTTGGTGGCGATATGTTGACTCTGAAAACAGACGAGGGCGTACTCAGTCAGCACGGGTGTGCGTGAAACCCGCTCGCTAAAATGTTAAATAGTTTGTGTCATGCAGTACTACTGTTGCACCCAGGGGGGGTAATGACGGAAGTGCTGGTGGGAAAACAGCCTTTCGAACCTGTTGAAAACAGCTTCAGATCTTGCCCAGTTACATTATACCAAGAGGCAAACACTTTTACTGGAATAGCTCCAGAAAAACAATGCTGTGTAAAAAATAGGTCAAAGATGTGCAAGCCGTAAAATGAATGAGCTCTTTAATTTGCTCCGGGCCATATATTCTCTTTAATCTTTCTTTGTTATGTGTTTTACTGCTGTTTGAGGCAGTACTCAACTTAATTGTTTTTTCCTTAGAGAGGTTTGTTTGCAAATGAAGCTCCCCTCAGGGATGATGAAGCCCTCCGTGTGAGGATGATGAGGGAAATGTTCCAGTTGGGTTTGTGAGCGGCAGATGGCCAGGGAAGGGGGCCAGATTAATCTGGAACGGCTCTGCAGAACAACTCCTCCTGGTGCTCCTCTCCTGGTGCTCTCCTCCTGGTGCTCCTCTCCTGGTGCTCCTCTCCTGGTGCTCTCCTTCTGGTGCTCCTCTCCTGGTGCTCCTCTCCTGGTGCTCTCCTTCTGGTGCTCCTCTCCTGGTGCTCCTCTCCTGGTGCTCCTCTCCTGGTGCTCTCCTTCTGGTGCTCCTCTCCTGGTGCTCTTCTCCTGGTGCTCCTCTCCTGGTGCTCTCCTTCTGGTGCTCCTCTCCTGGTGCTCTCCTCCTGGTGCTCTCCTCCTGGTGCTCCTCTCCTGGTGCTCTCCTCCTGGTGCTCCTCTCCTGGTGCTCTCCTCCTGGTGCTCCTCTCCTAGTACTCTCCTCTTGGTGCTCCTCTGCTGGTGCTCCTCTCCTGGTACTTAATAAATGCTGTTATTGTGATTAGTGTTGTTATGATAATGTAATTGCATACATGATGTTATCAATCTGATTCAGGTATGTGATGTGAATGGGTAGAAGCCCCCTGAACACAGGCCCTTTCCTAGAGAACAGAGTCATTAAAAACTCATGAAATATAAATTAAAGGACATTCATTTGAATTCCCTTCATTTCGATGTCATGCCATTTTGCTGAGGGTGGTGCAGAAATGATCCAGCAGACGGGTGAATTTCTTTCCAGTTTATGAATCCACAGAGGAGCGCATTTTTAATGATGAATTTTTGCCCTGGGGGTCTGGACTGTGCTGGACGTCGCTTTGTGGGACAGTGAGAAATGTCACTCTGCTTTGTCCAGCCCTCTGGTGTTCTTTTCTCTTCAAAACCGGAGGTTTTTATGGGCTGATGTTTTTAAACACTTAACACCATCTGCCATGTTATGAATGAAAACTTGAAGGTATTTGTCAGGAAGTTTTCACAGTTGGAACTTTAAATATGGCCACTCAACTAAAAGTAAGGTAATGTTTCTGTCAACAGCTGAACATCCCAAACAGCAAAATAAGTTTCTTGACTGGCAGAATTGGTAGGTGACGTTTGACCTATAGATTTGAAAAGGGGGAGGTCCCAGGGCTGAGTGGATGCTGTAAGCACTGTAAGCCCAGAAGGCTGTCTTATTCTGTTTTTTTTTTCTGGTTTGTTTCATGCTTTGGAAACCTTACCCAAACACATTTCGGTCAGCTGTGTGAAGTAAAACATTTTAAGATACCATTTATGCTCAGGAGAGCACATGCTAAATACAGCCTTCTAAATCCGCTAGCATAAGGATACATCAGCTTCTCAAAGCACAGACCTTTATTACAGAAAAATAATGACTTAAATATCAGTTAGACATTTTATGTAGGGAATTACATTGGATTAGAAGGAACGTGGCTAAAAAAGGCTCTAGAATGAATACCCCGTAATCATCAAGTTCCCCAGGACTACATTGCACTTATTCTTCCCAGTTATACATTTCGGAATGAGGAAAGCACACACAGTTTAGTTTTGAAGATTTACCTCTCTGTAAATAAAGAAACACAAACACCTCTCGGCACAGTCCGGCGGGTTTAAGTAATGAACCTGGGAACAGCCGTTCGTCTTCCAAATGTTAAGTTTGCATTTTGTTGTAAACTAGCCGGGCACATTAGCAATACCTGTGCCAAGTGGGTGATAGGACAGTAATTATTATTCTGCGTGAGTTTACACAAGGCAATAGGCCACGGTTAGCTCCAGGCAAAGTGATGTCATTGATTTCCCAGCATCCCCCTTGTGCCGTTGGGACAATCCAGAGCGGAGGCAGACCCGAAACTCGTACAGGCTCGGCAGAACAGCCCGTTAATGCAGCTGCCACTCTACATTTTCAGCCCGCGTTTGACTGACACTCTGAGGTCTGCTGTGGCTTTTGGACAAGGGGAAATGATTTAACGGCCCTACATGCCTACTGTATCGCAGAGGAGCCAAGAAAGGCTTTAGCAGGTCCTCATCCATAATTTTCCTGACAGCTCATAAGTCACTGCTTTCTGCTCTGCAAAGTGCATGCATTCCTGCCGTTGCCTTGCGGGGAGAGAGGGTCTCCACCAGACGAGGAAACGCCTTTCTGCGTCCGGTGATTTATCCTGCAAACAAAGTGCAGGTTGACTGGCACCTGAGGAAGTCAGGACTTGTGTTTGTTTGCCCTGGTTTCCCCAGGGCCGGGCTGAGGCCGCTTCCGCTGTTTCGCCTCATGCAGCCTCCGCGCGTTTGTCATCCACGTCGTTAACCCTTTGAATTGCAGGTTCTCTTTGGAATGTGTTCTAGAACTCTATTGCTTTCAATTACCAGTAGCAATTGTTACATTACAGTAATGGAGTTCTAGAACACTGACAGTTTCATTCAAAAAAATTTGAAGCAGTCAGTGTTCTGGAACTCCATTCTTTCAATTACCAGCAGTGACTGAAGAACATTCTACTCACATATTTGTCGTGATCTCACACCTTAAAGCTGCACACTTCACAACATAACTGAGCATACAAGAGCACCCTCAGCTACTGCAGAAAAGGCTTCCAATTTCCCATTTGTGTAGCATGCCAGCGACGAGAATCGCACCTGAAGAGGTGAAACGGAACGCCAGGCGGATTTGTTTAAAGAGGGATTAATTTACCTCAAACGCCACAGTATAAGTGTTGCTTGCACAGGTGGCTCGTTTTTTTTAGTGACAGTCGAGGCCGGATTAATATGAAACAGGAGCTGTCACCCAGGAATGGGTGCTCCGCTTCTCCTCAATACAGAGCTCGTGCCATGCGTGGAAACTTTATCAAATTGCTTGCAGACCCCGGACAGCTTCTTAAATGGATGGGGGGGGGGGGGGCGCGCGGTAACTCAATATTCTCATCACCGGCGGCGACGGTGGCGGCGGTGCGGCCCGAGCCGCGCGGTCGCGGGGAGAAGCCCCTCCCTCTCCGCTGCCCGTCGTCCTCCGGCTCCTCCGAGCACAGAGTCAAGGGCACGCGTACGCGCCTCCTTGGGGGAGGAGGGCTGCGCCAAAGGCAATGGGGACGAGCAATGTATTTTGTAATCACACACATTTTGTGTATTTTCGAACAATTTTCATGAAGCACTCAGTAGGACATTCAGAGAGAACATGGCTATTGAGACAAACAGGGGAGACACTGTAATGTGCTTTTATGCTGCATTTTCCCCATGATCTTCTACATTTGGGAAATGCGCTTGTTGGGACTTGTGAGAGAACTGGCCCGAGTACACTGCATTAAAGCCTTAAAACCCCAATAATGTTTTTTGGTCAAAAAACGCAGAAGGAGCACACAAAAAGCTTTTGAATTTATGGGCGAATGTTCCCGCTGCTACATACTTTTGCCATTATAACTAACGACTGGGAGTCAATGTAATTACCCTGTGGAATTGCTACCGTCTGTAGATTTGAGCACGCTCTTTGATGGGGTCTTAGGGCGAGAGATACTGCAAATTCCCCTGGATTTACCCTCGCATTCCACCTCCTTACATCCTCCACCTTCCACAGGCGTAAACACATTTACCTCATGCACTTAAGTGCGAGCGGTGTTTCAAGTTAAGCCACCAGCTTTCGCTTCCAGTGGCATAACATAACAGCACGCATGCGTTTGTGAACTGCAGATAAGATGATGTTCCGTGTTATGGGTTACTGGACAATAAGCACTGTAACTGAGAACTGCAAATAAACGGAAGCGTAAACTGATATGATGGCTACATGTCTATTAAAACTAGGGCAGCGATGAATGTGCTCCGAAACACTGGTTCAAGTCAGCTTACCAATGTGATAATGTCAGTATTGCTTTATTTTCGTCTTACACTGTAACCATGAGAGCAACACTATGTTTGATCGTGAGAATGCTGTGAATGCTAAATCCAAACCATATTTCTGTTGAACTGGCAGGGCCGGTGTACAACCTTCCAGGAAATGAGGAAGAATATTGTCCAAAACCCATAAATCAAACACCTTTAAAAGGATTTTTTTTAAAAAGGTTTTAATGCATGAAAATACCGTAAAACCTAAGAAACGTTATGTACCAAATGGTCAACAGAAAGCATTCACTGGGGTTTGCTTTTTGACATTTCCTCCCAGAAAATGTCAACTAAAGTTCAAGCTCAGATAAGACACGTTGAATGGAAATGGCGAAGCGTGTCACAAACATTAGCTTTCATGAAACAAACCTCAAGCAGGGGCCCTTCAAGTGGCATTAAGGAGTCAGATGCATGTGAGCGTAATGGCAATTAAGCCATCCCAAAATGGCGATGAATGGGCCGTCTGTGTGAAGGTACAGTACGGGGCGAACTGTGCCACCGAGCTCCCACCAATAATACGCCCCACGGGATTGTGGGTACAAAGAGGCTCCAGATGGGTGGCGAGGGTGTCACTTACCGAGGGTGGGGTCGTATTCCCAGATGAAGCGCTTGGTCAGGAAGCGCACCACCAGAGCTGCGGGGAGACAGACAGAGGCATTGTCAGTGTTACAGCTCTGAAAAGAGTGGTGCAGGAGTTAAACCTTTGAAGAGTAGGTTTTTTGGAATGCTTTTTTCAAAGAGTGTTCTAGAACTCCACTGCTTTCACTTACCAGTAGTGACTGTTACATCAGAATTAGAATGTCCGGTTAAGAACATTCTAATCAAACATTTGTGATCTCACGCCTTATAAGGGAAAATAATCTAACCCTGGCTGTAACCTAAAGGGTTTTAGGGTCAAATCCTAGGCGGAGCTGTGCAAGGTTCTAAACCTGAATTGCCTCAGTGTTCAGCAGTATAAATCTAATATGACGAAGAACACGAGTCCTAATGAGCTTTGCTCCACTGTGGTAGTAAACAAAGCCTGTGGCTTTTTTTTTTTTTTTTAAAGTTTACGCTCAACTATGCCGCCCCCTCCCTGGTGACTCACGGGTCTCCTTGTGGATCCCAGCCCTCCTTTGTTGCCCGCGTACCTGATCTAATCAGCCCTTCACACACATCTTTATCGCTCGATCCACATTTTTATTTACACACTGTCTTTGCGCAGACAGTCGCATGCGAGACCTCTCCCCGCCGACTGCAGTATCCATCACCATTTCCTGCCGAGGGCACACTAGCAAACGCATCCTCCCAAAATGCATGCTGCTACTCGCCACTTCTGCTCACAGTGCAGTACAGTATCTGTGCATCTTGTTTATCAAGCACAGAGAAGCTCCAGGCTGCAGGACATCGAGCTGCTCTGGCATAAACTAGGGAACACTGAGTGGAGCCCTTCATGTTAATTCCTCGCAGGTTTTATGTAAAATACATTTTATGAATACGGCCCCTGGTGCGCTTGCCTAAACATTAAACATTAGACTGTGGCCGTATGCTGTAACTCAATTTAATCTGATTAAGGTTTTCAAATAAAAGCGTCTTATGCTCCTCAGCGCACTTTGCGATTTGGCATTTGGGTGTTTTTGGGTCTGTTTTAGTTTCATAGATCTTTACACTTTGTCTATCGACGGGCCACAGACACATGCAGTGCCCAAGTCAGCACCAGCCATTCATCAACCCCCATTAACAGCACTGTTGCCTCCAGTCCTTCTCCATTAGCTTAGCACTGTGAGAAACGGGGTCTAGCATTCCTGCGTCCAGCGGCACAGGGCTGGGGATCCATTCAGAGGCATAGGAAATCCTCCCAAGACCTCCGGCAATTCTCTTCTGTCCCCTGTAGGGGACACAGGTCTCTCGCCTTCATCTTGAGAAACCCCATATTCTGCTTTGCTGAAACCTACACTGCCAGGGACATTCAATAAATATTAAATTATTTTTTTGACCATATTTTCACTGCAGCATTTTTATTTTGTCATCCGGGACACTATAAATATGTCAAAAAGAATTACAATTTTTAATACATCTTTTTCCTGCCGAGCCTCAGGAGGACATCCCACTCACGTCCACCCCCCTGCTTCACCTCCCCATCTACAGCCGACAGGCCAGAGAGGGGGGCTGACTCAGCACTTTATTTTAAGAATTATATCTGTTTTCAGCCTCTCTACTGGAATTGCCTCTTATAACACAGCAGCCAGTGGAATGTATAGCACTCTAACCAGGTGGGCCCCTGACAGGCGCTTCTGTTTACTGAAGGATTCATAAAGATAGTCATCATGCTGGATATCAGCCCCACACAGGTATACAGCAAAACAGAGTTAGTAGGCAATGTAGACAGTTAGCTGCATACCTATTTGATCTACAACTAGCTCCAGCATTCTGTGGTCAGTACATAAAATACCCGCGCTCAAAACAGATTCCTTTTAGGAGCCAGGCATCATCTAGGACCTAGATTTAGGTGCATTGGCAGGGTAATGAAAAGCACCGCCAACAGTGAGAAGAGAAGGTTATGCGTCATATAGGTTATATAGGATGTGGCCTTCTTGTGCCTGCTTCTGTAAGAGCTGGCTATTCCATGCCTGAATGATTTCAAATGAGCCTGAATGGATGACTTGAAACTCTGAGGGCGTTGGTTTCCTCCTGTGGAGTGACGGTGTGTTTTGTTGAATGAGACAATGGAGAAAATGACTTTGTCTTTGAACTGGAAAGAACATCCATCTCGGTCTTCCCCCCCCCCCCCCGAAAATTAGCTTCACCGAAAGCCATTACTCTGGATACGGAACCTCTGACACATTGGACTTAACCCTTCGCAGAGACCCTGGCATCCGCTCTCTTTAAATAGCGACAGGACTCTGCAGCTGCAATGCAGACATTTAAACTGAAAACCGCTTGCTCTGCTTTGCAGACTTTTCTGCTTTTTGTTCTCTCTCCCCATTGTTAAATCACCAGCTGCCTCTCCGGTACAGCTGTGCCACCCACACCAATATTCTACGAAACATGAGCAAACCTTCAATGTTCTTGCCCACAAGACAGGGACCATTTTTCCCCAGCACACAATAGCCAATTAAAATGCCTGGAAACAATACCAAGACTGCAGGTGAGCAGGGGCTGTCGAGAAGAGAGGAATATCGCCTACCAATGACAGCGAGCCGTCCGTGGGTGTGCAATACAGGAGTAACCCGCGGAACCCAGAGGAACCCTAAGGAACCCTAGGGAACCCCTGAGACAAAGCCAGCTGTTTCCCAGTCTTATTTGGCAAATGACACAGCCCAGGTTCCAGCCTGTAAAATAAAGACTACTGGGAGCCTGAGTCTGATCATCCTTTTCCTACACATTTGTAAGAACGGTACTTGGACAGTTGTCTGGAATTCAGCTGAACACCTATTTGTCTCGTCCTGCAGTTTCCATAATTATCTCTCCTTCTTAGAAAGAGGCAGAACAATTCTTTCCAGGCAACTAAATTCCATGGTGCTCACTGACGTGAAAATGTATTCTCGAATCCTTCATTGAAACCTGTCATGTTCCAATATAACGGCAAACAATTTCATACTTGTTATGCTCTGTAAATGCTTTCTTTTCAAAATAATTCGCTGGTTCTTTATTTACCTCAGCATACTTTGTCAGACCTCCAACCATTGCTCATAGAATAGGCCTCTTTTCACTAATGCAGTTATTCTGCGCTCGGGAGGGAATGAGTCATACAGCCTGCAATCAATTTTAAAATTAGCAAATAATTTCATCATTTATGAAAAATTTTTTGAATAAAAACTTTTCCTCTTATATAACTCTTATGAATCTCGCTTCTGGGTCAGTGCAATTTCAGAAACTTTTTTCAGCCACTCGCTAAAAGCTGTAGCACATATTTGTTTATGAGTCATTTAAGCGTGAAAAGAGTGGCTGACACATTTAGGTTAAAGGGAAAATGCTCAACACTTACTTCAATCCCTCTGCTGGGTTCAACGTGGCAGCAATCGCAGCAAGTATAGCTCGATTCCATTTTTTAGGCTATAAAATGTACCTATTTAAAGGTCTGCCAAGCTTGTCAAAATCGGTTTTCTAATATACAGGAAACCCCCCACCCACTCACATGCACATGCACATGCACATGCACACACACACCGACACACAGACACACAGACACACCCACACAAACACCCACGGTAAATTGCTTCAGAAAATGGACGAACATTCTCGGTCACACAATCTAAATTAAATTCCAATATCTATAGAATCTGAACGTGGGGAAACTATGTCTGTTCTATAGCTCATTTCCTTGTGACAGGTGAGCGTCTTTAATGAAAATATAAGCGTGGTCCTGAGAATGATTCACAGAGAACAGGAATCCAGTAACCACAAGGTCATAACCTGGTGTCAAAGGAATGCTGCAATTTGGTAAATGTCAACCATTGCTTACCAAGTGCCATAACAACACAGCATCATTAGGAGGTCATTAGAGTGGCCCCATTGTTGGATGAGCTAATTGCACTGTGGGAAATGCTACTGAACAGAACTGTGCTAATTAGCGATCCAAAAATTCTTTAATCCAAACAGCTGCCTGTTACTAATTCTGTTTTTGTGACCGAAGTTAAAGCACAGCACCAAACTGCCTTTGTGTTTGTATTTGCATTACAGTGTCCTGTGCCCTGTTCATTCAATCAAATATCTGTTATATCACCAGAAGACAAACAACCCAAAACATTTGGCCTAATGTGGGACAAACAGGAAAAGTCACATCCTCTGGGCTTGAGGTCAGATCCCATATCCCGGCCAGATGCCCTTTTCCTCCAAAGCCCATTTCCCTGGGAAACATTATAAAGCCTTACGATGCGTTATAATGCCTTATGCATTAAGGTGAGCAACAAACAAAAATTTGGGGATCATCGAAGGCAAAGCAGTCGACAAATCAGATTAAAAGAAGAGGGAATGGCCAGGGAAAACAATGTTAAAGGGGCGCAGACCATAATATTACATGTGGCAGTTCGCTGCCGTGGAAACCCCACACCACGCAGCTGCCCCAGACGGAAAGCACTTCCAGACCAAATGATCCAATTAGTCTGTAAATTATTATTGTGATTATGGCTGCTGCTGCTGTGCGGCAGAGAGGCACCAAAGGTTTTTCTTCTGGTTTTATTAGGGTAGTAAACAAATGTCACATCCTTTGATTCACTGGGTAATGAAATAAATAAACATCGTTTTGCACCAGTCATAGTCTTAGCTCTTTCCTACGAAGCACCTGGCAATCAATCTTTCGTAGACACGCCAGGATGTGGTAACATTTACATTTGGGATAAGGAACAACACAAACTGGATAGTCAGACTGTGACCGTTCTGAGCATGTGCAGAACCACCTTTTTGTAGTGACACTGCCATCAAGATGGAGTAACTGCACCCACCTGATAAAGAATGAAGGCGACAGATAATTGCAGTTGTGACTTGCAGCAATTACACAATGTCATTACATTCCTATTTACATAAGTTTTAGAAATTAAAAAGATGATTTAAAGCTGAACACATTTTTAAACTATTTTCTCAGAGCTTCAGTGGGACTTCTAAAAACAATTTTAACACAAATTGGTGTATCCTCAAGATAGTTGCAAGATTATATTCGGTATCACAAATTATGCATTTCAGGATAAAATATGAAATCAGAAAGTGTACTTCTGATGAATACCATATATTTAGACCATAGAAGATTGCAATTATTACCACATTCATAAGTGCAATTCCATGCTTCAGATATTTAAAAAAATAAGAGATACCAACTGTCTTCTATAATACTGTATGTGCAATCTATATTTCTAAGGAAGTAGGAATAATTGATTTATGCTCTAATAAATCAAATATATTTGTAATTGATTTGATACTTAAAATGCAACTTTTTCAAATGCTCAAATCCTGGTTTTGTTTGTTTGTTTAACTGTGTTTCTTTTCCCTATGGTGATGTTGGGGTCTGGAGATAATTCAGTCTAAAATTAACCCATCCGATATGCTATCTCACGGGCCTTGGGTCACGTTGGAATTAAACTCATTAAATCACTGGGCTGTCAACCAGAGGTTCCCACTGAGAGCTACGCTGAAGCAACAGAGAGCAACGACCACGATGGTCAAGACCGCTTCTCTGGATTTCCACCCTGTCTTTGACGGTTTTAGTTGGTAAAAATGTGTTTTCAGCTGACTCGAAAAAAATGAGTGACCGTCAGTGCCTCTCTCACCGGCAGAGTCAGGCTGCTCCTCAGGGCACAGGCTGACCCTGACTAGTCTCCTCATCATACCCATAATCCTGAGCATCGCTCTAAGGCCAACTACCGTCCTGTGGGTTTTCACTCCAACCCTGACAAAGCGCACCCCATTCAACAGCCACAGATCTCCTTGAGCTGCTGATCAGTGGAATCAGGTGTGCCTGATCAGGGCTGAAATGAAAACCTCCCGGACGGCAGCTCTTCCAGGAGCCGGGCTGGGCGGCCCCGCCCGAAGGCAAAGCACACACACGCACTCAATCCTCATTTCTCTGTCCCCGTATCGACTGTCAGTCATTCCCACGGCTCTCCTTGGTGTGTTTGTCCCGCCCCAGCCCCAGCCCCAGCCCCCCACCTGTGCTTCTGCATTAATTCCGGCACCACAGGGATGAACCGACACAGGACCCCTGGTGACTGAGAGACGAGAGGCGTTTAACACCACCTCACACCCGACAAACACAGCGCTCGTCACTCCACAGGCGCAGGTACGGCTGTGTGTTTCCCAGGCCGAGGCCACTTATGAACGCTTCTTCTCAGATCCATCGCCGGTTAGATTTGATCATAATGTTACTAATATGTTAGACAGTGGCCCAATTCCAGGCACTTGCCATTTCCAGCAATGGCTAAGTAGCGACAGGGACCAGCCATTTCTACCACACATTTTCCATTCAATGCTCATTGAGGATCAAAAATGCTAAAATTCCTAACAGGAATGAAAGCCTTAAAATTTGCCCATAGACACTGGAGCAGAGAATGTGACCCACTTAAGCCTGTCTCGTCCACGTGTACAACCTGTGATTACACATCACCTTAAAGCATAAATCCTCTCATTCACATTATGCCCACTGGCTATTCGCGGATGAGGATCGCCTTCCGTTGAGTGAATAGGGTCACTGTATGAATGATTCTCATGTTTCCCAACACCACGCCCCCCCCCCCCCCCCCCCGCCCCCATGAAAGACCGGGGTTTCCCACACTGTCCCGCCCATAGCCGTAAATCTTCTCCGCGATCATGTGACTGCACCAGAACGGTAGCTAGCACAATTGGAAAGAATCTGGCACAGTAGCGTTCTGAACCAAGGATCACCATGTTAATTAATCCTGGCCTTATCAGGGCCTAGCAGAGCGTTCTGGGCAGGCAGGCTGAATCAGCAGAGATTAAATAAAGAACCCAGACTGGATTCAAAAAATTAAACTCAAGGAAGGAATTAACATTTATATAATCACTTTTACAGTGGCCATTAAGTTGACATGGTACATCCAGCTAAACACCACACCTAGAGTTAAGTTCAAAACTTTTCTAAATTCCGGGAAGATTAAACTAATGTTCCCGTGAAACTAATTTCGAATTCCAGTGAGATATTCACATTAAAAACTCGGTGAGTGAATCTTCAGTGCCCATTAACAGATTCAAACTTAGTCAACTTTCATTAAAAATAATGAAGTTGTGCAAACTGTAATACACTCTACATACGCAGGTAAACAGAAGCACAGCAAAGAGACATTCAGTAGATTTAAGGCTGGTGACTCTCTAAAATGAAGAGCAAAATGCCGTTTAAAATAATTAAGTAGGACCATATGTACCCTGAAAGAGTTGATTTAACACTTAACATTTTACTGTGTAACCAGGCAGGTATACAAAAGCACAGTGTTGAGACAGACAGTAGATTTCAGACAGGTAACTCTAAAATGAAGCCCAAAGGAATTCTCAGTGTTCGTACGTGGGTGCACGATGGGAGAGGGGGGAGGGGGGTGGGGGGGGGGGGGTGGGGGGGGGCTGTGACGTGCGTTTCGAGCCCTTTAAAGCACAGCTTCAGCTCAAGTGCCCAAGGCAACAGAAATTCTTTTTAGAACAACGCAAAAACCCAGGCAATTTGCAACCTCCGGCTAACATAAAGAAGAAAAAAAAAAGAAAGAAAGAAAGAAAAAAACAACAAAAAAACCCCCAGAATCCTCCGTTGTCTTTATGGTCCCGTCATTACGCTCTGAGTGCCTTCTAATCCTCAGGAGGGAAGCGGGGAAGGGCTGTTAAAAGGAAAATGAAAGCTATGACTCACGCCGAAGGAGACTCGGGAGCGGGGCGAACCGTAAACACAGCGGGAGGGCGGCGGGGAGGGGAACGGTGAAGAGCTCTAAAAATAAGGACGCCCAAACGGCTGGGTTTCAGGCTCTTAAGGCTCGAACCCTGTACCGGGCAGGTGAGTGGATCTCTGAGGAGATGCATGTCCCCGTTACTGGAGGGGGCGGGGGGGGGGGGAAGTAAAAACCCAAAATCGATGCACTGACTGATGACAGGCACGTCCTGTTCCCCCGGCCTGGGACAAACAAACTCACGACCAAGGAGACACTGACGGTAAACAAATCAGCGCTTGTGTATTTCCCATCCATTCAGCGCAGAGACAGGCCACGAGGCCTTGACCTGGGATTCAAACGCAGGCCGTCACAGGGGAGGTAAAACGTGCTCATTTTCAAAAGGAGAGGAAGCAGCATGTTAAGAGTCATAAAAAAGAAACGATTTGCCCACAGAATTGACTTGCTGTCAGGTTTACATTTTCACCGGAATATTTTTTTCCCTGACCACCTAGGCGTTATGAAAGAAAAAAGGAATAAGAAAAGAATTCAAACACGGGAAATTGCGGAGAGGAAATTAGCCCAGCGTCGCGTCGAATTGGGGGTCAGAGGGGGGCCGCCCCGCCCCTCGCTGCTCTGCTGCTGTTCCCCGGCGCTGCCAGTCACGCAACGCGCATGCTGCGTCCGCAGGGTGCCCGCTCGCTCACGCCGTGCGCCGACCTCACCGGTTCGGCCGCGAATCGGATGCCTTCGCCGTGCCACCGCCATCGCCTCACCTGCCTCGCCTGCCTGCTGGCTGCTCCTCCCGGTCTGACACTCTCGGCTCTCGGCTCGTCAGCGAGATCATCTTTGTGCGGACTAACGACGCGGCGTGCGATTCGCCTCGCCACGCCTCGCCACTCTGTGTCAATTTCTGCTCACGCCGCCACCGCGACGGCTCGTCAATAATTTATTTCCACGGCAGCCACGGGACCTGCTTTAAAATGGACAAATGCAAACGCTCACATAACTCACGCGGAGTAGAAACGCACAGAGAGAGCAGCGTGGGCTTGGGTGAGCATGTGACCTGGGCCACGCAGTGTAGAGCAGCAGCAGGAGGCACCAGAGAACCCTTTCCCAGCCCGGCCCGTCTCAGCATCGGCGGCCATTTTTGAGCAGGTCACGTGACTTCATGTCGCCCGCGTCTGGCTTTTTAATCACAGGGCAGTTTCCTCGGGCAACGTTTTTTCTTTTTTTTTTTTTTTCGGCCTCGAGGGATCTTATCTCCAAAATGCAGGGCTCCAGAACGTCTGTCTCTCCTGGAAGCAATGCAGCACACAGATTTATCCATAATTGTAATTACCACAATATTACCGAGGACCAATTAAGGTTTTTTTTTAAATCTGAAAATGTGTTTTTTTTTCTTTTAAATGCATCAACGAAATATTATTTGAAGAGGGACAATTTATTTTCATTTAGGTGGGATGCCCACGAGACTCATTTTCAGACCCCCCAGGGCCCCTGACCCGGACGTGGAAAAGTGCACTTACAGTACGCACTATTTACGGTCGCCTATAGCTTCCTATGCCCGACAAATGTTCCTTTTAAGGGGTCTGGGCTTAGAATAAAGTGCACTAATCCCATAGGCCCATAAACAAATAATGATAATAATTCAAAAATCAGTTATGTGCCAAATGGGGCTCATGCAGGATATATAAAAATGCCTACTCAGCCTTGGCTGCAGTTTCTTGTCTGCTTCAATCCTTCTGAGATCACAAATAAGTGATTAGAATGTTCCTGACTGAACATTCTAATGCTGATGTCACAATCGCTGCTGGTAACTGAAAGCGATGGCGTTCTGGAACACTGACTTAGAAATGTGAAGAGGAAAAAAAAACGTCCCAAGAAGCCTACTCCTCAGAGGGTTAAAGCTCGGGGGAGTGTAAGCATGCCACACAGTGCAGAAGGCTCTCACGACACGTCCTTATCGTCATTACACTGCCCAGAATTAATGCACAATCATCTCCCGGCCAATCATCAGCACTGATTCTGCTCCCGTCCTCTTGATTACGGATCAGCACCCACTGCTTGCCAAAGGATTACGGGCGTGCTCTCGCACTGATCCCAGGTCAGCTGTAGAGGGTGGAGCCTGGCCAGCCCTGCTGGGGCCGTCTCCAAACTCCGTCACCTCACCAGGCGCCACACGCTATCGCCAAAGCAGACTGAGAAATGAACAGCGATACTGTACGGTGGCAGAACATAACACAGATAAAAACACTGTCTTACAAAACTGAGATTCTAAAGCCCACTAGACGGGTCTCTTGTAGTAGATGTTTGTCTTCGGGGGGGATAAAGGTTTGACATTTAATAACAGAAGGCAGCACAGCCACAGAGCCTCACCCTCAAGACATCAGATGCATTTTTAGCATGATGCTCAGGAGGCTGTAAGCCTGTTTACACTCCCTCTGGAGACTGCATCACACACACAGTCCACAACAGGGATTTCCAACCCTATCTCATCCTGGGACCCCCAGCCAGGCCCAAAGGCCTCTAAGGGACCCATCATAAGGTAAAAAGGCTTACATATTTTTTTAGAAAGGATTCTAATATAAAAGGTTTTATATTTTGAAATATTTCCCAAAGTCTACAGAGAAAGTCAGGCCAGTTAGTTCAAGGAACCCTAGCGGACCACAGACGCCGCTGAAAACCCAGCATCCACCGCATGCCAATCTCAGACCATTTAATATCTGCGTTTTGACAACAAAAGCTGGCGCGCATACCTCAGGTGCCAAACGCTCACACAAGGCTGATTAATGGACGTAAACACTACGGCCAGACGTAAACAGCGGCGTCGGTGAGAAACCGGTCGGCAGGATTTATTCGCCGTCGCGTCAGCGAATCAGGCGGCGGCGTCGACGGCGTCGGCGCGTTCTCAAAGCCTTTTACGGCTGAAAACTTATTTTGTTTTTTTGTGCTCGATAAACTTAATTTCCTCTCGATTCTGAGAGAGCCGTTTAGCGGCCGCGGCCCGAAACCGTGGCCGTCGGCCCGGCGACGGGCTCATCGAGAGGATTTATGTCACATCCTGCCCCGGCCCCGGAGTCGCGTAACTCGATAAACCGCAAACACAAAAGAGCGGGATGATCGATGCCCCCTCGCCTAATCAAATACAGGTGTGTGCCCCGGAATGGAGGATGGCGAACGCACTCCAGACCCAAACACATGCCAAGGAATGATTTTCTGTCGGCTCGGTCTTACTAGTGAGAATGGAATTCGGAGGCTGGACTTTCGGTTAACTATGGCTTGTTGGCTTACTTGTACATAATTAAGAAAATTTAATGATAAATAAATGATTACTTGAAGATGAATAGTTATGTAATGTCAAAAGTGCCTATGAAATCGTAAGGGTAAAGGATATATGGACAGTTTTACGGTAATCCACAGAAACATTCACCACAGGATTTTGGGGTTTGAGTGTGAGAGGAACGTCCTGAATGGGAATGATCAGGGAAGAGAGCACTGCAACATACACATACTGGGGCGCAGTACTGTGTCCCATGGTACTTCAGTCCTGACTGGGGCAGTACTGAGTGGCAGGGACCTGTAGGTCTGTACCTTATGGTGTGTCTTACCACCATAGACCTCAACCCGAAACTAAAGCAGCCACAATACTATCTCAAAGATTGGAGTTTTCACCTCACAGAAAAGATATTCCCTGAAACACACGCGCCGATTATTATGGTAATAACTTTTCCATTAAATTGCATTTTGCTTGCTAACCTCTACCGGCCATACGCATTTAAAACGAATACGGAAAACAAAGTGGTTTCTTATTAAATTTACAAAAATAGCTTGTTGTTAATATCACGCCTCCAGACGGGAACATTGTTTCTCGTCCGGCGATGCCAATCCCAATATCGCGTGCGGGCCTAAAAAATGAACAAAAAAGAGGAACATCTTTCGAGAACATAATTATGGCCTCTGTTCAATCTAACATCTGTGCATTTTGTTCTAAGCGTCGAGAGACAAAATAAAAATCACCGCAGACATTTGCCTGAACAAATACTGCAGCCTTGTCCTGCAATTATGATCCCGCATTTGCATACCAGCAGCGGCTAGAGAATTATTTCCAAAGATTCCGACTATAATTTTACACGCATGGCAAAATGAAACCGTTGAGTAAGGCTGACCGCCCAAGCACTGCATCAAGATAACAGATCAACAGGTTTTCATTTACTGTTAACGATATTGAGCACATCCAACCAAACACACTTTACTTAGTTTACTTGGGAGTCCGGCCATGTTTGCAAGCCGCGCTTTGTGTATCTTTAATGAAAAAAGGTTTTTTTTTTTTTTTTTTTGAAGTGCACTGATTGTGCAATTGAGTTGCGGCCAATCACTGAAGAGGAATGCAGTTCATGAAAACATCACAACACAGTGCACTGCTGAAAAACGATGCTGTTGTACTACGCAGGGAATATAGCAGGCTGGAAAACGCACTGAATACGGTGGAATATGTGACATATCTGTCGGCCATGCAAACCCCTCTGGGCTGAGCAGCTGTATGGAAATCAACCACGACAGGGTTGCCGTGACGTCATCTCAAGGAAAAAAAAGCCAAACAAACTGCCCGGGAGCGATTTGTTTTTCATACAGCTAGAGCCCAGGGATGTTTATTCTGCTTGTACCAGCCCTACTTGCAGAGGAAATCATTTAACACGCGAATACAATTCAACACAAAACAAAGATTGTTGTCGGGCCACGTTGTTGTCGTTGCTTACCTTGCTTGTTAGTTTGCTTAATTTATTGTCAGTTGTAAATAAAATGTTCAACTGAAACTGAATTTCAATGGGCTTGCGTATGAATCCGGAATGCTGATAAAGCCACTTCAGCTGGAAATTCTTTGTTACCATGCATTATGCTGTTTCTCTATGAAAGTTATGACAACAATCAGTACCCTCTCTGCCAATCACAATCAAGTACTTCACCAAGCTGTGGCACGATATGAGTCATTACATGCATGTTCAAATACATACATGGTACATTTTTATCATTAGCATTCCTTATATCAGTACTCTTTTAAAAATGATATTATCAGCAAACAAACCCACAAGTAAATGGCAATGTTTCTCATCACAATATATTACATTACTTTATTAATATTGTCAGGGGAACAGGCTGATTATCATATAATAGCTCCAGATGCAGGAGCTCTTTAGTGCCAATTTAGAGACTGAGTCACACCCTCATACCCTCTTTGCCAAATGTCAAACAAAATTACTCACACAAGTCACTGATTCTGAAGGGGTGATTGCAACCTTATCACAGCAATGAATTTCACTGCCATAACTGCATACTGGTATAAGTAAACTAACTTACCGGTGATTTGTGAAATGTCCCCGTGGAGCTAGATATGAGCAATATGGACTAAAAATCATATCTCAATATTACCGAAAACCCTGAGGACTTCAACAGCAGAGGAGATCACATTTGCATTTGATTGCTTTTGTTGAACAGAAGCGCAATAGAAAGTGGAGTCAGTGTAGAGGAACATGATCTTCTGCCGTGTGTTATAGTACATCTTATCAGGAAGCCAGTGTGCAAGAAAAGTGCAGGTAATAAACAATAAATGCAACGATGCAACAATACGACCCTTTTGTCTTCAACCGCTTCATCATATCCATAGGAGACTGTTGTCCCAGAAACAACTGAACAATTGAAATGAATTCACATTGAGCGGTCCATAACTCTGCTTAAATGTAAAGGAGTTCATATTGTTACTTTGACAGTATTCATTTTTGTCATTGTATGGTATCATTGTGTCAACACTGTACAGCTTTTACTTCCTAAAACAAGCTTGTCAGCGGGTTCACTGAAGTAATATTCGCTGCACTGCAGTAGAGAAAAGACAGGATCAAAGGCAGATCAATTTAGCATTACAAGAAGATAGATGTAACTCACTATAGCACAATATCCTCACAACTGTATTGATGGAAGAAACAGAGGGGCTCCTGAGTAGATCAGCCAGGAGAGGCACTCGTCACGAACACAGACAGGAGGCTAGCCTAAACACAGCAGGAATTAGCCTGGGCTAGGACATTAGCCAGCTATAAGCGCGGGCGTCCACAGTGCTGGGATTCAGCTGGCTCTGTGACACCAGGGGTAAAGGTAGGCTTTGATTCAGAAGCGTTCCCCTGGTCATAGCTGTGTTAGCTTCAGCCAAGGAAGCGCCGGGCGCTGACAGGTGACCGGTTAGAGCCAATGAGAGACGAGCCAAGCGAGGCCTGGCAGCTGCACCGCTGCTCGCGTGGGTGTGGGTGTGGGCCGCACTAACGACACATAACTGCCAATTCCAAATTGGAGAGGGAAAAGAAAGAAGAAAAAAAATGGAAGAAAACTAAATAAAGTGGTAATGCTGACCATAAATAACACATTTCATCCAGCAGTGATTCAAAAACAAGCCTGTGGAGGTTGAGCTGGCCGATTCCTCGTCCAGGAAGTCAGCCTGTATCTTTTTCCACAAGCGTTTTTAATTTTAACATTTGGCAAAAAAAATGACTGCCTGGCATGCCCTTTCCTTTCTTATTTTTCTAAGGAATTCATGAGCAAAAGACTGTCACTTCAATGGAGTTTCTGCTTTCTAATGCCAGCTACCAACTTACCGTACAAAGATATAATCCACCAGTATCAGTTACCTTTCGGCCCAGCTCAGAAGCAGTACAATAGTTTCTGAAAGCATATCTCACTCGGACTCTCTGCCAATTCCTACGTATGATTTGCGCCACAGGAGGAAACCTGAACTGGCCAGAAATCTTTGCAAATGTATCGGCTAGTCTCTGAAGTCGGAATCGTTTTTGAAAGTTAAACATTTCCACAGCAGACACAGTTGCTTTGTGCTTTTTCAAAATGTATCCAAAGAACAGACTGACCACCTGTCAAAATAAATACGACAATAATTTTCTTACATAACTATCGTGGTGTTTATTTATTTAACATTGTTTGGAATTTATTAAATTAATTTTTATATAATTTATTTTATTTTGCCTGTCTACGTCAGTTATGTCAGTTGCCTTGACGGCAATACATTTAATGGAGGCAGGCCTTTGATTGGGGAGGCATTTATAGCCCCCTGACTGAATGAGTTTATGACCATCTCCCTACTCTCGCTCCCTGGTTCTCTTTCTAAAAGCCGTGGACCCCGTTCACCGCAAAACAAATCAATGAAGCAGCAGATAATCCTAAAAAAGGCCGTTTAAAGTGATCAAATCATACACATCCGCTGTTCTGACTGCACGTGTGCATCAACAGGTCATTTGAGCAACAGCCCGAAGGGAGGTGAAGGCCTCCCTGGGGGAATTAGTGTTTATTTAGGTTCAGCTCGCAGAAGGTAACATGACAGGAAAAAAATCAAAGTCTGCGGTTTGCATCGTAAGTAGGGCTTATTCTCATATTAAGGCAATTTGAGTGATCGTGAGGGGATTCTGCTGTCAGAACTTTCCTTTCATTTTGAGGTTTTCTGCCACATATCCTCCTAAGACCTGGAAATTTATTTTTGTTCCCCAGCCTCTAGTCTTAATCTCAAGAACCATATATTCTACATTGGTGAAATCTAGACAACAAGGGACACCTCAATAAAATAAATTATATTTAAAAAATATTTTCGCTGCAACATACTCCTTTCACCCAAAGCACTAATATTATGTAAAAAAAAAAAAAAGAAAATACTAAAAACACTAACAGACGTTGATTTGGGATTCACTGAGGGATTTCAGACAGAGCTTTCCTTTTTCACAAATTTTCGATGAGTTACTGACACAGTTGAAATGACTTGAAATTACAATTTGCAGCTTTAGTTTGTCAGCATGATACAGTAAAAAAAAAGCAGCAGTTCTGTACTACAGCAGTAAGAGCACTCACACTCAAGGCAGAATGTGTCGTGTGGAACAGTCTGACGTGTTCGTTAGGCGGGGCCCTTACCGGATTTGCCCACCCCAGCTCGACCGAACACAGCCAGCTTCACCTCCGCGCTCTTCGCCATGGCAGCCACGCCCTAACGCCCCTCCGCCTGAACGCCGAAGTCGCAGAGCCGGTGTGTCCCGCTGTGGCGAGCCGCTTCTGGCCTCAACATCTCATCTCCGAAGCCCAGCGACGGAACATCTGGAGAACACATCAGCAAACAGAATAATCGCCGTCTCCGTCTCTACACCCTCCTCCTCCTCCTCCTCCTCTACCAGCTCTCCCCATGAAAGCTTCCAAAGCTTTTATTAAAACAGCTTTTCTTACAATAGCTTTAGACCTGTCTCATCACCGTAACAACCTCCATTAATTAGGGAGAGTGCAGACAAGCATCAGGGATGGATCTAGAAATTATTTGTGCAGAGGGGAATAAAATATGAGAAAGGGTCCTCCCCTGCTGGTGCTCGCACACATACACACATACACACATACCCCACCTCCACACACATACACACACACCCCACCTCCACACACATACACACACACCACCTCCACACACATACACACACACCCCACCTCTAGGGGTCCCCCTGAACCGGCTGTTATACCCCCTTAGCGCCGCCCCTGAAAAGCATACACTCTCCCCCAAAATCCATCAGCTGAGCTGCGCAGACTCTGCAGACAGGGGCAGGCTACTGCACATCCTGCAACTATTAGACCAGTTTCTGCTGCACACATTCAAAGGAGACAATCCCTCCAACCGGATCCCACCCTCCCTCCTCAGATGACGGGTCGGTCAATCGCGAGCCACTCTGTGGGGCTACTGGCCGCAGTCAGTCAACGCCAGCCAATAGGGCGCCTCCAAATACTGGAGCTCAGAGCCACACAAAGGCACTCTAATTTTGAGTTCTAAATGTAGCCTAAAATCCATAAAATAAAAAATAAAAATGTAATAGCGAACGTGTTTTTTTTTTTTTTCTCCCCCCCCACACACTTCATGAAGTGTTCCGGGAGCACGGGTAGCGCAGTGAGCGTGGGCGGGTGAGCACCGGGTGAATAGCAGACCGAAACCCACGCACATCCGCAGAGGTGGGCAGCGCAGAGAGAGACCCTCGAACCGCCATCGCCGTGGGAACACGCCCTTCAATTATTCATTCAGAAAAAAATAAAGATGAATAATACGCCTCTCCGTGCGGCCTGCATTCGCGTTCTCCTCCCTGCAATCAGTCAGTTTGATCAGGACTGAGCCAGCGCAGATGGAGCGTGGAGCGTGTGAGGGAACACAGCTGGACTGGGCTTCAGGGTAGTATTACCTCATCTAATTATGATGCGCGTTTTTTTTTTTTTTTTGTCTTCGGAGAAAGGATGATATATGCGCTCATCAAATTCGGGACGCGAGCTTGCAGGGAAGATAACGAGCCGTGAATGAGCAATCAGGAGACGCGCGGTACGATAGATGTGCCCGTTCGCCACCCACAGCCGGACCCTGTTGTAGTGAAATCAAGACCTATGCATTCGAAACAGATGGCCGCATCGGAACGTCTATGGGATAACCTCCCAATGGTCAGAAAAGCCACAGACGAACATCTCAGCTGTGAAAGAGATGTGCCTCTCAACTGCAAGAACATTCTAGAAGCATAATGCCTTATTGAGTTCTGTGGCATGATAGTACTTATGCTACTACTACTACTACTACTACTACTACTAATAATAATAATAATAATAGTAATAATAATAATAATAATAATTGTAAGTGGGACAAGGCCTTTCGACTTGGGAAACTTGAACAGGTCACATTTTCCATGTCTTCCAGTGAAGTGCATTCCTCCCAGTTTTCCTCTTGCCTTGCGTCTGAACCGGTGACCTTCGGCTCCGGATCGTCTCCCCAGAGCATGCTGGGAGTGAGTCACTCGGCCAGACTTCCTGCTTCCTCTCCGCTGGCCGCCTCTAAGCCCAGGGGTCTCGTGTGCGGGGAGCCCGCCACGTCTGGGGCCTTATATGGCAACCTGGCCGCTGGCGGTGCCCCTCGGCAAGCTCCCAGCGGGCCAGACTGGCAGCCGGCGCCTCCGTCAGATGACGGGCTTGGCTGCCCTGCTGAGAGACCCCCAGGGGGTCCCTCAGCCCCTCCACCAGTGCCGCTGGGTCACTCTGGGGGGATGGAGAACAGGGCAAGGTGGGCTGCAGTGCTAGTAGATGCTTTGGGCACGTGTCTTTTTTTTCGGTAGTGTGTGGCGTCAAAGTGGATGTGTTATCATGCTATTGAAGACTAGAAATGTCCAGTCTCTTAAAGACCAGCGTTTGCCATCTGTGAACCGGAATGAACCGGAAAACAGCTCTGGGTTGCCCCGCTTAGTTCTGTACAGGGCCAACACAGAAACAGGTTCCAAAACGCACTGCTTCTGGTCTAACTGCCCGCACGTTCTCAGACGGGGCGGCCGTCGGTAGAGCGTTCCAGAACACGCGACCCCGGTAATATCCGTACAGTGCTGCACGCGGTTC
The DNA here is from genome assembly GCF_013347855.1 of Anguilla anguilla. NCBI lineage: Eukaryota > Metazoa > Chordata > Actinopteri > Anguilliformes > Anguillidae > Anguilla > Anguilla anguilla. Next base: position 13,652,209 of record NC_049219.1, read on the forward strand.
TGCCAAAACGCCGTTCAGCGGGCTGTCCAAGAGCGGGGACAGAGGAATCCATCACAGACGGCTGCTCGTTAATTGAGTGTCAGACACAATTTAAAAAGCCGGCTATTCAATCAGCTGGGAACAGACTACGGCAGTGCCGTTGGATTCTGGAACCTTTGAAGGCATTCCCCGGGGGACGGGAGGGGTCTCTGAGGCAGAGAGGACGTGGCCAGATTCCACCGCCGCTGGCTCCAGTAGCACAGCTACTTCCACGTCTAAACATTCACCCAATAATAAAGCTTTTCTGATGCAGAATTCATTCTGATTGGATAAGGAACAGAACCATGCATGTATGTGCTCTGTGCAATGACACAAAGCGTTGGACCCCATCCTCCCCGCTTATTCTAGCTGGCAACATAATCTAATCATACGCCGACAGTGAAGAGCTTTTTCTGAAGGCTCTTTGATGGTTGAGCTCATAATGCTCTGTGTCATCAGGTTAGGCTGCCAGGTGTGGGCTTCTGGTCTGGGAGTTGGCGGCGTCGTTTCAAAGCCCACAGCCAAAGGTTGCCACCTGTTTGCTCGAGCACAGGGAAGCGGGGTCTGTCGCTGTACAAACGAGATACGGCACACGAACCTCAGATCGCTCCATTAATACGTTAAAATCACCTCTGAATGTTCAAATCTTGTACGCCTGCACAAGAACTTACACAATGGAGCGCTGAAAAAGAAAATCTAAGGTGGGTATTCATAAGAGTAACCGTCAATGTTTCCATGGTGACAGGGGCTAACACTGTCCAGCGAGAGCACTGACTCGTTGTTAAACATTGATTGCTTGGGTGTTATAAGTGTTATAGGCAGTGGATGCCAGCGTGTCATATGTGCTGTATCCTATTGCTCAAAATCCCTCAAGAAGCAATTTACAGCTCTGGCCCTGCCGAAACATAACAGTCTTTAAATACATGCAATTTTACATCAAACAATGAACCGTTGCATTCATGCTTTAATTGGCTGTATTTTCTTGAATGTTAAGGTATGCAGTTGTTCAAATGTAATTGCTTGTTATAAATCTTATTGACTGGTGTATGTGTTATTTCAGTCAGGTCTGAAATTTCAGATCCACCCACAAACATTAGAAAATCTGTACTGTTTTTGATTTTGTACTTGTACACAAAAAATTATCCATGATTCAGAACTATTTATGAAAAAAATGTATTTTTGCCAGCAGTGTCGACTACATAGGACAAGGTTGCTTTGGTACGGCTGGGAAAAGCTGTAGTTGAAGTCAAACGGGTGTTAATATGTCACAAGCAATCAGAAATACTGCAAGGTAACTGTGCATATAATTTAAAAGATGGAATCAAATAAATATTACCTTATTTGTGACATGCTCATCGGTACATCGTTTTTGAGATATACATTCTACTTCTGAATTATAAACAGTGATGCAATTGTTATTTTGTAGGTTGGAACGCAAATAGTTCATCAGTGGATTCGAAGGCTGATGACACCAGAGGTGGCGTCGCGAGGTAGCAACCAGTGAGAACGACAGACTAGCGCGTCCCTCCAATCGTTTTGTTTCTACCCTCCACGCCTTTATTCCCGTCAAGATCAAATGCGTTATTGCGCATCACAACGTGATCCAGCCCTGACCCGCAGGCTGCCGAGATGAATGTAAATACGGAGCTATAGAAGGGGGGAGACCCAGAGGCGGGCGAATAGTGTATGGAGCGCCTATTATCGCTCTCAGCCAGTTTCACTGACTAGCATCCACAGTATAACCGTATACAACTTTCCGGGGATTGGATATCTGCCATACAGGATCTTTGCGCTCTTAGGGGTGTGCAACACGATTTATCTGTTCATAAAACATGGCTCTACTCTCTGCTTCGGGCGCATGTTAAATATTTATGATAAAGTGTCATTGTAAGGTGCTCCCCATGTCTCCTGCATTGTGCCACTGTGCTGCGGCAGACAACACATCCTCTGGTTAAATTCACAGTCTTTACTATGTTTTGCTCGGCTTACATTTTTTAATTCGCATTGCTTTCGTTTTGAATTTGTTTCCTGTCAAGTCTTGTTTAAAGAGAATGTTATATGTGATGATATTCAGCCCCGAAAGTCCTCAAAATAGCGACGAAACACAACCGTGTGGAAAAACTGCCCTGCACGTTTTCCCTTAAACACACTCCGAATGGACCAGGGAAACAACCGAACAATATTCTTTGCGCACAATTATTTTCGGTCTATACAGCATGCTATCACGGAAAACTTTAATGTCGTCCCTCAGCATAACAATCAGATTTACAACAGGTTCACGTTTTGATACCATTTGATTTGACATTGACTTGGTCATCCAAGAATCGGACTAAACATAGAAACGACGAAAAAAATCTTAGGCACAAATGTCCACATAAATTAACACAGAGGGTTAATTTATGTGGACAAGTTAGGGTTAGTTTAACAAGCAAATCGTAATGCATTTCATAAAGTTTGCTTCATCAAACTCAAAAAGAGCCCAGCTGTGGCAAGTTATTTTATTGATAAATGCCACACCAACATTTGTTGATGCGCGGATGTAAACAAACATTATAAAAATGTCAACTCACCCAACAAGAAGGGCAATGTCGAAATTGTTCGGAGTCTTGCGAAAAAACCGCGAGTTCATTGATGTTCTGTAGGTAGTGGAAATGCTTGACCGCCCGTCTTGAATGATCTTTGTGCTGATCGAGGCTGCGCACACGAAGTGCTGGCACGGTGAAGATCGAGCCCTCCGGTTACTGTCCGGATCAAAGCTGACTAAACTGCGGAGCGCCACGGTCTGACAGGGGCTCTCTCTCTCTCTGATTGAGGGTCAATCGCAATACGCGGAGTGGAGTCACCGCACTTCAGTTACGTAAAAGTGATTGTAACAGTGCGGCGCGTTGCTGTGCATGCCACCGCATTTGTATTCCACGAAGGAAGCGAACGAGGGCCCTCTGGCGTAATTTCAGCAGAGCGCGATATATTGACGCTGCATGTCGCCTTGCCCTTGCACAGGCATTTCCATTGTGTTGTTCATTGTTGGGTCCAAATGTCAGAGCCTCAACTAAACAATCTCTAAAACATTACATTCAGCAACGGCTATGTTAATTAAGGTAGGCGATTTTTAAAATGCATCTTATATAGCCTATTCTAGGATCTGAATCATTCCAGTTAAAATCTCCCTTTCTATTTTTTTTTTATAAATGGTATGTTTTATGTAAATTAATTTCCAGTAATTCAAATTAAATTCCATGAAGATTCCGGCAATTCCAATGCATGATCATTTCCCCACTTCCTGAGATTTCAGCTGGAATTTTACCACGCATGCATTTTAAATTAGAACTGAACCCTAGCCCTGTTATTAGTCTAAATACAAGCAAATAAATACATTCAAGGTAATTCTAAAAGTCTAAATGCACATATTCTATCTGTTTATTGTATCACACTTCCAGACCACTAATTCTTACACAATTAACCTGGTCATATGCTGCAATTTACTGTACATAAATAAATAAATAAATAAATAAAGAAAGAAAGAAATGTTTAGACTGTATGTGATGCACCAGAAATCCCACATGCTGTAGATGCACTAATGTTTGTAATAGTCAATCGATGGTTCAGCCCCAACGTTACTTTTTCACCGCTGGTGAATGGCACACAGTAATGTCAATAGAAGGTCTTTATGAATAAAATAAGCATGGCCAAGTTAACCTCAACCTAAACCTAAATGTGAATCATTCTGAAGACAGAGTAGACCTGACTTGTTGAAAACATTTGACTTTGGTTGCTGCAGAAATGCATGAAAGAATGGCCTTGTTTAAGAAGCAATACAAATGTAACCCTCTGCTTAAAATGGTACATGAATTAACAGTGCACCCAATGACACAGACTGAGGTGAAATGATATGTGTGAATAGTGATTTGTAATCAATGTTATATCTAACATCCCCAGAGAAATTGGTTTCTCAGTTTTATGTATTTTTTTTTTTTCGATAAGAAAGCGAACCTGTCTAAAATGCAACTACTCAGAATTATTGGGAAAATAGGCTAAACATAGGGCATCACCCTTAAGAAGGGAATGAGATGCTGAAACTAAAACAGGCTGCTAAAGACCGAGTGTGGCCTTTAAGTGGCATCCATGTTAAACAGAAGCAAGTGCAATATAAAGTTTTACCACTAAATGGCAGCAAAGACCAGAGAAATTGAAAACACAAAGGCTACCTTGGATAGCCCAGAAAGCGCTCGTTCTATAGGCATACGTTCTGAAACAAAAAAATTGGAAGTATTCACATTTAAATCAGAAGGCAGAAATGAGGACCAAAACAATTATAACTTAAACCATGATGATTTATTTATATAAAATCAAGGACGGGCTTTTCCTTGACACATGCCGGCCTATCACAATATGTAATTAAATTATTAACGACACATGAATAACATTACTTAATAACTTACCTAAACTATTATTTTTAGTGCGTAACAATTAATAAGTGCAGTGTGTGTGTGTGTGTGTGTGTGTGTGTGTGGCTACATGCATTTGTATGCGTGGGAGAAAGAGACAGGGATAAATAATCGCACAGTCGGGCAGCAGCTATGCAAAATGAGGATGCTGCCCCGAAAACGCAAACCCTTGGTCTAAATTCCACCGGATTGGTGAAGCAAGGAATAACCAGATTGACCAATGGTAGTTCGGATTTTTTGTTAAAATATACAGCGTCATTGGTTGATTCCATTGTTCCTGTAAAAACGGGGCTACCATTGGTTTTCGTGTTTGTGCGCTTCTGTTACTAGTGGAAAGCTGGAGCAAAGTACTGGAGCGCAAAGCTTGCCGTTCCGCTGCACTGTTTGGATTGCCGGGGTTCACTAAATAGGCGTTAGAGCACGAGGGCGTAAAACATGGACTGGAATTTCTATTGCAAGCCGCGGAGCGCCGTGATTCTATCCGCCGTGAGCTGTCGTCATCCAGCTACTTGCTGATGGGAAGCGAACGCAGTGGAATTAATGTATGCTTGCAAATACCAGAATCCCGTAATTTAAGGTTTTGATGGGTGGACGTGCGTTTATTTATTCAGGTGCTTCATCGTGGAATGAATTGCTGATCCAAAATCAGCAATAAAGAGATAGTTGATGAATGATTCTCTAAATGCATATGACATTTGGAATGATGTAATTAATTAATGTGATCTTTTCTTGGACTAGAACAAAACATGCAACCCAGTGGCCAGAGGTGGGTAACCCGGCTTCAAAGAGTAAAAAGACTGACCATGTATTTGCTCCACCACCATGCACTAAACCAGCTGATTCTAATTAGCATAACTCTTCAGCATGATGGGAGAACTAATTATTGTGATCAGCTGGTTTAGTGCATGGTGCTGGAGCAAATGCATGGTCAGTCTTTTTACTCTTTGAAGCCGGGTTACCCACCTCTGCCAGTGGCTCTTTTCGGCTTTATTTTACCTCGGGGAGACTCTTGTGATTTATGAGACTTAGGTGCAGATACTGTTTTCTTGAATACACAAAATTAAGCATTTATAAGTATTATGTGTATAGGTCACCAAATTAAATATTTGTCCTTCAGGCCTATTTTCAAATAGATCAAACGCCTCATTCTTCCGAGGCGTTCTGACCTGCCTCTAATTTGAAAATAGAGATTGTGTTTTCAGAAAACAGCCCTGAACAACCTGTAAACAACGCACATCTGACATAATTGATGCAGGGGGGAAATGTTTCTGTTTTAACCAGGAAGCTAATTTTAAGAAGGGTAACTGTGCCTGAGATGTCTGTTTTTCGCACAACTTGAAAAGTATGATCTCCGGCATGGCGCATCAACTGCCATTTCCAAATATTTTATTTTCTCCACAGTCATGTTGTGATATAGGCATGGGAATTGCAGTGGTCCCTTAGAAACTCAACTCGGGATGTTGTTGTCAAAGCAACAGTAGTAGTTGATAATACGATAATAACAAGAATCAAACCGGAAAAAATACACTTGAGTAGTCCTTAAGAAAACCGAAGAGATGTTTGCTCTACTGTCTATTTGCGCATAAGTTTGTCCGGTAAATATTCACAGATCACACAGTGGTCCACGACTTTGTTTTGATCAATGTGCTTTCTCGTCGCCAGAGAGACCACATCTTTTCTTCAAATCTTTGCATCTATCCGACCATTCAAATGAACGCGCACAGCGGGACAGGGACACACACCCGCGCAATGCTAACTCTTTGCGCAACAATGACTCCTGCCCGGAACAGCAGCTACTGGATTTGAGACGGCAAAGTAGTGAATAGATGCAGTGTCCACCCACTGCCCGCCTCCCCCCTCTCTCTCCTCGGTGTGTGCATGTCTTGTTCGCTGGCTGCTGGCTTCATGGGAGACTAGGGCGGGGCGTAAGCGGGGAGTGAGAATGTTGCCTCTGTGTGTCAGTCTCGTTCGGAAAGTGATGGGTAGCGCTTAATTTCCGTTCATCACACCGAGCTGTCGCGGACTGTTAAGCCTCGCTAACCAAATCGATCATTATTCGAAACTGATGGCCAAAATTAGGGACCCTTGATATAGGAACGCTGCATTATAGCGGCGCATTGGTGAAAACCGAGAGCACGCTCTCGTTCGCCTTGGGTCGGTTGCGAGTGGGGGACTGCCAGCGGTCTGATGCTGCAGAAAATTCGCCATTGTTTCGATGAGCCGGCGACTCAACGACACTGAGATTAAAAAAAGTCCTCAAATCAATGTGCTGCCAAGGGCTCGTCGGTATCATCACCTCAATGCTGCCTTACATAATATGGCTCATCTGCAGCATCCAGGTAGGAAACTGTTATTTCTGACTCGCCTTTAATTGAATGAACTGCCTTACGTTTGTCTGGGTTGCTGTACCAAGCATAACCATTTGTGTCTGGGGGTTTCGCGCAATATGGTTCAGTTTGCGGCACGCACTGGACACATTTACGGATTTGTTTTTTGGAAACCTAATTGTTTGAAAACACATTTATGTATTCTATTTAACCATTCTCGTTGTTGATAAAGTAACAGGCATTGGCTTTCGACGTCGGTTTCTGTGATGTTTCCTCAGGCGAAATGGGGGCATTTCAGCTGAGCGTATTCACTGTGTGCTTCTGCTGCATCCCCCCGGTCCGCACAATTAAGTCCTCGTTTTCTGCTTCATGCAAATGAAAAAAAAAAACGGCACTGACTGACAAAGAGAATAGTGGAAACGGACAGGATATTTTATATAGGCTATTATAATGCATTCTTGAACCAAGTTGCTTGTAGACTCCTTTCCGTCAGCCCTCTGAGACAAATTTCCACCTGTAAATTCACAACGCGAGTTCCCAGTTCGTTAATGCAAACATGAAACAATGGATCTGTCTATACATCACTGCTGGCCTATATGGAAAACTTAGGAGATTCACCCCGCTTTATAGACAGACTTATTTCTGTTGATTGAATACCAGCTTAAATGAACCATTTTAATATTAAAAATACTGAAATGTATTCTAACTCCGAATTTTGGGATCATCAGAATAGAAAATATGTCGACCTCAACTTTAACTGGCGGTATCTCAGCAATTGTTTTGTTTTCTTTCTCCCCTTTTTGTTATTTATGCATATGATTACTTGGAGACGTTCAATTAAGTAGCTCCGTCCGTGCAGGAAATAACCACGGACCCTTCAGGGTATTTTCTGCACGTGAGCTGGGTGGCTTCAGGGAACACTGCGGATGTTGTGGTCTGTGCGTGTACGTTTAGCACCCTCCACCTCGCAATGGAGGTCGGAAGACGGAATGGCCGTTCCGAGAGGATATCTGGTGTACACGACGACTATATAAAAGTTGAAATTGGTCTTTGCATATAGATTTTGCATTGCGTAAAGTAGTTTATGGTGCATTAAGTGCTCAGATAAATATTGATATATTGACGCGAAATATAAACAAATGGAAATCTTTTGATGAAGTATTATGATCCATGCAAACGGCTATTCATCATCAATATTAGTTCTCTTTTATTGGCATTGAGAAATACATCTTCCAATGAAAGTACAATAGAATTGGTGTTACAATATTGCCTGTGTTTCATTTTCTGGTCACTGTGTAATTAGTAGTTTCTTAGTTAATTGAATCTTTACCATTTTGTCTACTGAAAATCAAGGTTTATAGTTTATATTTGTTATTATAGGAGGACAAAATCATAGGCTAAGTATAGTACATTATATGTATTTCTATGTGTAATTGGAACTTGAACTCAATCATGATCTGTGGTACTTGCAAATTAATTTTAGGGATGGGTATTAATTGTGAGCACAAAGCCTACACCAAGGTAGCAGAAAGCTGATAAATAGATAGCGTACTATGTCCAGCATATTATGGAAATATGAATCCCGGACAGTCATCGAAGTAGTACCTGTTGTTTGGGTTGTTCATACTTCCTTACAGCACTGCACAGTACCTAATGCAATGTGCATCTGTGATATCTGCCATATGGACGAGGTCTATAAATAGTGTCAGTGGTTGCCTGCCCTGGATAAGCGTGGCTGTCGTACAGACGTGGTGCAGCACATCATCACTCGCTGAATGTGTGCACAGTAAAACATCTAGTGTTATGTCACCCCTTACAGAGTACATAAGGTCCTACTTTGGTCCAGAGTAGTACCATATGTACACCGTTAGAGTGGAATCAACACTGGGCATTTTACTGTGTGAGTGGCATGTTAAAGTGGTTACATTATTGCGAGGGAGGGAACAACACGCCTGGTGCACAGCTATGTGAGCCATTCCAGGTTACAGAAGAAGCCAGGTGGTGCACTGGAGAGGAACCAGCCTGTCGGTGGCCGCCTGGCTTCTTGAAAGACCTGGATTGGCTCAAACTGCGGCGTACTCGGGAGCGCTGCCTCTCCATCCCCGTTAATCAGCCAATCCCGCGCAGGGCAGGTGTTACCAGGTGAGCAGCCTCCCTGCTTCCCTGAGGAGCAGGGGCTGCCATTCCGGAACACGACTCAGGACCCAGGAGCAGGGATATTCTCCCGGTTATGCCAAATCTGGAACACCATGGCATCGCCCGTGCCCGCAAACATGCCACCGAATGGCGTTACGCCCTGGCGCTCCACATTATGAGGTCAGCAGAAGGGCCACATTAAGGATTAATCAATGCTCTGAGCACACGCCGGACCGTCGGCACGGTCACTGCACGGTCACACGTCCTCCTAAGACCCGCCAATTAGGTTTTCTCTCTGGTCTTAATCTCAAAGAACCCATGTTTTATACTGTGCTGAAGGCTACACAACGGACATTCAATAAAAATAAAAGAAAAAATATTTTTGGAAATATTTTCACTGAAACATATTTTTGACACTTGTATTATGTCAAAAAAATGAAATACTTCAATTTCAGATAAGTAAATTTCAGGCCATGACTATGTGCAACACTTACTTGGGTCAGACACGATACAGATAAACAAATGCCACCTCATGTTCTGATAGTGTGACACTGATGGTTGCCCCAGATACCCAGACTCATCAAACACAGCAGCAAACCGGTACCTCCCCTCTGCCTTATATGCCTGTATGATAAATCATCTGTTTGCAAAATGCTCACTGCGGGTCAGGGTGGACTGATCCGTTCTTGCTTTTCGTTTAGCACCTTCTGTTGCCCATATAGAGCAATCTGGAACAGAAGCCTACAGCCATGAGCCTGAGAGCCCGTTAGTCACAAACACTCTCTACCACCCTGAAAGTGCCACCTGCTTTTTTTACATAGCACATTTCAGCCGCTTCACGAAATGCAGTCAAAAGGTTGGAAATGTCCATCGTTCATCTCTGTGTGTTTGGAGAAAGCTCGCTGATCTACGTAGACCTGGGCTGTGAAGCTTGCAAGAATGGGGGACTGGACTGTTATGGGAAACGTTGCTGATATCCAGGAAGCTTAGCTTCAAGGTGTGTGTGTGTGTGCGCGGGTGTGGGGGAAGAACAAAGCTCAACTCGGGCGGTACGGACGCTGGCGTAAAATGTGGCGAATCTTAATCCGGTGAAAATATTCGGCGCAAATATCAATCGTGCATTCGGCGCACGGCTTGCGGGAGGAAGCCTGGGATCGCCGCGCAGGACGGCCGAGGAGCAAACGCCAGTCCTCTCTGCCGGATTAGCACAGCGAGCTTATTCCTGCCAGAGATTGGCGGAAAAGCAAGGAAAAAGAAGGGATTATTTGCCGGCTTAAAATATTACGTGGCGTCTCTTGCAGACTCTCTGATTAATTCTTTGAAGTGGAGCGCAAGAGTGGTGTTTTTTTTTTATTGTAAGCAGGCAAATTCAAATGTCGTCTTGAATGGCTCTCAATGCACACTGTTAAATTTATAACTATATGCATTTCCTGCACTTGAGGTAGACCCTGGTTTTCGTACTTAATAGGGAATAGTTCCACGGTCTTCATGTAATTTTGCTGGACAACAGGAACAATGACTCATGTTAATGAACCCCCATTAGGTGATGCCAGTTGACAGAAAGCTAACAGTAGGTAGCGTCATTACGCCTGTCAATCAGTCAGCCCGATGCAAGTGACAGTGAGAAGAATGATTGTCTTTAAAAAGGCTGAAAATTTCCTAGCAATATGATGTGAAACAAATGCATTCTAAAAAAATACCTGTACTGTGGTTGATTAAGAGAGCTCAGAAACGTATATCTGATATGATTATCGAACTCACGTCTGTCCTCTCAGGTTGATGCAACCTTAAAACAGCTGAAAGGTCACCATTATTTACGTTATATAGCCCAGTTTATCCAGAACAACCCAAGTGCTGATCTGAATAGTGAGTCACTGCTGGACGCGGCAGAGCATGTAAACTCCTTCACTAACGATTTCTGCACAGTCGCAGGACTCTAGTGCACCCCAAGCACATATTATAAACACCTGAACACATATGTAGGTACTTAGCGTACCCTTACCATTGAGTGTTGGTCATGCAGTGTCAGGTCTTTAATATGTTTCTGTGCACCGTGTTCCAGGTGTAGCGTAAGTGCCATTGTGCTTCGTACTGAAAATTCGGACTCACTTGTGTGGCGTATCCTAGAAAAATGGATATAGAAATCTATACTGAACCAAGTCCATGATCATCCTGTTTATTCTATGCATTTGGCTTCAAAAAGCCACTGCTGTACATCAGTTTGCAAAATCATGCTGATTCCACCAAGTTCAAAAACATCCGACTTTTTAACTTGGTAAGGGGAATGGTATTTGCTGTTAATGCAACAAAGTGTAACTTTTTCTCTCTCTCGCTCTCTCGTTACACATAATATATATATATATATATATATATTATGTGTATGTGTATATACACACACACGTATATATATAATGTAGTTATTTTTATAATGATTTTTAACAGCTTTAAGTTACTGCAAATAATACATGCACTGTCGTTGTTGTAGTTCCTAGTTGTTGGATATTTTGATTCTGTGTTCACTCAGCACATTGGGCTGCAGTTCCTTTGTAGGGACAGCCCCACAGAAGTGAATGGATCTGAGTGTGCAGAGGCTGGGTGAGATTCTGGCCGGGCAGGCTGGTCAGAACCGGCCCCGAGACGGAATAATGTGCCCATTCAGCTCCATTACTCCGGGCCCTAAATGCAGGGCCCTGGGATTTCTCGCCCCGGCCTCCCCGTCACTCACTCCATACAGTAAATGGCCACTGTGCTCATCCAGGCCTGTCAGGGTGCATTATTCCTGTGGCTCTGACGAGCCCTGGCTAAGCAGAAAAATCTTCTGTTACTTGTCGCCAGGCAGAAAGAGAGGAAGTTGGCAGTCTGTCTCTGGGCAACCAACCCTCACCCCCCCACAACCCCCCTCCCCCACCACCTCCCCCACCTCACGACCACCCGACCCCCACCCCCACTCCACCCAACAGTTTGCTAGTCTTGGAAATACAGCTCAATGAGGTTTATCAGATTGGTCAACACGGACCTTGCAACAGCGCATTTGCATTTGACCTGCAGTGAATATGTGAAAGACGACAGAAAATCATAAATAATATACAGTTATATACACTTTTTTAAAAGCATTAGTGCACTGTTGGTGATAAGTTAATGGACGTTAAGGTCATACTTAAGCACTGAGATTGGAATATATATTACATAGCAACAGTAAGGATTGTAACCTTAGTTCTGAGATTGGAATATATATTACATAGCAACAGTAAGGACTGTAACCTTAGTTCTGAGATTGGAATATATATTACATAGCAACAGTAAGGATTGTAACCTTAGTTCTGAGATTGGAATATATATTACATAGCAACAGTAAGGATTGTAACCTTAGTTCTGAGATTGGAATATATATTACATAGCAACAGTAAGGATTGTAACCTTAGCTCTGAGATTGGAAAATATATTACATAGCAATAGTGAGGATTGTAACCTTAGTTCTGAAATTGGAACATATATTACATAGCAACAGTAAAGATTGTAACCTTGTGTAAAATTTATTTGGAAACTGTATTTATCCGTTTAGGACTATTAACATTGTCTTAAGTACAATGTTGTGACTAATGCATTATTAAACTAATTATTATTAAATGCATATAAAATAATTGAACCTAGTTCTACAGCATTTCTGAGAAAAGAGGCTGAAGATATCATAATTGAAATAAGTTAAATATTTCAGCAAGAACAGGGACCAAACATGCAGAAAGAAGGCTTCTTGATATTTGCAGTGTACGAAGGACATTTCATGATGTCACATGATCCTGACCGTTTTCATGGTGATATTGTGTGGGTGTGTGTACTGCTTTCAGCCCATAGGTGCTGGGTTGTTGTCAAAATGAGTCAGTGGTGCACATTAATGGTCTTTAGAAGCTATTCATAGAATGAATTTGATTAAGAACAAAAAAAAAAACCAAAAAAAAAAAACCAACAGCGACTTGCACTTCAGTTTTCTAATCAGCGTCGTGTTGTCAAAACATACCTCTGATGTCATCATAACGATACAAATTCACACCTACGCAAGGACTTAATGGTGATGATGGCAGCAATAAAACAATACAAACATTTGGGCGGGAGGTCATCTGACATGACATCACACTGCCCTTCTCAGAGTGGGGCTCGCTCCCTCTCCAGCCCTTCAGCCACAAACACCCACATTCTCACCCCCCAGGGAACATTTACAATGACAGTCACTGTTTCAGGGTAGACAGGAACTTCTGCAGGACGGACACATGCAATTTTGCGGCAAACGGTGGACGCCAGGGCATTTAAGGACTAAAATGCCGACGAGAACGAGAATGAAAAAGCGAGATGTTTGCATTTTAGCGAGCATCAAAGTGCGGTTGGAAAACACGGCGCGTTTGGACGGCGTCCGCCCGGACAGACGGGAGGGGAAAGCGCGCTAACCGGGAGCCAGAGGAGGCAGATTTACGGCCGGCTCCATCTCGCAGTCTGCGGGCCTAATTAAAGTCGGAGGGTGTCGAGCTTGTGTAAGGAGGCTCTGTGGTTTGGCATTCAGTCGGCCCGTGGGTGGGTTCCAGGAGTGAAAGCTCATTGTCTTCCGAGTGCGTGTCTCTCTCGGCCCAACTGTTAACGCCGGGTCCCGCCGACTCCCGACGCGTTTGCTTTTAATTAAAAGACCAAAGGGAGGCAACATATCATCGCTGTCTCAGGATTTAATTAAAATATCATAGACGGAGGCCAGGGCAGTCACTATCCGGCGGTTAGTGTCACCCAGGCATGTTGGTCTAATTATGATTCCGGCTCCTTTGGTTTCTGTAAGTGTTTTCTTTGTCTTCTGAGGAGAAAGGCCCGTGTTGTCTTAATGGGGTGTAGCAAAGTGGCTCTGGCTTCAGCCAATTAAGATTCTGGACACACGTCGCTTTCATACTTTCTTTAAGATTTGGGACAAAGGATTTCAAAATGAACCCAGCCATCCTAAATTTGGAACAACACTCATTTGTTGTTGTGTTGTGTTCCACACCTTTAGTTTTCCTTTCTGGTCCAGGAAGACTGTCTACACTTCTTGTTGCTTCACTTGACTCTGCTTTTGGAACTCCATGCAATCATTTCAGTCCCATGTTCATGTTTAATCTTTGTAAAAAATTGTGTCATCGCTGAGAATTTTTGGTGAGAGGTTTTGTTCATTCTCACAAAAAAATATCTCTGGATAGCCTTGAATTTTTTTGGTTTAAAAACAGCATTTTAAACAAACAAAAACAATACCTTCTTCAAATTACAGTTGCTTTGTATAAACCTTTATATTCCTTATTTTAAACATATTAAAGTACTGGCTTTAGCATGCATTTCAGACACAGCAATAAAAATAAAATACAATCAGAATATGTCAGGTGTCTTACAAGAGATTGTTAGCATTGCTTTATCCAAGCACAGCACGTAGCCTTCATCGAGTTCGAAGCCTGATTATATTCATGATTCATAACCCTGAATTTAAATGGCAAACGTACCAGCAAAACCAATGTGGTTTCGTTCCTTATGAGACGGACTGACGGGATCACAGGCGGTGTGGGCAGCGCGTTATTATTTATTTATACGACCTCATCCCGAGCATTCAAACACACATGAGCAGAGAGGCACGAGCGAATCGCGGACGTGTAAGCTCCCGATCGTCCAATAGCACGATGCGCAACGGCAGGCAGCACACCATAAATCACAGGGAGACGCGAACAGTAATTATGAATTTGAATAAAAATGACAACATGCAGTAAGCCAAGAGTTTATGGGAATTACCCAGGCGGTGACTGTAAACAATGTGCTGGTTTAAAACCGCAGTCAAGGCATGTTAAAAAAACCCCCAAAGAACTAAAACCCCAAAGAACTCAGATTTGCTTTTACTGCAAACGGCGTTTTGTTTTGGTTTTTCTGCAAAGAAACCGGCTTTGTTCAAACCCGTCCCATTGTCTCCGATATACGCGCAATGTGTGAATAGCTTCGACTGCCGATGTTTATGCGTGTTTACGCCTCGAAAGTAAGAAAGAAATCGTATTAGACAGAAAAATACAATGCCCATAAGCGGGCACACTTACAAACGACACAACTTTGAGCGGGGGGAGCTTTCAGAGAAAAGCTGCATCTCTTTACATGGCCACAAGCCTTCTTTTGAAAGGAAGCAACAAAAGATTTGTTCCCCCCCCCCCTTCCCCATCACCACCACATTAATTTATGCTGATTAAGTTTGGCTTGCATGGCTGCATCTGTCAATCCAAGTGCAACCAATCTGTGGCATTACCCAAGTCCCCTCCAATCCTGGACCGGTGCCGTCTGAGCAGCAGAGATTAGGAGCCGGACTCTCACTGCGACTGCGCTTTCACTTCACTGGGATTAACACCGAACCGCGCTCCCAATTTAGGTTCCTAAATCGCTGGTTTTGGGAAGTCATTTTGATACGTTGTGAGGTAGAATATGGAGGGTGTATCTGAAATGGCGGTGATACTGATGTGGAAACAGAAACTTAAAACTCAATTTTAGGGTCCAAATTCCAGGCGAGTGCTGTTTTGAGACAGCAGGCTTTCAGAGTCGTCCTACCTCTTAGGAAGTTTCTGACAGGTTCAAAAACATTTTCTTGAATGTGTTGCGGAACCCTATAAAGCTATCTAATTTCACTTCCTGTACTGAGATCCCCTGTGTCTGTCTTCACGGGTTGACAGTTATTGAGTCACATTTAAGACACAACCACTCTGGCGTCTACTTTTCCCGCTTATTTAGGGGAAATAAAGATGGCATAAAAGCAAGTGTGTCACAGGATGTTTACAGGACAGCATTAGGTCATTGACTGAGAGCTGCAAGGCAGCAGGAAGAGATCAGCTCTGATCTAAATGCATCATCCCATCTGTTTTTATGGCACTAATGCTGCGGTGAGATTGCATCAGATCGCCCAGATCGGTGGCTCAACCGTACCATGTAAAACAATGTGGAGGTTTACTGGCGAGCCATTTCAAATGCACCTGGTGAAAGAACGGGCTGCTTAATTTAACAGTAGAGAAGACAGAGCATGGCTGCCATTAGCATATTTTTAATGAAGGTTCATCATTGCCAAAATGGATCTAGTGGTATTCTAGCGGTCTTCTCTCTCTCTGGTTGTCATGGTCAGGCCAATATTATACATGTCACATCAGACAATAAAGCCATGACAGAACACTACCGGAAAGACACACGGCAAATACAGGCTGACAGTTTGTGTTCAGAAATAGGCACACGTCTCTCACATCTCACATGTTCCGATGCGAGATCATGCACAGGTTAGCGTGGCACGGCAACAGGAAGTCAGGACACGGAGTCATCCGAATTATAGGTGCGCGTTTGATGGGTACGCAGTGTTTAAAAAAAAACCCCTCAGCGAACTCCCTCTGGTTGTGTTCTCTTAGCGAACACTCAGTCCTTTTCCGAGAGACGGGGACCAGAATCGCTCACGGTTGGCTGTTCATTCAGTTTAACTGCAGGGGCTGGAGAGGGCTTCTCGCACATTCACTGAAGCATTTACGAGCGGCCTGGAATTCCCGCCGGTCTTTCCCGTTTTATGGGAAGGACCATGGGAAGGACCATGGGAAGGTGAGGCTCACCCATTAAAAAGAGATAAGAGAGTCCGTTTCACAGTACAGGGTGACGACTACTGTATTTCCTTAAAAAGCCACGATAAAAACAAGCACGACTTTTCTGATAATATATTAATAAAGTACCTCTTTAATTTTTGAATACTTTCTCGTGTCTCATTCTTTTGAATGTGCTCAGCTTTTTATGCACATATTACATTCTGAATACAAACTTCTAGGACAGCGCCACCTCTACTCTTACAAGGGGGTCACACTCGATTAAATAAAAGATTTATCCCCACTTTTCTAAACCTTATGCACCCGTCCCTAAAGAGAAATATGAGCGTATAATGAACCGATATCTGACAGGAAGTATGAGTGAACCGGAGCGTTGGGAAGTGGGAAGGATGTTGTTCCCGTGATGGAGTGCAATCAGCCCGAGGCCTTGCTTTGTCAATATTCCCGCATCAGACGGGGCTTAAATCATCGCGGGCACACGGGCCAGTCAACAGAGCTGCCACTGCCTGGCAACCTGAAGGAATATATAATGTAGTGGAAATAAATGTGTTGTAGCGGTTGACGTGTCAAGCCTTTCCGGGGCTTGCTTTTGAGTACTGCCCCGCCATAATTTACCTTCCCGCATTTAAATACCACTTCCACGCCCGTACTGAGAAGAACATTTTTTTGCTCTTTTGAATTAAGGAGCAAACCCAAAATCTTACCCCTACGCTGAGGGTTGGAGGGCTGATTTTTAAGGTGAACTACCTGGAAGGCAGGCCCAACAGTACCTGGTCTCTGCAATGTTGCAAGTTGAAAGACTGAAACCAGTATTCCAAATGAGTATCAAAATGTGTTTTAGAGCTCAAAGCATCCTTTCTAGTCTCTTTCTTCAAATTAACCAACCCAGCACGCACCTGTGAAGGAGATAGGCCCATATTACCACCATGGGAACGATATGAAATGCAGCTGGCCAATCACTGACTGCGTTTACCTGCTGGCAATAGAGTTGCATAGCAGTTAGAGAACTGGGCTTAACACATCAAGGTTGCAGGTTTGATTCCATGGTGGGGCACTGCCAATACAGCCTAGTGTGGATTCAGGTATGTAACCTGAATTGCTTCAGCAAAGTATCCAGTTGTACAAACTGTATGTAAGGAAGGTAAACTGTGTAAGCCATAACAGCATCTCCAAAATGTATTTTTTTACTTTGTATGTGTAATGCATATGTAACAGACTTAAAAACACGATTCAATCTCGACTGCATGGGCAAATGGACCTACCCATAATCTTAAGAGCCCAAGCCTTTAAAATGTAATCAGATAATGTTGCATTGCCCAATCATTATAATGGAAACAAATACCTGTTTGGGCTTCATATCAAGCTTCAGGCCCCCATCTGTAATCATCATCCCAATATTTATGACTTTATTCAGGTTGGAGCAAGAATAAGTGCTCTCCCGTTTCTCCCTACAGTAAACACACTTACCAGATGGAAGGTTATTAAATTGACATAGACTTTGAAGTACCTTGGTAAAGCAGAGAAATGCCTTTCGAAAAGGCCCGCATCTCCAATCCGGAGAAATTTAAAAACCTCAGTTTTCTGAGTGCGGGCGGGACTCTGTGTGTAGCTGTTAAACCGCGGCGATGCAGGTCGGAGACTCGGAGCAGGGGGAGAGACGCTGGCAGTAATGCCAGGTTCCTTAGCAGGAAATAAGTCTCCAGATCTGGAAAGTGGTAATTGGCAAATTGATAATATCGTCCTCTTTCGACGACAGCTTTGTGCCGCGGGCAGCAACCACTCAGCGGCCTGGGAATCCGTAATGGGGAGACGGTCTCACAACAATCACACAAAGCAAATAACCGCTCCGAACGCCCGGCTCTGCCGAGAGCCCGTTTAAAGCAAATCAATCCCGGCAATTTAATGGTGCTGACCGCTTTCAAAATATTCTATTTTGATATGTTTTGTGTGTGTGTGTGTGTGTGTGTGTGTGTGTGTGTGTGTGTGCGTGTGTGCGACTGGGATATAAATACCTGTTGTTGGCCTTTCTTAGCTGGTAAAGGTGACTACAGGTGAACGCAGGCTTGGGTCTATAGTCACGGGTTGATTCAAGTTTCAAGATTGTTTATTGTCTGTCTTCAATACACAAGTGTAAGGGAGAATGTAACAGTTGTTACACCGTTGACTATGACCAGGAGGCCACAGCTACAGGACAGAATGGGCCTTGCGCCGCCAGGAACAGACTGGATATAAACTGAATAAGTGTTCCTCAAGTTACCGCTACACCAGTTCCTGGCCAGTCACACCCAGATGCCTACAGGCTACTTGATACGATAAGTAAGAGGCCTTCTAGCACTGTAATCAGTGCTAACTCTCTCCTGTAGGACGGTGCGGAATGCTGGATTTAAAGTAGTCACTTGCTTATTATATAAAGGAGAGCAAGGATCCAACTGCAGCGCATCTACAAGTACAACAGGGGGCAGCATAGAGGTAACTTGATGCATAGCCAGAAATTACAACCTGGGGGGGGGGGACCTTAATCATAAAACAAATAATTACAAATGTAAATACTAGTGTTACTCAAGCACGGAGGTGGCAGGATACATTAAGCTGGTCATTAAATCGCGCACCAGTTCGATCAACAAAGATGCATTCCCATAGCCCCTTGTAAAAGTGCAAATTGACGTCTGTGTTTATGTAACTGCAATAAATAAGTCGGCTGGGAAATGTACAGTGGGGAAATGGTACTACAGTATGTTTTCTGCTGACCTGCGGTGACACAGTAGTCAAGTCAAAATGATGCTAAGCCAGGATACACACAGCAGAGTACCCCGCATTTACAGTAAATCACTGCTTCTACCGTCAGCCCCAGAAAAAGCTTCTTTTTTTTGCTTCCAAATTTCAAAATCGCTTTATCAGCGAAAGGAAGGGGGGGGGGGGGGGGGGGTTATTAGTGTTAAATTTCTGCTAGGTCAGGAGTACACTGTGAAGGAATGTTGCTAATGTCAACAGACCCCCTCCCCCCCCCGGCTAATAGCAGATGGTATGATTACACAGTTTTGGTTTTTTCTTTTTTCAGGAAGAAAACTGAAAATGTTCAGATACCATTCAGCAATGAGTGTATACTACAATGTAGGCATAGTGGGTCCCCACAGTGTGCAGAACTCCACCAGCCAGCACGGCATTATAGAAAATGGCAAACATCGTTTATTTTTATTTTTTTTATTTTTTTTTATTCAGTCTGGATCTTTATTGCATGGCGGTAAAGCACTCCCAGGGAACGCGGGAGGGAAATGCGCCAAAGTGATCAGAGCTGTTAGCCGTTAGCCATTAGCCGCAGACCAAAGCCTCGATTTCTCGCAAAGACGCCTCGTGTGATTCGCCAGCATGTTCCCGGGGCATCGCTGGGCTTCAGCAAACGCAATCAGGTATCAAACAGGCCCTATCCCCCCTTACAGGAGATACCCTCACCCCACCCATCCCCCCCACCCCCACTGGGCTACCCTCGTGCACCAATGAAAAGGAAGAGAAATCAATGCAAAAGCTGCAAGATCTTCAAAAGTTCCCCTGGCGACCGGCTTTGTGCTGCATAATTACCGATCTGGCAAAGAAAAAAAAAAGAAAAAGAAAAAGATCTCTCTGCTTAATGGCGTGCCCCCATTAAAGATGAAATATGCCCGTGCAGAAAGCTGTGGGCTAATTGTGCTCACTCAGGAGACCCTCGGACCAAGGCCTTCACAGATCAGAGACGCCCATTGATTGAGTTAATTGAATGAATATCTGGGAGTGCAGGGGACAGAGGACAGTCACTTCAGAGATGGTGCTGATAGTCTCATACGTCCAATCCGGACAGCCGGTGTCTATCTTTCTTTCAGACTAACTGGCTGAGCATATTTGGATGTGAAAGTCAGTGTTGTCACACATGGAAGCAAATCACTACGTATACTTTTGCTTCTGTGAAATTGTCCTATGGAGTCATTTTCATGTGGTGTCTTGTGATTTAATATGCACCCACCTGCATATTAGCTTCAGCAGGTCCACTAGGACTGGCCAGCGAAGAATCGGTTTCAATGGCTTTATTTCCTGGTGGTTAAAACTGCTGCATCCATAATGTTGACATTTATGTCAAAAAATACTACTTGTCTAGCTAGTTGGTGCAACACATGAGAACTTGGCCTTTATGATAAAAATATCTTTGGTCTGTGGAGAATCAGGGCTGCTGGCTTCTATGTGCTAGTTAAAAACATGACAAAAAGTAACCTCAATATTCGTCCTTATCCATTGAGCCTACGCCAGGATAAGACTTTTCCTCAAGAATGTAAGACAACAAGCAGGATTCTCTGGAAGCGGAAATGTATATAAAAATATGGCCTTATAAAAGATAGGGAATTGTTGCCAAGTTACCGAATTCTGTGCAGAAACAGCGTGATGCTGTGTTTAATGAGTGTCGAGACACAGCGTTTCACAGCGCTGTCCGTCAAGCCGTAGGACGTGCGCGCGTGCCCTGCTGTTGCGGCGGTATCGTTGCCGTGGCGACGGACTGGGGCGTGGCGCCCCCCCCCCCACGAAACCAGTCATGGCCGGCCGCGGTACAAGGGAAAAGGAGTCGAGCGAAGATAAAAATGTAAATATTGGCATTTTGTTGAAAAGGACAGGGAGAGCGCCCTTTTCCTCTGGGGGGCAGGGGGGGGGGCATCCAGCCGGGAGAGAGTAATGAGATTCAGAGGCAGAGCCAGGAGCTCAGCTGCACTAATTATGTGTGTTAGCGCCAGAAAAGCTGCACGCCTTCACATCACAGATGAACGCAGGCTTCGCTTGGAATACCTGAAACAGGGCCGAGCAGCCCCTGCTCCTGCAGGTTTGCATTCCAATCCTAATTTGGCACACCTGATTCCACTAATAATTAGCAGCTCTCAATGAGGTCTCTAGCTGTTGATTGAGGTGGGCTTTGTTAGGGCTGGAGGGAAAACATACAGGGCAGCGAGATCTCCAGGAAAGGGACTGGACAACCCGGACGTAAAAATGAACACAAAAAAGGGTGTTGCTTTTCAACCTTGCTGAAATAGTTGCTATAAATGTTGGCATGGGAAAAAATCGGAATCTGTGTGAAAGACTGAGGAGATTCAACACAGATTAACTTCAAGAAGGAGCCAGAAAGGTCCCCTGTGTACAGCCTGCATGTTGAAGAATGGATTTATTGGTTAGGCTAAGGTAAGTGTTTTATCTCCTTAGAGATGAAACGGTGAATTTGGACCTTTCTAACAGCTTGCTACATGCTGCTGGCATTCAGGGGAAAACATATTTATTTATCGTGTACATCAGTGCTTAACTGCCAAATATGTTGATCCTTTTTGTGAATTGAGGCTACAGCTTCTGTAGCGTTGTTGTGGGTTTTTCCATTCGATTTTTAAAAAAACAAAGCCTGATGTTTAGGACCGGAGCACTGCGCTACACCATAATTTGCCAAGAGAAACGCACAGCAGGTGAGGCTGCTGATCAAACCAGAAACTGAATAATTAGACCACGGGAGATTCATTTTCTAAGGCACGGGGTTTTTTCATTCTTCAGACACAAAGGAGGAGGAGGAGAAGGAGGAGGAAGGTCGATATCAGCCTCCCTGCGTGAAGCTGCTGAGCTCAGTGCTCGGCGCTTGTTGGGAATCGTCCTCAAGCCTTCCCTGCTAGGAAAATGACACCTTCTGAATGCAAACAAGGCTCTATTCACCACACAACAAGTTAAATAACCGTCCCAGACGTGCCAGTATCTCAACAGTGTCGTCTCCGCGTAATCCCTGACAGTACCACTGAAGATATATAGGCAGTCCTGTGGGCCAAACTTACCACATGTCCCCTACGTCTCACATAGTCTGTCATAGATGCATTTCTGGATTTTGGTTTTTTTCTTATATTTGAATCCACAGCAGGGTTCAGCGGGTTTTGTTCATCTGTAAATGAGAACAGGAATATTTGGCGGGTCCACATGCCTGTTCCGGGTATGTGTCTCTCCCGGGAGACGGCATTCCTGCTGATTTCTCACGGTCACATGACACCCAAGGCTGTCCCGCTGAGGATGCGCCGGCTGCTGTTTTTGAGACCGGGTCCCGTTGCCATGGCCGCTTCTCATTCCTGCCTTTCGCCCCCCTTGCTCCAGAGCTCAGCGTCCTTCCGGGTGTCCGTCAGAGACGACGGCAGCCTGGCGATGTTCCTGGAGGCCGAGGACCTGGTGGAGAACGCCACGGCGTACGCGGCGAGGGTGGCGGGCGAGCCGGTCGCGCGCGTGCTGCAGTTCGACGATTTTGCCGTCTCCCCGCCGCCCCCGCTGGTCTTCAACACCTCGTACCACGGCCTGTGCTACACCGTGAGCCTCCTGAGCAACACGGGCACGCCCTGGTCCAGGCCCCTCAAGACCGCCACCGTCCTCACACGTGAGCGCTTCTCCTCCTGTCCAGCCCCGCTGCGGCCCTACCGCAGTGCTGGTGTTGGCGTGTCATTGTTGCTTGGTAACCTAAAATGGCTTCTGTCTGCATAGATGTACTGTTTTTTTCTGAATTAAGATGCACACTGTGCATATGATATTAAGCCAGCTGTAAATAAATATTAAGTATTGAGCATTATAACTGGTTTAGAATGAACAATTTAGCAGATATGGGAAATAATGCATTACAAACAACATGGGCTGCAAATGTTTGTCAGATGTTTTTCTTTCTTCTTCTTCTTTACCAGAGCCTCTTCCGGTTGAAAGTGTGTCAATCCAAGACTACCAGCCGGCTCCAGAGACGGGGGTGGTCTTTGAGATCAAGACAGCAGAGAACAACATTTTCACCAGAGTAAACATCAGCTACCTGGAGGGGAGGGAGCCAAGATCTATGCTGTATAAAGGTAGGTCCCCTTCACCCCACGGGCCATATCCTCATATGCCTGTGTGTCTGCATCTGTCTGGCCAAGCTAAAGCACCCTTTCTCCCAGGAATCAAAATTATAAACTGAGCGACCTGCTGTTATCTTGATTATGTTATTCCTCAAAGACCCACATTAAATTAATTTAGTATTTGTGTGTGTGGGTGTGTGTGCGCGCGCGCGCGCGTGTGTGTGTGTGTGTGTGTGCATCGGTGTGTGCCTGTGTGCATTAAAAAGGTTAATCTGTTAAGTGCTTTTAGTTTTGTTGAACAAGGGATTAAACTGTACTGGATAATTTATCCCAGATAAATTATATTCTGCTAAACTAGGCTAAATGAGGCTGACTAAACGCTATAAGTAAAATTGAGCTCAACACAGCAAACCTTAAATTATGGTGATATATTATAATAATTGCTGTTATGCTAATTGATTGGAAAGCATTCAAGGAGTTGACTGAGGCTCCCGTTCGGCTGCTCAGTGTTTGCTGAGGGTCTGCTGCGATGCGGCGGCAATGCTAACGGTAATGCTAACGCTAACCGAATGCTCTGTTGCCGCGCCCAGATTTCCTCAGGGGGAGAACCGTCTTCAAGCACTGGCTGCCGGGCACCTGCTACAGCAACGTCACCTTCCGGCTGGTCTCCGAGGCAACCGCCAACAGAAGCACGGTGGTGCGCCAAAGTCCGGTGGGACACGAGACCCCCCATCACAGGACAGGTACCCCTGGCTCTTGAACGGACTGAATGGATCAGAATAGCGGGAATGGTGCATACACAAACTTACAAGTCTATATACTTCACCATAGATATCATTCACATGACTTCCTGCATGCTCCAATCTGGGCCATGCTAGTGGAGTCTCCTGGCCCTGTCACATGATCTCTGTCCATTCTTTGCAGTCCCCAACCCCCCCGTCAACGTCTCTCTGAGGATCATTCACCTGAGCAGCGGGGCCCCCCTCGGGGGGTTCCACGATGGGCCCCACCCCCGCAGGGCCCGCGACGTTCCCCTGATGGAGCAACAGGAAGAGGCGGAGGCTCAGGGGGAAGAGGAGGAGAACGCGGAAGCGGTGGAGGACGGCGTTGCCCAGGGCCCCAATGACACCTACAGCTCGGTGGACGAGGCCCAGAGCCAAACCGTTACGAATTCCTATTGGCCGCCGCCCACGGGGAGCCCCTCCCCCACGGAGGAGGAGTTTGTGAACGCGGTGCTGCCGGAATACGAAGACTCCAACGAGCCCGGTTCTGCCATGAGCCTGCCCCTGTCTCCTGAGCCCTCTGTCGCCCCCACCAGGCTACCCCCCATACTGCTAGAGCTGCGCTGGCAGCCGCCCCGCCCACCCACCACCTTCGATGGATTTAACATCTACATCTACAGGGAAGGTACGTTTCTTCCTGCTGTGCATACTCTAGAAGAATCTAACAGCAGTGACTTACAGGCCATACAGTGTGTATCATGAACTGGCCAACCAAGCCTAAACATATCCTCTCTGGAGTGTAAGTTCATCAGCTGTTTAAAACATTAATTTGCATGATGTCTTCTTCCATGAAGCAGTTTTTGTGACACACAAACTTTGGGGCTTGCCCTGCCAAGACATAACTTGGTGGATGGCATACCTGCCATCCAAATCCAGTTTATTGCTTTTATTTCGCGTTTACTCTTATTGTCAAATGCGATGCAGTGTGCATTGCATTTTATGCATGAAGCAAATTAACAAATAACATTTACTATTAGGCCTTTATGTTCAGCGTGGCAAGCAGCATATAAAAGTGTATCGGTGCGAGGAAGCGGAGCTCAATACAGTGTATTGTATCGCTGTTGGGGCTCATTTCACTCTGAGTTGGCAATGTGCACTCCTATTAATTGCTGGAGGTAAATAATTCCCTCGCCACTAAATCAGAAGCACTCATGAAGATAATTGTACAAGAGCCTGAAAGGATCTTGTTGTTCTCTAGAAAACACGTTCCCTTCTAAATGGTCTTCTCACAATGATGGCTCGCTCCTTGACGAGAACCTCACGCTCATTTCTCCCGTTGGTGTGTGATGATTTCACCGGCTAAGTTCAGCGTAAGCCTGCGGTTTCAAAGGTTTGGGCTTAAGGCTCAGGCCCAGTCTGGCTAAATTGTGAACTCGATTCATGAAAAATGCGCAGCAAAGCACAAGCGCAGCAAAATGCAATTGATTGCACCAAAAGCTTTATGCATTCCCACACTCAAACACAGGTCGGCAGTGCCCAGCAGAGGTGCTGAGGTCGTACGTGTTTCTTGTATTTTACACATACAACATTGCTCAGCACCTGTGTTGTTTACATCATACAGTCTCCTTTCTTCATCTTTATCAAGGATGCAAATAATTTCGGAAGGCACTGTCTAAGGTGTAATTGTTTTGTTAGGCAACTGCACAGAGATGGCCACCGTGGACGAGAACACTCACGAGTTCTTCGTGGAGCTGACGGAGCCGGGCACCTACAGGGCGCTGGTGGCCACGCTCAGCTCGTCCGGGGACTGCGAGCCGCGGGAGAGCGCCGGGGACGCTGGCTTCACCTTCTACCTCAGTAAGCCTGGCCCGGCTCTCTCAGCGTATCAGCTGCAGCGGCGCGGTCCCTCTGGAGCGACCGTAAACCCAAAGCCGTTTCCTCATGAAAAGCGGCAGTGATAGACTGCCGATAAGACAGCGGTGACATCATCGTCTTACTGGTAGAGATTCGGTAAGCGCGGAGTGGCTGGCGCAAAGCTGCGGCAACCGACAGGAAACGTGATGCAGGTGCACTGGCTCAGCAGAGCTGATCTCAGGCCTGTGTGTACAGACGAGCTGATCTCAGGCCTGTGTGTACAGACGAGCTGATCTCAGGCCTGTGTGTACAGACGAGCTGATCTCAGATCTGTGTGCTAGGCCTGTGTGTTCAGATGAGCTGATCTCAGGCCTATGTGCTCCTGTGTGCTAGGCCTGTGTGTTCAGATGACCTGATCTCAGGCCTATGTGCTCCTATGTGCTAGGCCTGTGTGTACAGATGAGCTGATCTCAGATCTGTGTGCTAGGCCTGTGTGTTCAGACGAGCTGATCTCAGGCCTATGTGCTCCTATGTGCTAGGCCTGTGTGTTCAGACGAGCTGATCTCAGATCTGTGTCCCAGGTCCCAGCGGGGAGTGGTTTGAGCAGCCAAAGGAGAGGCCGCAGGCGGTGAGCGTGAGGATGCTGGGCTCCAGCGCGGCGGACGTCTCCTGGGCGCCGTCCTCGGAGAGCCACAACGGCTCCCTGGTGTCGGTGCTGTCCCTGACCTGCCTCAAACCCAGCCTCAGCCAGAGGATGGAGAACACCTACTGCAGCGAGGTGGGGCTCGACACGTACCCGCCTGAACACGCTACTGTGTGTACGTGCTACCGAAAACACACATACCTAAAAATGCTACTGAACACATACCCAGCTAGACACGCCACTGAACACAGCAGGCTATGCATGCTGCTGAACACACAATGACCTAGACAGGCTACTGAACACACACACCTGCCTTGAACACATCGCTGAACACGCCAGCCTATAAAACACTCCTGAAAACGCCTGCCTGTGCACACTACTGAACGCTGAACTGGTCAAAACTGGCCAGACTGCAGCCGCTTCTTCTGGCTCCCTCTATTACTAACATTTGGAAAACCCCGCTGAGATTCATTACTCGTCTTTTACACCTTAAGGCAGTGGGTAGAGAGTGGAGAATTTAATTTGCATAATTTAGAGCTGAACACGTGGGATCACTCTACTCCTCTTACCTTCCAGCGCGTATATCAGGACGAGGGTCGGCCACTGATATAATTAAGAATGGATACTGTTGTAGTTATTAATGTACGCGTAACGATCTGAGTTATTGTTTTATGGATATTGTTACATTGTTATATTGTCCCACAGGAAAATTCCACCAGTGACATCATCACGAATTTGACCCCCGGGGCGCAGTACAGAGTGGTGGTCTATCACACCAACGGACCCCTGATCAGCCCTCCCTCAGACCCCGTCATCATCGGAATAGGTTTGCCTCCCGCCATTTTCTCTCTGAAGACTGACTAAGATGGCAGACCCCATGCAGTCCCCATTCTGTCTTAGCACTGGGCTGACACAAAAACCACACATGAAATTGATTTAATTTTGCAGTTTATCCAATTTTTAGATTGTACGCCTTAATTTTGAATGTATTGTCTTTCTTTAAATCCAAAGCGAAGCGCTTTGGGTTGCTTGTTTCCTTGTAAAACAGGTGCTCTGTAAACGCTTGATTATTGTAAAACACGAACCGATTGGCTGTTTTTCGGCCGTCTCGCCCGGCAGAGCCGACGGGGGTTCGAGACCTGGCGGTGTACCCGCTCAGCCCCACGGCGGCCATCCTCAGCTGGCGGCGGCCGTACCACGTGGCCTTCCGCAAGTACGCCCTGGACATCTTCCACTTCGACCCCGCCACCCTCACCTCCGGGTGGACCAAATACTACGAGATCGCCGCCACCGCCTCCGTCACCGCGTCCACGGTAACGGCTCCTCGCGTTTACGTCGCCGGCGTTCAGCCACGAGTGTTAAGCTTCGCTGCTGTTTAACTAGTCACTAGTGTTCAGTAAGGTTCAGTTCCAGGCTTAACACCTGCTGGGTTCTGTTTTTTTTGTAGATAAATGATATGCCAAGATGGGCCGAATGGTTTGTTCTTGTCGTTATATATTCTCATGTCCCTCCTGTGATTTTGCTAGCTGATCAAGGCTAATAATGGGTGTCATGTAAACTCGTCCTTCTTGAATGACACATCCTAGGAAGTCACTTTCTTGATTACTTAACTAATATTTTCATTAGCATATTAGAAAATAGTGCAAGCAATGAAAGTTGTTCAAAAACATTTCCCAGACAGCAAGCATCTAAGGGACAAAGTTAGCAGGAATCGGCGCAGATCTGGCCCCTAGTCACTAGCTACCTGGGTCGCACAGAAGAACTGTGACCGTAGGGACAGTTTGAACCGCCCTGTCCTTAAATACCAACACACTCTTTCATCTTCATTAGTACTAGAAATACAGAAACCCAGCTGTACCATTTCAGCGTCTTCATCTATTGTAATTAGGCTGTAATTGTAATGCATTTATTACAGCCTATAGCTGTGGTGCTTTTAGATTGTAATTTTCGCGAATTAAATCGTAATTATAGCCCACGGCCGTGATGGGTTTTACATTATAATTGTAATTCATTAAGTTGTTATGGTAGCCAGTGGGTGTGATGGATTTAGACTGCAGCGTACGCTTTTGAATAAGGCTGGAGACATAAATTCCTGATGGAAAGCTGTTGTTATTGTTCCCTGGAGCTGTTTGCTTTACCTTGATTAAATTGTTCCAGATTAGCCCGGCTGGGCAGAGTGACTGCTCTCCTTGTCCAAATATTCCTTTGGTTGTAAACGTACAGTATGTTCTTGTGTGTTCCTTTCTTTTTTGTCAAATATCTATTTGTGTGGGATGCTAACTAGAAATTACCCCAGCGCACTGAGAAAACAGTCATTCTTCCTCTGCGTGATGTGTTTCTGCCACCTGCTGCTTTTGCTTCTATTAAGATTCGTTTTTGGATCCCCCCTGTTATTTTGACTCAGTTATGGTTACTCACCAGTGAGGCATCACATGGTGTTCAAAAATAATAACACATTTCGGCAAGCCATCTGCCCCTGTCCCCCATCCCGTCCCACCCTGCTGGACCCCGGCTCAGTGGCGCTCAGCCAATGGAGGAATACAAGGACAACTAGGAAACTGCAGACCAGTGAAACAGCCCTGTCATGTGATCAGACAGGCCAATGAGAGGCTCTTATTGACGGAATGTTCTGTAAACTGACTGTATAAGATGGGTGCCTTACTGACGTCGCTTTACTCCCTTCCCCTTATAGAAAGTGTCCAATCTGCTGCCTGCTTGGTACTACAACTTCCGCGTAACCATGGTAACGTGGGGCGAGCCAGCTCTCAGCTGCTGTGACAGCTCAATCGTTAGCTTCACCACAGGTACGACTAGCCGACACGCCAGACATTTCTATATATCACTTTTCTATATTTCTATAGAAATTTATGAACGCTGGGTGTCCATAAACCCTTAAAAAGTGGTGTTTGGCAGCTTTCAAGCTCTTAAATTTCTTACCTATTCCCGCTAAGGTTGTAGATTTTTGTAATAACTGCCAGCTGTGTCATTCATAACCTGGAACTGTCTCTTTGACGATGCTGTCTGTATACATTTTAGTGAGTTTCTCTGGATAAGTATGCATGTGCAATTGTGATATTTTGGTACGTCCAGCTCCAGAGGCCCCTCACATCGTCACAGTAGTCTACGCCAACAGCCTGCTGCGCGTCAGCTGGACCTACGGGGACATCTTGACCGACCTCTCCCACTCCAGGATGCTGCACTGGCTGGTGGTGGCCGAGGGAAAGAAGGGATCAAAACGGCACATCTCTGCTGACGTGAGCTACTTCCAGAGGACTGCCTGACGTTCTCACAGCGTTGCTCCCTGACATTCTCATAATGTTATTGCTTCACATTCTCACAACATGACTCCCCAACATTGTTCTCACTCCCCAACATTCTTGCAACGACTCCCTAACAGTCTCATGTTACTCCCTAGTGTTACTCCCTTATTGCTCCCAAATTGTAACGCTCTTGTAACATTCGTGTAATGTTACTCCTTAATTCTCGCAGTGTCCCACAGTGCACTCCCTAACCTTCCTGCAACATGACTCCCTAACGTTCTCAACGTGTCAACGATGTTCTGACACGACTCACAGATTTTTGTTCTGACCTATTTTCCATCATCCACAGGGCTTCCTAATGTTCTCACAACACCGTGAGCTTTGTTTTAAGCCCAACTTTCAATAGCCAGAGCTGAGCTGAAAAGACAGAGGGTGGATAATTAGTCCACAAGAGAATGTGATATCGATGGTGATGTCAGCGCTTGTTTTAAACCTAATTAAAACCAGGCAGGTATGGAGCTGGGTGGCATCGCGTCTTGAGTCCTGCAGGGCCCTACTGTCTGCCACTTCCTGCTCTCGCTTCGGCTCCAAGAGCCATAATGAGTTCCCTCTTTCACTCAGAAGGCATGATTATTAATGAGAGAATATTCCACAAACTAAATGTCTGGAGACTCCCAGTGGATACAGAAGGGATCGCGGTAATTACCCTCCGATGCTAAACCTTTCCGTGCGGCAATTGCAGCAATGCAGCAGCATAGGAAAACATTGTGTGGTTGCTTTAAAAATCAGTGTAGAGAGATAGCATTAGGTGCAGTGTGGATTTATCTGCCACAGGGATGTAATACAGCTGTTTCTGCTACGAGTCTGAGAACTTTAGTTCTATCAGATCCTGTCAAAAGGAAGGATTTACTTCATGCTGTAGATATAGGCACTCCAATCAAGGAGTCATACAGAAATTCATATCCCCTGTTCTGATCAAATTCCAAGTGATGTCATCAACTTGCGCCATCAGAATACTCGACAGAACAATCAATATAATATCAGCCTTAATGCCAGTGTAAATAAACTGAACTAAAGAAGTCACAGAAAATTCAGATGTGTTATTGTAATCCCCTCTTTAAAGGTGAGCAGTGAACGGACATGTTGCTCCTCCCCCCCAGGTGACACGCACAGTCATGGAGGCGACGCTGGCCCTGCCCCCTGGAGACATCTACAACCTGACCGTCACGGCCTGTACAGAGCGCGGCAGGAACACCTCCATGCCACACATCATAAAGCTGGGTCAGTACCACGCACAGAGGGATTCTGGGATACTTCGCTCTGTGTCCACTCTTGCAGCAGCAGTGACTTAAATATATACAGTATACAGTGGTTGGGGATGTAAAGTTCTCCCCTTTCTTGTTTTTGGAAAGTGAAACTAGGGAGTTATTCGTCAGGCAGAAGGTGGTCAGCTATAGCAGGGCGACGCACGATGGCTATGCTTGCTGTATCAGTCCAGGGACAGCAATGAAAAGACACTTCTTTTCCCACAGAACCGGCGCCTCCCAAGTCCCTGTACGCGGTGAACGCCACCCACACCTCGGTGACCCTGCTGTGGGTGGAGGAGGGCGTGGTGGACTTCTACCAGGTGCTCTGCAAACAGGTCCGGCCCGGCAGAGACCTGAAAGTAAGAGTCTGCCCCGGTCTGCTGCTAACGTGAACGGAAATGCCAGTGATACTAAAGTAGCTTGCTGACAAGCAGCAGCCAGAGAATGAAATGAGTCTGAATGTCTCCTCCTAGAGAATAGCATAAACAGTGAAGTAAGATGCCTCGATTCCAGACCCCTTGGCTTGATCAGGCACTTAAGATCAGCCTGTGTAAGGTGCATTAGCTGAGCGGCCCTCCAGCGCTGTTAGTACACAGCTCAGCTGGTTAACTGCCAAGTTTTAAAGAAGCAGTGGCAGGCTGCTCGTGCTGTGTGAGATGTGCAACGTGCATGCGCCCTTCCCTTCCACTGACACTGTGAGGATGGGAGGCCTGGCAGTCCTAACTGGGCACATCAGACCCAGAGAAAAGACTGTATTAGTGCATAATTACAATAATAATTGAAGGATATGAGCTGAAAGACTTAGTGAACCTAATGACTTAATGAATGGTGTGAAAGCTGTCTGAGGAGCACGTGACCAACGGGAGGTGCTGCTTCCTGCAGGCGAGGGAGCCTCAGGCAGTCCACTCCCACGTGGCCACAGTCGCCGACCTCCGGCCTTCCACCACCTACAACTGCAGCGTGACCAGCTACAGCTACAGCACTCCCAGCGAGCCCTCCTACATCGCCGTCTCCACCCCAGGTAACGCCCTCTGTCCCCTTCCAACCCATCGACAAAGTCCCGTTTCTTCCTAAATGGCAGGGAGGCCTCCAGTCACCGGGGGGCAGTGTCTAACAGATAGACGTGTGGTAATGTGACTGGTGGCTGGGATCTCATCACATTTGATGAGCCAATGTCACCCCGGAGAGTTGATAATGAAAACACTAAACCATGATATTCTGCCACTGCAGTTGCTTCAGTACAAATGTCCCTAATGGAATTCTAATTTAAAGTACGGTCAGGCTAGTTTAATATATACAACCACCCCTACCCCCCTCCTCACAGCCAAAAAAAAACCTCTAATTTAATGGACAGGTATTGAGCTATTTCTATGAGGTATTTCTACTTTGCTGTGTGTCGTTGCAGCCCGTGAGATGAACCCCAGCGTGGCGGCCATTTCGGCTCTGGTTATCCTCAGCGTGCTCCTCCTCAGCCTCCTCGTGCTCATCTTCCTCGTGCTCCGCAAGAAACACCTGCAGATGACCAGGTAACCTCGCCTGCACCGTTCTCCTGACGCTGTCGCAAAAGCAGCTGGCTATTATGCTGGCGTCTATTATGTAACGTTACAGGAACGTTATGAAAACGTTACGCCCTCGCAGAACTAGACACGAAAGCCATTTTACTGACGCAGAAAGAGAGAGCAAAAACAACTGCCTTAGCTTAAGATGGCAGACTGGATCTTCCCCTCTGCTGGAACAACAGCATGTAACTTGAGCATGAATTCCATTAAGCGGGCTGCTCTGTGGAGCTGCGGGTGAGTCGTTGCTGATAGCGTCTGTGCAGGCTGGAAATCACCGCATCGACTGAATGTCTTACTCTTACTGTTTTACTGTTTTTCAGGGAGTGCGGGGCTGGAACCTTCGTTAATTTCGCCTCGTTCGACAGGGACGGGAAACTGCCGTACAACTGGTAGGAGCTCGTCTCTCACGTTAAAGCGATTCTGTTAAGAAAAACAACCCATCCTGCGACGGGGAGCCTTGAGAAACTGCTCTCAGGGTTCAAACCCTAAAGCAATCGCAAATTCAGGGAGTGTCCCTAAAATTGAAGCTCTGAGGCGAGGGCACTTTCTTTCAGCAGAGAACACTGAATCTGGCTCACGTGGCAGCCACTAAAGAAGACACTAAAGATTACAGTGACATCTAATTCGGTAGCTTCCCTTATCTTCGAGACCTGGAGAGTCAAATGTTCTGCAAGATTAGGTTGAGGGGACGGGAAAGATTAGGGATTTGACTGTAATGCTTTGCGTACATACTGCGTAACCATAGAGACATGCACTTTATAGTGGCATGAGCAAATGCAAATGTGAAGTCCTTATTCTAAAGAAATGTACTCAACTTAGGAGGGAATTTCGCCCTCATGCATTACATTTTGGCCTTCATTTTGAACAAAAGAATTCATGGAGTGGCATCTATTCCTTATGTTGTGTGACCGTTTCTTAAAGGAACAGTTTGCAATGATTCCCAAATTTCAAAATTTCCACATCATCCAACATCATATTTATACTGCTTCAGCAGTCATGACATCTAAGTAAACAAAATTTTAAATCAGACTCTCTTTGATTTACAGTAACTTATAAGGTAAATTAACTTCCAAAAGTGCTGGAAGTTGAACTGTAAATTTAAGTTTAAATTTAGGCCAAACTGCCATGCAGGAAGATTGAATTCCATCCATGTGTAAGAAACAAAACAAACAAACAAAAAATTGCAATACTACTAAAAATTATTGCAATGCTACAATTATGAGTACAACATTCAAACAGCTGTTGTGATATTGATGAATGTGACTGGGAAAAAATTTGGTCGATTGAACTCAATAAACAAATCAATACCCCAGTCAAACTAATTCAGGGTCTGTAGGCAGTTCAATAATTCACATTATACCTCATTAATACAACTGCACATTAATACAATAATTAATTTCCAAAGGTCAAATTAGAGAGATCATTTCTAGCATTCAATAGTAAGTCTACTCAAATCACGATAATCCTTTAGGGTTAATATAATGGCTTAAAGACGGCCAGTTATGGCAGATATTGGGTTCACAAGACAAGGAGTCATTCGGCCATACCATGATCTCAAACCGATGGGGGAGTTCAATTTGTTATTGAGACCTTCTGAAGCTTGCTTTTGAAAAGCTTAAGAATGTTCCACAATGACATACATTAAATGTCTGCTTTGTGTTTGTCATATCATTCCAAATGCCGTAGCTCCCCTAGATGTGGTTGTGACAACTTTACTTTGCGAAGAAATCCTCATCTGAATAAAAGCTTTATATAAATGAAGTTGAAAATTAACAGTTGAAAATACATTTCGTCTTCATTTGAATGTGAGAAAATACTGCCTTAAAAGGAGCCTTTTAAAGGAACCCAGATTCAGCCTTGCCTCTTTATCAGCATAACTGCCATAGCAGTTAGCGTGAATGTTTTCACCACGGGATTCACTGTAACAAGCGCAAAACAAATTGGCAAAGTAAAACAGAGCAACAGAGCCCATCTGATTTCCATTAATCTTCCAGAAAATTCTAAATAATTAGACGTACAAGTACTTCACACACCAGTGCAATATGAAATCACTCAATTAGGTTGAGCTGTGGCACTGGGCAGTAGGACGGCACAGTGTCTGAAAAATTGCCGCATTCAACCGCCAGTCGATGAACCATGATGAACTCACAGGAAAAGACTGACCTCAGTAAACGGGTTCCCCTGGACAGAGAGCTCTGAGGTTGCAACACCGTCATCAGATTTATTTAATTCATTTATTTATGTGATGATTTTAAAAAAAAAAAAAAAGGAAAAAAAAAGAAAAAAGCTGCATGACAAATTAACGCCTAATGAACCACTAATTGAGTTATTATGAAGCACTGTCTGCTAGCAGCACTTACTAACAGAGCACAATGTTTTGTCCCTATCTGTACCCCATTTTGAAACTCCCCAGGCGAAGAAGCCTTTTTGCCTTCCTTACACTTCTGCCTTCCTGCCTATGGACTGACTATCTTTTGGCTTTTTATATTAATCCTTGGTAAGTAGCGCTGACAGCCACCACCCCGCTGCATCATGGGACATGTTAAAGAAAGGGACAGCCTGCTGTCCTAACCACAGAAATAGAACTGTTAGAATGGCTCCCCCTCATTAAAGGCAAACTGTGGTGCATGACGGATCTGGGCAGGCCATCCGTGGTTGCAATAGCCCCTGTGGTCAGGTCTTTACACAGATTCAAACACATTTCTGCGCCTGTAGCAGATACAGCAGAATGCTCTGTGTGTTCAGGCAGGGAACAGCATGTAAGAGCGAAGCCAGTGACTGCAGTATATCTATGGTTATATTCAATGAACCTGATGGGAATACATAAGCACACATGTTAATGACACGTACAAACTAATGGCAAGGCACTAATAAGAGCAAGGCTTTGGCTTTAATCCTCATGCGATGCTTGCATGTGTGTGACGAACTGCAACGCAAAGTGTTTGAGAATGCCCAGTAGGGGGCGTGCATCGCCAGATTAAACGAGTAGACGTACAGTTGTAAAAGTTTCCCAGCGTACTTCTTGTTTTCCACATAATGTTCTATTACGCATGTAGATGCAGTAGAAGACACAGACAGAAAGGGGTTTTCTGTGGGAAAATTAATCCCAGGGAAAGTGTTTGGTTGGACATGCAGTATTACGAGTCAGCATACCAATGGTCTCTGACTCAACGCAAACACTCCCTTAAGTTTCTGTTACTTAAAAATCCAAAAAAAAAAACTTAACTAAAACTGTAATCATTAAGAAAAAAAATATTTGTTTCCCTACTTATAAAAAAACAGCACATATCCAAAGACAATTGTAAAGGTAAACTATCATATTTCCAGACCACAGACTAAGTAACTTCTTAAAAGTCATGTAGCACCAACGGTGCTAGGACTGTTCCGAGCACAAGATGCTTTCAGACTATGACTCAGTCAGTGTGCGCTACTGGAACAGCCTACCTCAGCCGTTAGCAGACACCTCTAAGTGATTCCTAACTAGATTTTGAATGCATCTTGGTACCGCATGCAACAGTAACTTTGAGGCAGGATTCAGGAATGGAATGGAATCTCTTGAAAAAGGCTGTCTTCACCCCCCACCCCCCAGACCTCCCCCCCCCACCCTCCTCCTCTCCACAACATCATAAATTTAATTGTACTCTGGGACCTGTTTTTTGTGCGCTCACTCAAGAATGCCTCTTTTTTTTTGGTTGTTTATCTTGTAGGAGCAAGACTGCTTTAAAGAAAAGGAAGCTGACGAGGTAAAGCCACAGGGTCCTGAGTGACATCACAACTTCTGTCAGTACAGTAGTGCCAATCTCTGCAAGCATGGCTTTTTGTCACGTTGCGACAGCACTTAAGATGCAACCGGAGGGAGTTCTGAGCATTTTGTACAAGTTTTGAATGAACCATAGCCCATGTAATGTTCAGTTATATTTTAGGAGCTCTGGAAAATATTTAACCTTAAATATTTAAACACACAGACATCTTCAAGATGCATTATCAGCATCTGAAGGTGCTGACAACATGCAGATTGTGTAACCGCCTCAGTGGCAAACGTGTTTTTTCTTTTGGACGTGGCTGATGCCGGTATGAAGCTGGACACTATGTTAACTGCCGTTGTCCTGTCTGTCTCCAGCCCCGTCCAGCTGGATGACTTTGATGCCTACCTCAAAGACATGAGCAAAGACTCCGCCTACAAATTCTCCCTGCAGTTTGAGGTAAGGCCGGCCCGCAGGCCAACCCCAGGGCGTACGTTTCGGACCCCTGCTGCTTTTTGGCAAACGCTCACTCGCAAATAACACTCACACCATCCACCAAGTTCCCCCCTGAAATCACTGAGCCCCCCAAATTTCACTCAGTGGTTAAGAGTAAAACTGCCTGAAATAAAAATTTTGATGGAGTTTGACGGCAAACTATTTTTTTTAAGAGAAGCAACTAATGTTTCCCCTGGTTTCTCTCCCTGCTTCCAGGAGCTCAAGAGCGTGGGCCTGGACCTGTCCCATGAGGCCGCCGACCTGCCCATCAACCGAGCCAAGAACCGCTACACCAACATCCTGCCCTGTGAGTGCCCGCCCACAATTCCAGCGCACTGGCACTGGCCCCGCCCACCGGGAGCCCTGGCCACGCCCCCCCCCACCCCAGCATTCACAGTGCAACCACCATGGCGGCTCCAAACTGATTCTGCGTATGGGCCCCAGTATCCGAAGCACAGTTTTAAAAAGCGTTTCTGTAGATCTCATTCTGCAGCATGTTTCGGGGGACCCACAGGAATAAGCTGCCACATCTTATCTGTATCTAAATCACTCCTTTGGCCACTGCCATGCTTAGTTTTACTGTTGCCAACTGCACACTCTCTCCGGGTCGACTCAAGCAATCAGTCTAGTGCATTTTGGAGGTAGGGTGCAGCACTGCTATCTGCGCTGACAGCTCCCGACCTCACATCAGATAATGAAACTCGGAGCGCAGCGATGGTTTTTGGCTCGGGGATAGCGAAGCAGATGCGCTCCTACATTAAGCTGGGGTCCCTGTCCTTCACAGACGACTTCAGCCGCGTGAAGCTGATCTCCATGCACAACGACGAAGGGTCCGACTACATCAACGCCAACTACATTCCCGTAAGTGTTCCGGCTGTGCGGCTGCCCGCATGCCCGCACACACAGCAGGCACAGAAACCGGCTCACTGATCGGCAGCAGAAAGGGGGACAGTGTAGGGTGGCAGTGCAGTACAATGGGTAAGGAACTGGTCTTGTAACCTAAAGGTTACAGGTTCGATTCTTCGGGTAGGACACTGCCGTTGTACCCTTGAACAAGGTACTTCACCTGCATTGCTTCAGTACATACCCAGCTATATAAATGGATGCAATGTTAAATATTTGTGTTAGTCGCTCTGGATAAGAGCGTCTGCCAAATGCCTATAATGTAATGGAATGGATGACTCCTCATTATTCCATTGATATGGAAAGCATACAGGATATGGAACAAGTCACGGTGAAAAGACAGAGAAAAGAAGCCCCGCCTCTCCAACCTGGCCTAAGCAGCCGTCCCCATTGGCCAACGCCTCTCTCTCTCTGCTCTGTGTGTTTCCAGGGTTACAAATCCCCCCGCGAGTACATCGCCACCCAGGGGCCGTTGCCCGAGACGCGAAACGACTTCTGGAAGATGGTGCTGCAGCAGAAGTGCCGCGTCGTCGTCATGCTGACCCAGTGCAACGAGCGCCGGAGGGTGAGGCCCGTCAATCGACCTGTCAATCAGGCAGTCCCTCCCACAGCTTATCGGCCAGGCAGCAAAGACAATATCCAAAACAACACAAGATAATTCACACAGCATGCTGACGGGTTATGTCTTAACTACGAATCAGATCTTTGATTACAAACGAGATAAACAGTGTCTAAACTTAGAATGCAATCACACCGGAGCCCCCAGAACCTCCTTTTTATGTACCTTGAGCCTTCGGGAGCCATGTTGGACAGCATCACTACAGTCATACCGGAATAAACCAGCCGCTTAAGATTCTGCACCATTTGCAGGACATGGAATTCTGGCCTGTTGCTAGAGTGCTAGGCAGTACATTAAATGTGTTAGCAAGCTTGTTCGCGGATATGTTTCAAAAACTTCTAATCAAAAATGGGTTGCGGTAACTGTGGTAATCCTCAGCAGTTCTGTTCCAAAATCCCAAAAGAAAAAAATATTAGAAAGAAAATGTATATAAATTGTGTGTCACGGAAGAGGATAATGCTATTGAATTTAACCTCTCATTTATTTCATGCAGTCTCTCATTTATTTCATGCAGTATATCCTGTATTTACAAGCAGTGAGACTTTGCTGCTTAATTTGCACAACATTCATGATGCCTGCAAAAGAAAATCCACCCAGATCAGTGCAGCATTAGTAACAAAATCTTACATCTGGTCATGTTTAGTCTTTATTGTGTGGGTATTAGAGTGAGCTTATACTTAACCAGGAGAGTGGGGAACAAAAAGAGAAACACGAATCAGTCATCTGGTGTTCCGATTGTAGATTGGCAAGGCTGGATTATGCACCCAAAAGAAATTTATTGATGAAGTACATGCTCATATTGCAGCACTCTAATATGACGACAAATAGCATTCCTAGTCTAAAACCATGTGATGCGAGGCCAGCCTATTATTCGTCCTCCCGTTCCTTCCCACACTGTTCGTAGATGATGGTTATTGCTTTTTAGACCATTAACAGCCGACAACATCACTTACTTTAAATGAGGTCACTGTGAAACGGTGAAACGGAAAGTTTTGTGCAGATTGAAATACTGATTTTAGAGGTCACAATCTTTCACCGATTTGTATGTCTCAGTCACTAGCTACATCTTGCACCAAGAGTTCTGTATGCCTTCAAAAAAATCACGTGACTGATCACCTGACTAAGAGTGAATTATGGGATACGGTTGCAGGTGAAGTGCGACCACTACTGGCCCTTTACGGACGAGCCGGTGGCCTACGGAGAGATCGTCGTGGAGATGCTTTCTGAGAAAGAGGCTCCAGAGTGGACCATGAGGAACTTCAGACTGAGCTATGTGAGTTCACTCAGGAAAACATCGATGTCACGTCACCTAAGGAAATGGCCGTTATCTGAAGTGCTACCAGAAAGACCATGCCATTGCCTGTATGCGTTTGTCAACTGCAAGGAACAGTTCATGTTTAAAAGAGAGAAGCGGGAGTGGGACTGTGAATTTAATCCTACTGTCCCTGTATGGATACCTTCAGCACATTACCGATTTCTAGTAAGGAGTGGTCACGTATCCTAATATATGGGCTGTGGGTGGCGGTGTAAGATAAGAAATACGTGATTAGAACTTTCTCAGGGAAGAGCATAATTGTGCTGCAGCAGTCACGGTTTTGCAACTGCACTGCTGCGCCGCAGTTTAAGCTGCCGTCAGTCATGTGATGTCGTTTCCAACTGCCTGGCAGGCGGACGAGACGCAGGACGTCCTGCACGCGAACTACACGTCCTGGCCCGACCACGGCGTCCCCACGGTCAACGCCATCGAGAGCATCCTGCAGTTTGTGCAGATCGTCCGGCAGCACGCGTCGCGGACGAAAGGGCCCATCGTGGTGCACTGCAGGTAGGACCGGGACCGGGACTGTGACTGTGACTGAGACTGAGATGGCGCCTACACCCGCCAAACCTGCCGTGGTACCCCTGCATCCACAGCACTGGGCTTAACCAAACACCCACAACTTCAAGTATAAAACACTGTACTTTATCTAAGGTGACGCTTATATCAAAGCTCATGTCAAAGTGTGTTAGAAGCAGCCCTAGTTTCTAGCTTTTAATTTGCATCTTTGAGTCAACCATTCTCCAGTGTTTAAATGAAGTCCATATTATATCAAACAAACATGACATAATACATTACACATGAAAACTGTAATGTAGGAATGTTGAGCCTGCACAGACCCAACAAGGCAGCTCGGATTTCACTGAGGTCCTCCCATGAGCGTCTCTGATTTCAACGCCGTTGTTAAACATGGCGCAGACAGCATTTTGATTGACGGCCCTGTTTAACCCCAGCGCGGGCGTGGGGCGGACGGGGACCTTCATCGCCCTGGACCGCCTCATGCAGCACATTCGGGAGCACGAGTTCGCCGACATCCTGGGCCTGGTGTCGCAGATGCGCTCCCACCGGCTCTGCATGGTGCAGACAGAGGTGAGCGAGAGCGGCGGCGTTTCTCACCCAACTAACTCCACCTCCATTTTGCACATTACTCACAAATCAGGGATCATGCTCCGTGTCCTTTTTAGCCACACGGATGAACAATTGGGCCCCACTACCCTATCACTATAACTACAACATAGTCTTTGAGGGCCCTTGGAATCATCCTAACTCTACCCCCCCAATGTGGCGCCTCTGCTCACACAAATGGAGTACTGAAATATTTCGAAATAAAATGTAATGTCTTACTTACATACTTACATACAATCATACACTGCTGTGAAATATATTTAAGAAAAGTCTACATGATTTTGAAAAATGTGAGTAATGAGGTAAGATCCCTACCGCCCCCTCTCCTCTGCAGGAACAGTACGTGTTCATCCACCAGTGCGTCCAGCTGATGTGGAGGAAGAAGAAACAGCAGTCCATCACCAGTGATGTCATCTATGAGAACGTTACCAAGTCCTAACCGTGCAATGTGAGTGTTTAACTCACCAGCCGAATGTGGAAACGACTCGTTTTGTGTTTTTTTTCTTTTGGTAATATGAATTAAATGTCTTGAAGGAACTGAACCATTGATGAGGTCTATTCCAAAGACTTAGTTGAACGGGGTAAACACTCAGGCCCAGGGAAATTGCTGTCCATTACGAAATTTGAAAAGCATGACGATATGGTTGTTTGACTATTTTAAAAGTTCAAACATTGACTTAGCAAAGATCAGTGCAACCTAACAAAACTGATGTAAAGAAACCTTGGTGGATTCTTGGTGGAGATCTGTACTGTCTCTGTTCTACATAAATGAGCATGTGGGGTATTGTGTCTGAAAATGGCTGGATAGGATGTAACTGCTCTTTCTCTTTCTTTCCCTCCCCACTTCTCCCTCCACAAATGCAGGTTATTCACCTGTCCTCCCTTGCTTCAGGCTTTTCGTTGATACCAAAAAGTCAACACAAGATCCGAAAAGAAAAAAAAAACTAAACAAAAAAAAAAAACTAAACAAAAAAAATAAAACATTTTTTGCAGAACTTTTTTTTTTGTTTGAGAGGGTGGAAGCAAGGGACGGACCCTTGCCTTAAAGAGTCTTCAGTGACCAACCGCGTTCCAGATGGAGCCAGCGATTCTGCGCTCACCGGACCAAGTTGACACTTGCCAAACCAACTGAAACGGGCCGGGTGGGGGCGGGGCGTAGTGGGAGCGCACACACACCCACCCACATTTCCTCCCCCAACCTGAACGCCGTTTCCTTCAAACAAGCAGCAACAAAGCCACACATCTGGGTCAGAAGAGAGCCGTCCCTCTAGTGGTGGAACGGAGGAACTGATTGTTGTTGTCAGCGACAAATCTTTTGTTTCGTTAATAGTTTATGTTGATCTCAGGATTAGCCGGAACATGGCTAACAGCTAACGTTCTCTCCTTTCCCCGTGTTTTATTTGAGTTATCACACTGCCGTGGTACAAGACCGCAGGGGGATCGCAGACATTTTGAGGGAGGGCTACATGTTAGCAGGGAATAGTAGTTCACCGGGAGATAACCTTTTTTTTTTTTTACATATCGTTAACCATTCACACGGTAGCTTTAGTTTTCACACCTTTTAAGTAGCGACAGTGAGTTGTTACCCATAATGCCACAGCAGCGTGAGCATCTCTAACGAGGACAGGCATGAGCGATTCAAAGCTGCACTGCCACCCCACGCGGGTCAAGTAATGTAATCTGTGTATAAGTCTATACTGTACAAACAGCTCAAGAGACTCGTATTTTTCCATGCGTCGTGTGCACACTGTGGATCGTCTGCCATTGAGAAAACACTGGGGAGCCGGGATTCTTCACGCCCTGTAATGAGTTTCCGATTCCATATGGCTACCGCTGCATCGGTATGCCAACTATACTGGAAGCTTGCATGGGGGTTTATGGTTTAACAGGCAGGGGGGCAAATGGCCAATCACAAGAAGAGGAGGAAGACAGGGAATCCTGGAAGATGGAGTGGAATTGGTCACGTTCAAGGTGCATATTGTAAATATGCATATTTAAGCACTTATACATTATCTTCTCCATATCATAACTACATCACCACTACTGTAATGATGCTATGCTGTAAGAACAGAACATAAGTGTAGGGCATCAGCAAGAGTGAATTTGTTTCAGGCTGCTTTTTCAAGTTCGCTCTTGTTGAGCGTTTTACACATTTTATGGTAATCCCTTTCCTACATTACGACTACGATTACTCCTGCAAACGTAATTTTCATCAGTGTTCTGCAAAAACAAACAAAAAACAACAAATTCCCTCAAGTTTCTCACCTGCTTAGTTATTTCAATCTAAGAGGACTGTGCTAAGTTTACAGGTTAAAACAGGTCGTGCTCAGTTGTATATTTTAATATGTGAAACAAGTGATCCAATCTCTTTAGCATACTGTCTTCATCATGCAACTGTGTTGGAATCCCACCGCAGGTGTGACTATAGGTATTGGAAATTAATCTATGGCTGTAAAACTGAAATAAGTTTCTTTATAAGAAAATCTTGAAATGGTAAGACAATGATTTTGCTGCCAGAGCAAGAATTTACATGTTCTGCTTCAAGTTCCTGAAATAACTTGCATCTGAACAACCTGTCATCTACCGACGGAACAATGTTCCATGTGGGATTCAAACAAACAACATTCTGAAGACTATGTCACACATGAGTCACAGCCCTGACCACTGCCACTACCACACTCTCTCAGAACCAAGATTTTACACGGGAGCAATCTCAGTATATTTGCCCTATTTTTAAAAAATCAGCCTTTATTTTTTGTGTTATGAACACAAAACAGAGAACCGCAAGTTCGCATAATGACTTGTCCCTCATCCGCTCACTGCAGTTGTGTTCTTGTATACAACCATACGGTGTTCGTTTCATCAGGGGTGTTCAAGCTATAATCACCATCAAAGTGAACAGCTTTATTGATGTGTGTGGTGTCAGGAAAAAAAACAGTTTTTCTGTCAGTTTAATGAGTCAACTGTTCATTGCAGGTCATAAAGTAGCTGTGTCCCTTTTAATTTTGCACTGAACTCTCCTTATAGGTGGGACCAAACAAGACTATTTCCAAGATGACATTTCTGTATAATATTGCATTTACAAATCTTTCTGGTGGTGGTCATTTCAAATTTCCTTATGTGCATTTAGAGGTATTATTTTGTATTTTCTTTAACTCTGGATTTAGAAAAATTGCAGCATTTTATGAGGTCATAATACCATTCCCAACCTTCCCAGGCGGCAGCATTGAGCACCTTGACAAATCAAAATGGTGGAATTTTTCTTCCGTAACCGGGGGAACGTTGTGCATCCAAGCATAGCAGTTGGTGCAAAAAAAAAAAAAAAAATAGGGGACCAGAAATTACAAACAGAGCGACTACTTTTGTGATTTTTACTCATTTTATTTGCAGGCCCACAGGGCAATATTTAAACCCACGAGGACTTCTGTGATGGTAAAACCATGTACCGCCATTACAGCTGGGCTCAAGAACTGCAAGGCAGGGCGTGGCCTCCCGCGTCCATTCGAAACAGTTTTTTTTTTTAAGCTGTAGTAGTGTGTGTAGACTGTTCCGGAATCACAGTCACATGACGCAAGACAGATGATGAAAGCTCCGCCCCCTCTTTGTTGAGGGCACAGGCGTGTGAAGGAAACTCTCCAGCCTTTTCTCAGACCAGGAAGCAAACGAGTGTCATGTATAGGTAGGTAGCACTTTTTTCACGGTTCTCTTGTTCGGCGTGCGTCCAGTCCAGACTGTTCTTCATTGGTGCCATTCGTGTGCATTTTTTGTCACTTGCTAGAAAGGA
This sequence comes from Anguilla anguilla, assembly GCF_013347855.1. NCBI lineage: Eukaryota > Metazoa > Chordata > Actinopteri > Anguilliformes > Anguillidae > Anguilla > Anguilla anguilla. Next base: position 13,696,910 of record NC_049219.1, read on the forward strand.
TGACCGTGTAACTGCTGGGGCAGCGGGGCCGGGGTCATTGTCACAGTTTAAATGTGTGTGTTCCAAAAAAATAAAAATAAAAGGCTTCAGTATCTATCCCAGTGACCTCCGGGTTGAGTCTCTTTTCTCAGTGCTGTTTCACGCAAATGCAAACACACAATAAGGGAACACTGTGTTCGTGGCATGGTGAACTGAGTTGGTAAATTTGTACTCGATGCGGCAATGGGCACGAGCCAACTCAGACACATACTTTGAAAAAGTACTAAGTGGGGTTGGGCTACCAGTCACCAAAAGAGTTCTGAAATTTCTAAGGCCGTAACAGGCACACAACTTGCATTATCAGGAACTTCAGTTCCTCAAACTCTTGAGTTATGCAAGCTCAAGTGCTGAGGATATTGGGATGGGAAGCACACACATCTCAGGGAATTGCTCAAAGGCAGGAATAAGAAAGTTTTACATCTTAGGATACACAGTAACACACCGCAGCATCCTAGAAGTGACCGTGACTTTTATTTTGAAAACTGAACTTCTCCTATCCTAGAAATGAGGTCACTGCAGTCTTCTGTCTGCTTGTTAAAACAGTCATCCCATTGCAGTGCATAAATCATTTCAATCCTATAATTACCACAAGGAAAGCTTCTAGATCATATTTTCACTTCGCTTGTGTGCAGAAAATTGATTTCTTTTGTCCAGAAACAGTGCTGCCCCACTCCTTAATCCAGTTTAAACAAAAACTAGGCTATATCTTCCTTGTTAATAAGTCTATAAATAGCCTACGAGTTGCATCTGAAGTTAATTCCCACCTGACTACTAGAGGCCAGGCAGGCGGAACACAAAAAGCAAGTAAAAGTGGGAAAAGGTGAAGCAGTGCTAAGCCTGCTGTGGTCACCAATGGCAACGTGCCCGACGGATGAGCCAGAGGTCTGCGGCATTAGCATTAGCAATCCCAGCAAACGTGCAGCTCAAACAGTGCTCACAACGGGGAGTGATAAGAAACAGCTTACGGCATGTTTAAGGGTGAGGAGCTTGGCAGCACAAGGCAGGAGTGGCAAAAAGGGACAGCCTTAACCTTTAGATTCATAATTATATAAAGTGCAATAAAGCCACTCGTCCAAAAAACAGACCGAAAGAACGGATGAACATTTCAGTCGTGCATCTGTTCATCCGGACTATGTAAGCAGCCGAAGAAAGGACTGAATTTTCTGCTTCCCTCTTACTGCTGATAAAAACAAATGACAGAATTATCAGATCTATAAGAAAGGCGGTGGAAATACAGACCACGTGTGTGGCAATTTCCTCTTTTCCAAACGCATCTTTTACTATCAAAGATCAGTATTAAAAAAACAAAAAAAACAATGTTCACTGAGATGGAGCCGAGCAGGAATTTAAGCTCACCAGACTACTAATGTAGCACACCTCCTAAACCAAGCTTGCTTAAATATCCCTCTTCAAAACGAAAAAGTATATCATAAGAAAATCACAATGCGACTTAATTTAGCTTCGCAAATTAGGTAGCCACCGACACCTTAGACAAGCACTACTAGTGGTACTTGTTTGCTTGGTATCTTAGCAAGTAAATATTTGGTAATGAATGACTTGCAACATTACTTACAAATAATAATAATAAATAACAATTATTATGATTATTTTAAATTTAATTTACTAACTCACCAAGTGTCAATCAACAGGCAGCCTCTCCAGGATTTCCGCTTGCTTTGTTTATAAATAAAATAGTAGAAAACTGTTAATATGTTTCGGGCTTTTTAGAGGCTGTAGGAAGATAACTCTTTAACATTGTTAAAGCAGAGAGACGGCAGACAATTGAAATTTTCTCGGACTAAAACCAGCGCAGAGAAGTTGGGGTCATTGCGAAATATGGCCGACAGACTGGCGACTCCCGGCGCACCATAGGTGTAATTACAGCGAGCATTTTTGATATTTTTTGGGGCTCATTTTAGCTTTTGGATGAGTTTAGGGTCAGTTTTTTCGAGCCCTACCATATTTCACGTCTTTGCCTTGGCTTGCTCTTAATGAGAACATTCTTTAGTGTTTAAAAAAAAATGAAAATGGCATTTTTTTAAGAATGTGTCAAGGGGGTTATATATTCAAACAATATCACTTCAGTTTTATGAAACAGAGGTCACTGCAATAACTCTGATGCAATAACTAGTGATTTTTTGGATAATGTTATTCAATGAACAATGAACTATGATGAAAAATCTTCTCTTTAAAGCCTACAATCTTCAAATGTGGTGTAAATATTGAATACAACACTACAAAACACGATTAGCTTTATATTCATCTTGCATTATTGTGGCTCATTTCAACTGACAACTAAGTGTTCTGTGATTACTTGTTCTGCTCCTGTGTTTTCTTGATCACAAACATTACATGATTTGGCATTTGAACAAGTTTTACATATTTTACAATTTACATTTAACAAACAATGCAAAATAGTGCAACCAGTTCCAGTACACTTCAGACAGCTTTCCTTATCTTAACACAGCTTATGTAAAAAAAAAAACATTTTTTAAAAATCCCTTTTTGAAAGATGCTGAAACATACCCTAATGTGCATTTTGCATCTACTGTACAGGTGTACACAAATGAGCGAACATTTCTTAACATGAAACTTACATTTCTTAATTGTCTGTGATGCAGCAATTTTGATATGTCTTAAATTAGTCAGCTCAGAAACCGCATCGAACAGAAATCACGTTAGGAACACATCGTCACACAAACGATCCTTGCCTACGTGTCCTATGTCTGTCCTCGCCATTCCTCAGAGGGAGGAAGGCCTGGCTCAGCTCTGCCCGACCGCGTGGGTCAGCTGGTGCGCCTTGGCGAGACACGATTGGCTGAAGCCCTTGCCGCACTCGGAGCAGCGGAAGGGCTTCTCCTCGGCGTGCACCCTGGCGTGCCGCTTCAGCTGCGTGGAGCAGGAGAAGCTCTTGCGGCACTGCGGGCAGCCGTAGGGCCTCTCGCCCGAGTGGCTCCTCTCGTGCCGCTTCAGGTAGCAGGACTGCGTGAAGGTCTTGCCGCAGAGCCCGCAGCCGAAGGGCCGCTCGCCCGTGTGGAAGCGCTGGTGCTTCAGGAGCTCGCCCGAGGACAGGAAGCTCTTGCCACACTGCGCGCAGCCGTAGGGCCGCTCCCCGGTGTGCACCAGCTCGTGCCGGTTCAGGCCCGAGCGGTCGGTGAAGGTCTTGTCGCAGCGGGGGCAGCGGTAGGGCCGCTCGCCGGTGTGGGTGCGGCGGTGCTTCAGCAGGGTGCCCTCGCGCTTGAAGCCCTTGCCGCAGTGGGCGCACAGGTAGGGCCGCTCCTCCGTGTGGCACTTCTGGTGCTTGGAGAGCTCGCCCAGCGAGAGGAAGCTCTTGCCGCACTTGGAGCAGAGGTAGGGCCGCTCGCCGGTGTGGATGCGCTCGTGCCGGGCCAGGATGGGCAGGCGGGTGAAGCGCTTGCCGCAGTGGGAGCAGGGGAAGGGGCGCTCGCCCGTGTGCGTCTGCTGGTGCTTCTTCTCGCCGGTGGCCGAGCGGAAGGTCTTGCCGCAGAGGGCGCAGCGGTAGGGCCGCTCGCCGGTGTGGCTGCGCTGGTGCCGCCGCATGTCGGACGGGCGGGTGTAGCTCTTGTCGCACTGCGGGCACTTGTGCAGCCGCCGCACGGCGTGGGTCTGCCGGTGCTGCGAGCGCTCCAGCAGCGAGTCGAAGCTCCGCCCGCACTGCCGGCAGCCGTAGCGCCGCCGGTCCGGGTGCACCTGCTTGTGCCGCGCCAGCTCGGCCGCGGAGCCGAAGCTCTCGCCGCACTGCGCGCAGTAGAAGGGCAGCTTGCCCGCGTGCGTGCGCTGGTGGCGCGTCAGGTCCCAGGCGGTGATGAAGCGCTTGGCGCAGCGCGGGCAGTGGAACGGCCGCTCCCCCGTGTGCGTGCGCTCGTGCCGCGTGCGGTCCGACGGCGACTTGAACAGCTTCCCGCACTGCGAGCAGGCGTGGCTCCGCGGGCCGCTCGGCTCCGGCTTGGCCGGGACGGGAGGCGGGCTTTCGGGGGCGGGAATGAAGGCGGGGCCGGGGGCAGGGGCAGGGGCAGGGGCGGGGGCAGGGGCAGGGGCAGGACGGGCAGCGCCAGGAGGCGCTGGGTTTTCTGCTTTACGGTCTCCGGCCCACACAAACTGCTTGTACTCCTCTGGGTGAGCCGTCTTGATGTGCTGGTAGAGGTACCCTTCGTCCGAATGGAAGACCAGGCACTTAGAGCAGGCAAAGACCCGCGCGTTCGCCTCCAGGGTCCAGCCTACGGAGAAAAGACAAGAATGAAATAAACAGGAACCAGAGCTGATAAAAAAATAACAAATTAACACATATAAGTACACACAGAACATCTCTGAAAAGCAGGTTAGAAATAAGTTTCAACATCAGAAAGAGAGCTATCCCTGATAACTACAATAACAGAGCACAAATACCAAATAAGGGAAATTTAATGAATGGTAATTGATTTAAAAAAAACATTAAGACAGCAAAAGAACAAACATTTCCTTTTATTAGCAAATTTCAGCACCCTGGATAGCACTCATGCAAGCACAGTGAAACATTACTTTATGAACGCACCTGTTAGAATTGCTGGTCTACTTCAAAAACTACCATAGCGTCCTGATTTGTATCCAGTTATCACGCTACTACTGCTTGACCTGATCACATGTAACTCATATATAAAAAGATGGTGCCTGTTGATGGTGGGGATTGGGGAATATAATCATTTTACTAAAGCTGGAATAATCGTGGCATCCTGAATCCAAACTGCACAGAGAGGAAAAGAATGTGAAACATTACTTCACCTGCATTCCCATTCCTGTGTGAGAAATTTCTGGCTCCATTCATGTTTCTGGAACAGGGCGACAAACAACACATTCTGCATTTCAAAAGAGCTCGGAGAATTATCAGACAAAAGACGCACGTTCTCCAGTACCCCTCCACCCCGCTTTCTCTTACCCTTTCTCCTGTGACTCGGGGAGGCATTTCAGGGTGATCACCAAGCTGTTCCCCGTCTTCTTGTGTGTTACAACCGCCCCCTTCCACGGCCACAGCCTCGCCTCGCTGAGGGTCGCGCCAGTTTGGGGTGTGTGAATTATGTCATTACCGCACCTCGGTTCCTTCCTCTCATTTTCCTTCTCTCCGTCTCTCTGCTCATTCTCGTTCCTCTCACTCTGTCCATCGTTCTCTGTCTCTTCACATTTAGTGTCCATTCCTCCATCCTCAAGGTTCATCCCTCCATTCTCTGCCGCTTCTGCCACCGCCGTGCCCTCCTCCCTCTCTTCTGCGCCCTCACTTAAGCCTACACTCGTCCTCAGCTCCACCTCCACCCCCGCGTAATCCGTGCTGTCAATCAAACACTCCGACACCACGTCTTTGCTGAAAGAGGAGGAGCTTAAAACAGCAATAGAGCTGTGCGGTGATTCTGACTGGCCCCCAGAGTCGGTCTGCTCAGATGTGATCACAACCCCCGACAATGAAGGGAGAGACAGAGATGAGACGATGCAGTCATCCATGGAAGGGAGAGCTACTGAGAGAGAGAGAGGAATTATCTCAACTATTTTCATGTCCATTAAAAATTCTAAAATCCTATTGTTCTCAAACCGCTGATTTAAAAAAAAGTTGAAATACTGTATCATTAATACATTTCTGCCCTCATTTATATACATCATATAACTGAGACCTACCATTTGTGGTGAACTGTCCAAAGCATCTGTGGTGCTGAAGCAGAGTCTTGAGCTGCTGTTGATGAGAAGCAAACTGCCCACACTCCTCCAGGCCTGTGGAAGCAGCACTGAGCAAGGATGCTGTCTAAGTGAGAGACAGGGAAAGAGGGGGAGAGATGGGTAAAGGAGTCCACCTACTCCTTATATGCCCAGGGACATGTTCGTGAGAATTGGATTTGTGTTAATCCTTCATTAATTTTGGCTGATCCTTAAAAAGTGATGAGATGCTATATAAACTCATTGGGAATCGGGGGACCATGACAGTATCTGGACTCCACATCTCCACCTGGTTGTTGCCAAGCATGCAATTATGCTTATGATGTTAGCATTTCATACAGTTATTAGCAAAGTCATTTCTCAGGTAGGACCATGTACAGTTTGTCACTCTCTGGTGGTACCTGAGTAAGATCTGGTACTGGCAGCAGGTGTTCCAGTCTGGAGAAGAACTCCCACACCAATGTCTGCAGAGTGGCATCATACTTTGGCCCAAATTCCACTGGGAACACCTCCTGAGAGAAGAGAGAAGTAAAGATAATTTTAAAGAATCCAAAAAAAAAGAAACTGTATGAATGAGGAAAAAAAAAACACGATGATAAACTTGGGAATCTGACCTGGAAAAACTGCTCTCTCTGTGCTGGGTTCTTCAGCAAGGTCTGCACCAGCTCCAGGAAATTTGCGTCCGACACTTCAGATTCTGCTTCACTCACCTGGCAAACACAGCACATTGGCCACACAGGTAACTGTCAATTACAGCAGCATGGATCAGCCGCTGCTTTCTCAATATTTTGGCTCTGTTTCATTATTACCTGGGCCTGGATCCTGTCTACATGGGCCTGTATGGTCTGTGGGTCTGCCAAGTGCTCACTGCGACACAACTCCAGAATTAACTGAAACAGCCAATCAAGAGTCAGCGCTACTGCAAGTGAGGACCGCAGTTCAGTTTGCATTCTCCATACACTTTCAAAGCTCCTCCCCCTCCAATGCTCTCTACAACCTCACGGCCCTTCCACATCTTCATTTCGCCCAATTACCTCTCTTGCTTTTCACACCCCAAACCCTCCTCCATCATTTCAGTGCTGGGCTTCACAGGCCTTTACAAAGCATTTAATGGTCTTATTGTAGAACCATGTATACAATCTCACCTATTTTTTCCCTCCATTCTTATCATTTCTTCTACCCCCTCCCCCCTTTTTTCCCCTCTCACCCTTGTTCGCAGGCCTTGGATGAGCTGGGCCCTTTGTTTGTCAGTCAGAAGTTCTGGGACTGTCTCAGTCACCAACGTCACAAACTCCTCCAGCTTCCCATAATGCATTATTTCTCCCCGCTGTGTCATTTGCCACATGGCTGCACAGGCCAAGCGTAGCGGTGGAACCAAGAGGCGTATGGAAGAGAGAGGAAGATGGGTATCTGTAAAAATAAAAATTAAAAAAAAGAAAGAAAAAAGAAACGTGTTGGGGGGAAAAAACTAGAAATGACAGGGATAGAGAGGAATAGCACTGTGTATGAAGGACAGCACAATGACATCCAAATCGTCTAACCAATATTTTACTTTTCCTGGGAATTACCGCCAGGATGTAAGCAGGAACTATCCACCAATCAGACACGCCCCTCACGCTACCTTGAGCTATGAATACCGGAAGAAGCATGCCTCATGAAAATGCTTCAGCCACAGAACATGTTCAGAGCCCAGCAGTCCCAACCATACAGCACAAGAGTGAACTGGTCCCAACCACTTGGCGGTCCATTCCGAAATGTAAGCGTATTCTGCAGTCGTCCAGCGTCATACTGTTGGCCTATTTGGGAGGCTAACTATCATAGCTAACTACAGCATAACTATCTCATTAGCATTACTCTCAAATAGCCGTTTTATTCATAAAAGTTATAACAACCATACGTTGCAGTTCTTTTTTTAATTAAGCATTTTTAACGCTTACAAACGTGTAACTTTGCAAAGTGGTTACAGCGGTTTACCAAACTTTTAGCCTGTGGAACCGTTTGTTCGTCAGCTAATGACATGAATTTAAGGTAGGTGTAAAAGCAGAAATACCTGTAAACAGACCGCAATATGATTCCAAGATACATCTAACCTCGGAGTAGTCAAAACGTTTGCACATCAATAAAAAATCACGTCCTGTTTTCTGCTGTAATTAAATCACGCTGGAACAGCTCAGTTGCAGCTTGCAGGTTCCTGGTAACATTGCCATTAAAACTAATAAATGAACACGCAATGAAGTAGTCCACTAACGTCATTTTATCTGGGCAATACGCGAACTCAGTGCCAGACAGGTAGCAAGTTAGTAACTGTAATAATGTTACGAAATGAAGTGACAACACGCATTTTCTGTTTTATGATCAAGCTCGCCAACAATACTTGACACCAAGGAGGGTTAATAGTAATAGTTTTTTAGCTGCCTATAGTCTAGTGGTAACTATCGTTACAGTAGTGTGTCATTACCTGCATTGCTATCTGAGAAACAATCAGTTTCCATCGCTGCAGATCCTTTAACGATTACTGAACATAAAACTCAAGAAAATATACAGAATTTAAAAACGAAAACTCGTGCCCAACCGCCGATAACAACCATTGACAGTGAAGCTGAAAAAATGGCCGCATACTTCCGGTGTCGAAGTGTCGACGTATCAAAATAAAAGTTCCTCCACTAACGTTTGAGCTTTTAAGTCAATAAGGACATTTTATATAGCAATTAGTTATGTGTCAAACTGATCATATTTCAAACGGTTTGCCTTAATATTTTCATCATCATCGTACCCATCTGGCTGATTCTTATTTTAAGCACCTTAAGTGGCTTACAATAGACAAAAGAGTCATGCAGATTACTATGAGGATTACATATAAAATTGTAAACAACTCCCAAGTTATTTGGTAAATTATTTTACTCGCATCAGAGACATTATTGTGCAAGCAGTGTCAGTCTCACTGATTTTGTCCCTTGTACATTCAAGAGCCCAATGGGGAAGAATACCTTTTTGTACAAGCAGTCCAGTGGAATATACTTCCCTCTGAATTGAAATCATGTGCATCCAAGAATAATTTTGAGTTATCCTTAAAAAGATGCCTATTAAATACTGTGTTTTTATCATATAATCTTCCAATCTGCCAGTACTATTTTGTCATATCTTTTTGTACTGTGTTGTATTGGATGTTTTGTCATGTCTACATTTGAATGTTAGCGGACCACAATGGAAATAAGTCTGCTGGCTTTCTTGTGTTTCTATCCTCAGCAATTTTTATAGGATTACTGTCTGCTATGCAGTCTTATGAAATCTCAGTTTTAAATAGTCAAATTCATTCATTCATTCATTCATTCATTCATTCATTCATTCATTCATTCATTCATTCATTCATTCTATTTACTCTGTGGATGGACGACCACTGTTGTAGTTACGAATGTAAAACTGCACTACTGCACTAAGTAGCTGCACTACTCCGAAGAGTCAGTAGAGGGCTCCTGGGACCATGACAGAGGTCAACTTACTCTTCCCTCACTTTTAACCTTTGTTATCACTTTTATGTAATTTCATACACTTCTTTGTCGTTTGTTTGTGCTTACGCATTGCGCTTCTGCCCAGGCATTAGGATGTAGTGTGTTTAGTCCCTTTAGGTCAAACTAAAACACTAACAATGGTCAGAGTGGGCCATTGGCATAAACACTCAAACATCCCTGGGCCACACAATTCTAGTTTAAGTAGTGAGTGTGTGTTTACACTGGAGCATTTTGGGGCCACAACCGCATTTATGTTTAGGTCCACCAAAACTCCAGTCCCTGTAGGTCAAACTAAAACACTAACAATGGTCAGAGTGGGCCATTGGCATAAACACTGAAACATCCCTGGGCCACACAATTCTAGTTTAAGTAGTGGGTGTGTGTTTGCACTGGAGCATTTTGGGGCCACAACCGCATTTATGTTTAGGTCCACCAAAACTCTAGTGCTGGCTCTTGACAATGGCACTCATGAGCCTGTGTGAAGTTGTGTGTCAGCCTTCTTCAAGGGAAACACAAATCAGCATCAGTCCCTGTGAGCATCTCTTCATGCGACAGAGTAAAACAAAAGACTTGTAAGAGGAGAGGAAGTGACAATGATAAAGATAAGGTTGTGCAATGCATTTCGGAGGCTTGTGTGATGACATCACTGACTGCGTTGCTGTTCTGAAATGTGTTCTGGTGGTCTTACTTTCACATTTCTTTTGGGCTAATTCAGGAGGTTACCTTCCATGCAATGAAAGGACTGCTGCTGTCATCGTTTCTTCCAAGGCGTCAGAGAGGTAAGGCTAATCATAGCATTGCAACAATTTGTCCACCAGGAGGTGACCTTTCCTCACGATCGAGACGCATACATGACAAACACAATGACTATACAAATGAATGAGTGTGTAGCAGTGCTGAATCCACATATCTGAGACCAACTCTTTCTACTGTTGTAATGCTAAATGAATCCAACAAACAGCCCCAGGCATAGGAAATCATCTAAATAGCGCTGAGCCAGCTGTTGTGTGAACTGCTTCAGTAAATCTAGTGCGAAGTGTAAATGTTAGTTCTTTGAGGGTGGCCTTTGAATTGTCTCCCACAGCTAATAAAGAGTAGAGTTTAACAGTGCAATCCTTGGAACAACACTGTAATTAGAGGTCAAAGTTCCATTTTAACACACCTCCCTGGACATAAGCACAATCGATGGCAGTATCGTGGGGCAAAGTTGTTTCGTGTTTATAACTGGCTGAAACGCCTCTCTTCGCCGCACAGGAAGTGATTGTAGCCTGGTTTCTGTTCGGAGACCATTTCACGCCTAGCTGACTGCTGCCGCATAAAACAGTAGGCTATAGGATCCGGCAGTATGTGCAGTGCAGAAAGCAATGATCAAGCAGCCATTTGAGAGACAGCATGGCCTTTCCCTGGGGGAAATCAAAGCTAGCATCCTGTTTGTTTGTTTAGCGATTTTACCTGGGATGGATGTGATTTATTTTTTTTTTTTTTACTCTGGTTTTTAATCACTTTGTCTTCATTTGTGTCTCCAGTGTTGGCCAAATTTCCCAGCTTGAATGTGTTGTGGGCCACAATAAAAAAATATAGGACTTTTCCATTTTAATTTAAATTGAAATTTAAATTCGCAAATGCACACACACACATATACACACACATGCGCGGACGCATGCACACACATGTGCACGCACACACACACACACACGCACACATTTCTTCCTGCTCTCTTCCTTCCCCCCTCTATGCTCTCTCTGTTGCTCTGCCCTTGTGCCCTCTGCCCTGCAAACATGCTCAGTTCATGCTTATGTCTCTCTCTCTCTCTCTGTCTTTCCTTCCTTCTTTCCCCAGAAACAAGGTGTTGTTAGAATTCCCCTAGATAACACACAGCATACACAATCAGTTTCATGTCTTCATAACAATCTCTGTTCCAAAAACTATTGCAAAACACATCAACCTGACATAACCGGTTTCTAAGACTCAACATTAGAATGAATGATGGCAAAGATTCTGATTGGATCTGTTCCGATGGGCCTGGTGTCCGAAGGCAGGCACTGCATACATCTGTCCGTTTCTTTCGATAAGGGGGGGCTGCTCTACCCATTCTGTTTGTACATGAGTCTTGTGACAGGGCCCTGTGGCAGCCCCCTTCACCAGCGTAATTTTGTTTAGGATGTTGATTGAGGGAAATGAAATAAAACATCTTCCTTTGTTTACTCTTCCTGTTAGGCATCTGCTCATGTTATCTGCTTCCTATGTGATGGCTGGTTTCTTCATGTCTGAGTGGCTTTCAAAAGCAAATTTATTAGCCACAGTGGCTACCCTGCGTTTACTGCTGAAACAGGGTGTAGTTTGAGGCTGTGACCACCTCAACCCAAAAGTGATGTGAGAGGAATGCTCAGGTGTTAGGGGGCGGGGCTAAATATCCTCTCAGCCCCTTGCTGCACTGAGGTGCTGATGTTAGGGAGCGGGACTAAATAATCCCTCATCACTTTGCTACTCTAAGAGGCTTGGTCTGTGCATTGACCAGTGTCGGTATTCGAGCCCAGAGCCCAGGCTTGAGGCAGTGCTTTGTACTGCTCAGTCTGTATCGGTAAATGAGCCTCAGTAGGGACATATGGCCTCTTCTTGTCCTTATATTCCGTAGTGTTCTGTGCAAGCACATACCAGCCCCCCAGCTCAGGGGTCGTTCGGCACCCTGGGGGTGTGTGGAGGTCCAGGAATGCAATGTGAACTTTGTTAAAACAACAGGAGCAGCTGGTCCTTATGGCTACGCACTATAGCTCTGCCCCCCCTCCCCACCAGCTCCGTGTTCCGAGAAGGAATGTCCAACCGCATTGTCTGTCACTTCCTTTTGAGGAAACCCGCCTCGTTAAAGAGGTGACAAATTATCGGCGGTTGCGTAGTAAAGCCTTCCCAGCCACAGTAAGCCCCCCCCCCCCAGCCCAAATCCCCTATCCCGGAATTTTGCTGCCAAACGCTAGTGGGGGGGGGGGAGGGGATGGAGGGGGGAAGAGAGGAATGGGGTCAAAGATGAAGAAGGTTGTCAGCGAAAGCTTTGGCCTCCGGCGGTCACACAGGTGCATGCTGGGGATTGTGCGCTTTTGTTTAGTGGCGTTTCTTCCTCTCCGCGTGATGCCGGAGCCCCCCATCGAAGCGCGGGCGACGTTGACCTTTGGAGCCTCTTCTCTGAATGGCGGTACGACCCGGCGGCCTCGCTCTGACCATCAAAGACGCGTGACGCATTCACCCCCCTTTGGGCTGGAATGCCACAGCGTGACGCTCTGCACCGGGTGGTCACTGGTTCAAATCCCAGGTGGGCCGCTATCGGTGTTGTACACAGGTGTTGCCCCCATGAGCAAAGTTATCTAGGCTATCTAAATCACTTAAGTAGTTTCATATTACCTTTCTGCAACACATTTGTGCAGCTGGATTGCGTACACAGGGATATATACCCAGCGGAAAGCTACCGTAATACTTGAAGGTAATGATTTGCAGGCAGCCCTTGGGAAAAGAAAGGAAAGCTAAAGACTGAAGGTTTTTTTCTGTACATGTGAGCCTGACCCATGACACATAAAGATGTCAGCCTGGACTGAGGCAAGATTCTAAAGTTCAAGCAAACACGCTATACAGTTTATCACATTTTTTATGGACTTCCAGCATGTATATCGTTAATAATAATCGTAAAAGTGATCTCAGGGTCATTCCATGATAAGTGTTTGCATGAAAAGTAAGTCGGGTCAAGGCATTCTGCTGTACTGTTAAACAGGGCAATTTTTTTCAAAAATGGCTGGGCCTGATTACAGTATTGTACTGTCTTCAGTCTGCATGTAAATTTGTCAGCCGCCCTATATTGGATCAGTTCTGATTTGTGTACTTCAGTGAGTAGGTACATACGTATCTATGTGTGATTTGTGTGCTTTGAATAGGTGTTTGGAAGTGTGTACTCTGAGGCAGTGTGAGCGGTCAGCTGGCAGAGAGTTGATCAGGTAGAGATGTGCTGGAGTGTGAGAGAAGGTCACTGATTGGTCATTAGTGTGGGGGCGTGTGACCTGCAGGCTGTGACCTCAGCAATGTTTACCAATGCTGTGGGTTATGTAAGGGAGCCATGCCAGCGTAATAGGGCTCACCCTGTGGTACAAAACAAACTGGCTTGTACTGGTGTGACTCTCTCTCTTTCTCAACCCTGCACCCTGCAGAGTGAGTCTTCCACAGGGAGGCTCGTTTTTAGGGCTTGTAGACCTCATCTTTCATAGTGAAGTACAGTGTGTCTTGCACAGTGTAGCCTGTCTTTCACAGTGAGGCTGGTTTTCACAGTGAGGGAGGCTGGTCTTTCACAGGGGAGGCAGGAGCTCAGAGCAAGCAGGGGTGATGTTTGTTGAAGTGAAGAGAGACCCCAACCTTATTTGACCTTATCGCTTGACGAGAGCGACAAGTGGAGTGGTAGTGCTTGACCTCAAAGTGGAAAGAGGGCTATGAAGGAGCTAAAATCAGTTGACCGCAGATGGGGCAATTGGCCCCTGCATTTCTAATAGAATCTCTGCTAGCGCTCTGAGAATTGTGGCTTAGCCTCTGCTAACCTAACTGGCTTGACATGTTATACACTTTTAATCATCCAAGGTATGCAGATAGCAGCCTTGAGGTAAATTAATTTTTAAAGTAAACATGATGGATGTATCCATGCTACTCAATCCTGTTTTAATAGAAGAAAAGGTAATCTCTGTATGTACTGTATGTATGTATGTATGTATGTATGCATGTGTGTAAGTATTATGTATGTATAGTCAGAGGGAGGGAGAGAGGGCCCCACTGTACTCATTGGTAAGCGGAAGGATAGGAGGGAAGACTGTCTGGCCCCAGATAACCCTACAGAAAACACAGCACTAGGACATGGAAAAACAGCATCATTATCACTTTCAGCTTCCTTTTGGCTTCCTTATGGATATATGTGTGTGTGTGTGTTTGTGTGTTAAACACACCGCCGCCCTCCTTTAGATTAGAAATGCACCCATTTCTCAGTGTGTCTTGTTGGCGGAGATAAGCGTCCTTTGGGCCTCATTTCCTGACAGTCAAAGGGCCCCTCTGGGCCAGGGTCTGATACATCTTCTTATTTCTTAATATTACTCCAGCAAGAAAATAAAGTTTTACTGGCGCCATAAAAATGTGCTGTAAATTCATAGGAACGTAATATGAATGACTTTGCTTCATTAAGATGATCTCTCTCTCTCTCACTCGCTCACTGTCCCTCTCTCCCTCTCCCTCTCACTCTCTCTCTCTCTCCCTCTCCCTCTCTCTCCCTCTCCCTCTCTCTCTCTCTCTCTCTCTCTCTCTCTCTCTCTCTCTCTCTCTCTCTCACTCTCTCTCTCTCTCACCATCTCTATCTCTCTAACTCTCTATATCTCTCACTCTCTCTCTCTCTCTCTCTCTCTCTCCCCCTCCCTCTCTCTCTCCGTTTGTGAGTGCGTGCGGGAGCTGAGCGGCTGGCCTAAGGAGAGTGGTAACTTCAGTGACATAACCTCATACCCCCCCGCTCCCCCAGTGACATTTGAGCGTGACACTGCCTGAAAGGTGGACTTTCCTGCTCATACCCCCAAAAAATAAATAGGAATGTTTGTTTGATTGCAGTGGATTGGCAGTCTGTCCAGGCTCCAGCACCCCCTGCAACCCTGCCCAGGATAAGCGGGTATAGATAATGGATGGATGGATGAATGCTGTTTGTTTGAAAGCATCCACCAAAGCCCCAGGGATGTGACTTATTCTCTCTGTGGCGATTCCAGAATATTTCCCCTTAAGCTGTTGCGATGTGCAGAAGCGCTTATTGCGTATGCTAACGTCATGCCCCAGTCATCCGTCGCCGTTGGAGACGCGTGAGGAGCTCCGGCAGGTATGCGGAGGAACCGCTCCTATGTGAGCACACTGGCCTCGCATGGATTCACACCACAGCCAATCAAATTGCGTGCAGGGCACCTTCTGAGAAGTGCCAAACCGTTTAACTGTCAGCGGGGGTGTGTGTGGGGGGGGGGGGGGGGGGGGGGGGGAGTGTGAGTGTTGAGAATGCTGTTGCACAGGTTGTCGAAGTCCAGTCGGAGATTGCAGGTGATGTCATTGGGGAAGTCACCACAAAGGCACAAACAGTGCTTCATGGTGCCTGATTCAGGAAACCTGATGTTCCTGATTGTAACCACTTGTCAACAAGCGTGTTGAGTTACAGCGTACAAGTTATCTTTGGGATTTACATATCTGTCGGAATCTAAGCATCACATCTACGGAAGATTTTTCACCTTTGCTCTAGTATTTAATGTGCCCTGTGTTAATAAGCCTGAAAGTCACCCTCCCAAATCTCGTCAAAGAGGCAGCACTCATTGAGGCTAATGTCCGTGCTATTACAGTAAAACTGTCCGCCTTGGCCAGATGAAGCTGGATCATATTTGGGCTTTTAGAATTTTATAATTCTTTTTTTTTTTTAGTTGAAGGTATGTTCAGCTTTGATATCGGCACAGTGACAATGCGTTGAGTTTTCAGCGCGTGGAACAATGCTTGTTCCCAGGTGTTCAAGGTCAGGCTTGACACGGTGTTCCTTCTCTTTTCTGGCGCTGATGCTGAGCTTAGATGAGCTGAATGGCATGTTCTTGCCGTCGTGTTCCTAAGTCACATGAGAGCAGGCTGACTGAACACCGATTCCAATCTAATTCTTCCGTTCTGTGCAGGAAGAACCGAGCGAATGCCACGAAGGAGCTTTCTTCCTCTCGTATTTGTAATCCAGCGTAAGCGTAGACGTTCTGACCCAACCTCTTCTGTCCGTACTCTGTACTTAGCCACGCGGGAATGTCTGATCTGAGGGCTTAAAAAAACGCACACTCTGCCATTTACGTGTTGAGAAATCGCTGTTTCTTCTTCCTCCTGTTTTTCTGAAAACCGTATGACTTCACTTCCTGTCGTCGCAGTTACATCGTTGGTATGGTATCTCGGTTCATAGCAATGGCCTTTGTCATGTGTTCTAGCACTTGCTGCTCTGGTCTGATGGCAGATGGTGGGGTTGGGTGGGGGGGGGGGATGTTGGCTGTGCCGTAATCTCGAGGAGAATCTCTTTTGTGGCACCGTTCCCTCAGCTGATGACAGCCGAGCCAGATTCCTGAGCGGTGACCTGGAGCCCGACTGACCGTCTCGGGAACGCTTGGAATGGGATCCTGAGCGGAAACGTGCAGAACTGGGCGTGCGCTAACAAACATTCCCAACCTGCTGGCTGTCTGACAGAGCAATCAACAGGGTGGTTAGAAATGCCAACATCCCGTGCCAAGATTTACTCTTCAGTGTTAAGACCTCTGGGCAAACTGTTCAGCTGCATTTGTTCTGTTATAACTTACGTGATAAATAGTTAAGGTATATAAGGTAATAAGCTCTCTGAGTTTCAGCCTTAATGAGTCATGCAGAGCTTATCGCAGCAGCTGATCAGCATGCAGTTCAGTATAGCAGCTGATGGAGATTAAAGGCTTGTTTCTCTTTTTTTGCATTGTGTGTGTGAGAGGCAGGCTTGTGCAGGCTCTTGACTGAGAGAAGCAGAAGGAGTGTACACTCCAGGTACAGACATCCGTACCAACAGAATAACTTATGCGAAGTGTGTATCTGGTCATTTTCGGACATTTTTCCACATGTTTTTAGCAGTTTAAAGTCATCCCTGAATGTTCGGTGCTCTGAAAAGATACACGAGTGGTGGCAAGTGCTAAACTACACGTTAAAGTATTATCTGGCATAATTTAATTATTATTCTCACAGATACTACTTATCAGTGCAAGTTATTCTAAATCTAATCCCGACACATGGATTGTGCCATGTTGACAACGCAACATTCCGTAGATATGAAAACGAGAGAAGATATAATCACGACAAAAACGAATGAAAGATAATATCGAACAATAGCTTGTTTTTGCCAAGGTATCCCAAGGTGCACCGACTGAACGCTGCCAAGGCAACGAAATGTGGCACCAAAGCCTGAGTTCGGCTCAGCTGGGAGAGTGGTGGCCGCAGACGCAAGGCAAAATGAACCAAAAAGCAGGAAATTCTCATCAGACCAAGACCAAGTTGTGCTTTAAAGGACATATATATAACCCTCCCCCTCTCTTAAGAACCTCCCTCTATTCTAGATCTTGCACAATTAATCTATGATTTGGGGAGAAGTTTGGCCTCTGCCTTTAAAAAATAAAAAAACGAAAAACTTCATTTTGGTCTGGGTCACTTGAGGACACAAAACATCCTTTCAGGGGAACAATGAAAATAATCCCCTCCCGACGGCCATTGTCGGGACAGCGAGCATCGGCGCTTTGTGCGGCAGTTGGGAAACGAACTGGAGGGATGAATGTACCATGTGACCGGGCAGCAGCGGCACACAGCTCTCAGCTCTCTGTGGCCTGACCCAGAACCTCTAAACATCGTGTTCGCATACAGAGCCAAAAATTTGGATTTGATGTATCCGAGGATAATAATGTGTGCAAAAGGTTTTCTAACGAGACTCTTTCCTACCTCTGACACCTGCTAGCACACTTTTAGCTTTATTTTTCACTGCGCCACTTGCCTAGCAACCAACACCTCCACTGGTTTTATTTGGGAGTAGTTTTGTAACAACGTACATTCTCGGGTATTTTTTCCCCATCGCTAAACACTGACCGTCTGCGTGCACACACACACACATACATGCGCACACGCATGCACACACACGCACACGCACAGGCACAGACATGTGCACATGCACACACACACACACACACACACACCTGTAGTCCTTGTGAATAATTCACCTGTGTGTTGCTGCCTGAGCAGCGAGGTCAGGCTCAGCGGATGTCTCTGAATCATTCATACTGAAGCAGTGGGGCTCCAAAAAATTACCGCTCAAGCCCTGGCAGAGAAAGGTCATTTTGCTATTACCCAGACTCCCAAAACCTATTCACTAAACGGCTCCGAGGTTATGCTTCAGCTATCCAGTTAAAATGTGCTTGTTTCTTACATGTGTTTTCTCCGGCACTAATTTTCAAGACAAAGTTCACAAGCCTATTTAAATAGTTAATGAAGAAGAATAGCGAGCCAGCGACACAGGAAAGGATTGTTAACACAGTGAGTCTGACAGGAAGTATTGTTGTTAGAATCAAGTGGATTTGCATTATATGAAGGTTTTTAGTGTGTGCGCATATCCAGAGTGACTCACCTCGTTATTTTAATATAGTCAATTAATACAGCCGGTTATTTAACGAAGCAATTCGAGATAAGTACCTTGTTAAAGGCACAACGGCAGCACCTCACCTGTAGATCAGACATGCCACTCAAATTAGTTCTTGAACCAGTATACTTAAATTTGAAAAGTACTTCCTTTTTTTTTTTTATCCAGGCAGGTCATTTGAGAACAAATTCTGTGCTACGCTGCCACCCTGTTTGCATAGTCAAATGTCCTGATCCACGTATTCAGCTATGATGTCAGCCTAATCTGCTCTGGTAAGAAGGGAGCAGGCCATTGAAATGGTGACTGAATTAGCTGTTATTTATGTTTGAATTGTAGTCCCTGAGAGTCAGTAGCCTGCATTGGCTACACTGTGTTCATTCACCTGCTTCATTAGCAGTGATGTCACTGACAGAGAGGTTGCATAAGGCCGGATTCTGAGAACACCCATCCCATTCCTGGGACTAATTCAGTAATGGCTGATGAAGGGGAACTCCAGCCAAAAAAGCAGCCGAGGTATAATGCAATAGGTTGGTCCTCACCTTAAGAATAATTTATGTATCCTGTTTATAGGAGTGTCAGATATCAGACTGTAGTCCACAGGGCGGAAAATGTATAGAGCCAAGGTGTAAAGCCATATCTTTGAGTGTCTGTGTGTGCTGTGTGTGTGTGTGTGTGAGTGTGTGCACGTGTATGTGCGTGTGTGCATGCATGCACGTGTACCAAGGTTAGTTTAGAGTGGGCACAACCATTTTGGTTCTTTTTTTCCATTTTCCTCTCATCAGCCGAGTCACAGTCAAAGTGGGGAAATGGATTTCTCCAGCACGTGGCCACTGTCCGAAATAACCCCGCTCTGCGCGGACGTCCCCGGCAACCCCGGCGTGTTCCAGAACACACGCTGAAACCGAAGCCGCTGCTGTTCGGCCCCAGCAAGAGAATATGAGAAGAAAAAAAGAACTCTGGAAGCGAGATTTCCCCCCCCCCCCTTTTTTCCTAATATTTGAGATTACCTCAAAAAGAAAAAAGAATGCAGCTAAGTTCCATGAGTTCTTCAATCGGTAAAGAAAAAAATGAATGGGTGATAATGCCTGGCTGTGATTCTGTGAAATGTGTGGGAACAAGGGGCCCAGCTTTGGGCGGCGGTTTTTTTGGGGGATTTTTTTTGGCTTTGCCACTTCGGGCAGGACGCAGGAGTCACAGACGCCCCTCCGGACTTCACAGACAGAGATGAAAGAGCGCCGGACGCGCGGTACCGGCGCAGACCCGCCGCCCGCGGCCAGGCCGAGTCACGGCGGGCCTTTGGATCGTCCGTCTTCAAAGCCCCGGCTTCGCTCGCCCCGGGGGCCGCGGCGGTGGCGCCCGCGGGCCTTCTGATAGCTCTCAACAGTTCAAAGGAACTGCGGTTGTCCACGCTGACGGCGAACGCGCCGTCTGACCTGATGAGTCTCCCAGCACAGCGCAGTCTCTGTCACATGAACCGCCGTGTTTGTTTTCCAACCAAAGGAATACCTTTATTAAGTGTTTTTTTTTTTTTTTTTGCCATGTGGACAAAACATAATCCCGTTTTTCAGGCAAATATCCTGTCTACATTTATTTATTAATATTTTTTTAAATCTCATTTCTCTCTGGCCGCAGTGAGAAATCTAATCTCATGACGCAGAGCATCAGTCATTCATAAGGAAGGCCGACACAAACTGAGTCACATTTATATCCAGAGGCGTTGGGGGGGGGGGCGTTTAAATGGGTTTTCTGCTGGTTATTTGTGCGCTGAAATTACCGGAAAAATGCAGTGAATGAAGTATCGTGTGCTGCTGGGCGGAATGTTCCACGTATTTTATTGTTGTAACCAGCCATAGATTAGATGATAAAGCATCCATTCATCGATACTCTGATAAGCCAAGGAAATGTTCCTTTCGCCTGCAAAGGAGGTTTCGCTACGTGGCTGTCACCTGTTAACTGAGGCATGCGCGTGTCCACACATCAGAAGTATAGCCCAAAGCGCTACGCAGAAAAGCAATTAAAACGGAGACACGAAACAAGGCAGCACGTTTCATAACGTAGGGTAAGAATGGATTTGATCAAATCAATTTAGCGAGTCGGTGAAGTGAATTAGCTGAATTGCAGAACGAAACGTCCCCCGCTCTTGTATCAGTGAGGGAGAGGAGGGCCTGTTCCGCTCACAGATGAAGAGGATCTCATTACTGAGAGGAAAGGGCTCCTCTGGGCCAGGGTCTGATATCTCTGCTTATTTCATCATATATTCCTCTGGAGAGAAAATAATGGTTCACCTGCACAACCAAAATATCTCTCTCTCTCTCTCTCTCTCTCTCTCTCTCTCTCTCTCTCTCTCTCTCTCTCTCTCTCTCTCTCTCTCTCTCTCTCTCTCTCTCTCTCTCTCTCTCTCTCTCTCTCTCTCTCTCTCTCTCTCTCTCTCTCTCTCTCTCTCTCTCTCTCAATTTCAAGTTGCTTTATTGGCATGACACGCGCAGTGTTGCCAAAGCAAGAGTTACAAAGAACAGTAATAACAAAAAATAGACAAATAACCTCCCTACCAGTAGGTGTTTACATCTTACAATCTCTCTCCCGTCCTCCATGACTCTCTCTCTCTCCCTCCCTCTCCCTCTCCCTCCCCACAACACCAAAACACCACACGTGTTCTGCCAGCCGATAAACCGGTTTGGACGGGTGTGAGGTTCTCTTTGTTACTGTGCAATAATGGCCGTGGTATGTGAAAGATCCCCCCCCCCCCATGATCACTGGGTGCCCCCCATTCACTGAAACAGAATATTCATGAGACGCAGTTCCCTCTCAAGCTTTATGGGAATAAAGGATTGGGAAGGAGGAAGGAGAGAGAGGGTACACCAGAGAAAAGAAGTTCCTGATCCCTCCGCGGTGGACTTTATCTGAGCTCTTCATCTGGCATCAACAGCCGCGCCGACAGAAACGTTCCCGCTGAAAGTGTCATAAATCCACCGTGAAGACTCAGAGACTAACAGAGGACACAACACTGAGAAAAACACATCTCAGATTGTATTGGGTCAGCGCCACTCGCCCGGGAACACTGTGGCAGAAGGAGGGAGTCTATTGAATTGATTTCATTGAGCAGAAACGCATACCCAGCGACGTAGGAGCAGTGAAGTAGGCCTGGCTGAAGACACCGCAGCGCCTGTGACTCGGGCCAGTGCACTTACTGTGCGTTCGCTCGCTTTGTGGTGAGGCTGAGATTTTTTGCAGTGCTTTAGCAGCGTTGGTGCTCTTTGTGGGATGTCATCACAGCTCTGGGGAAAGAAGGCGACTGAAGTCCCACTGCACTCTGACACAGGCAGGCAAAGCTCACTGCAAGTGCGAGCACTTTAGACGTAACTACGTTAAAATTAATTGTGCGCTGTTTGGGTGCATTTTAGAGATAATCGGCTGTCTTGTGAAACGCAAAAAAAAGAAGAAGAAAGAAAACGAGACGTGGGGATAAAAAAAAGTGAGGGGCAGGGAAAAGAAAAGATAGAGAGAGAGAATAAGAAAGAGAAAGAACAGAGGGGGCCTTGTCATGGGAATGAAATCCATTAGAGAAAAGTCATGCGAGCCACAGGTGAGGGAGAAGAAAGGAATTGTGGGAGGAAGGTTGGGGGTATAGGAAGGGAAGAGACTCGTGTAAATATAATACAGCAGTCAGCTGTGCCCCGTGTCCTTAGACTGATAGAGCTGCATGCTGTCGAGCGGCTTTGTGACGTCATCAGAGCTCTCAGCCAATCCGCTGGGAGACGGTGGCAGGGTGGAAAACATACCTGGCTGTTTTTTTCCTGGTAAAACGCTGCAATCAGCCAGCCTCGGCCACTTCCTGGGAACAGGCCCCATCTGGTGAAGCAGCCGCTCGTCATTCGCTTGCAATCTATGGTTACCAGCAAGTCCAAACACTAAATTGATTTTTCTCGAGGAACGTTTTCCAGGAGAAATTGCCAAAGACTGCTGTTGGCAATTTGTGCCAGTCTGCTTCTGTTTTTTTTTTTTTTTTAGAATTTGTTTGCCTCTCAGTCTATCCTCAAATTATGCATGTTCACAGTTGGAGTAAAATCCAATACTGGCCCAAGCTTACCTGATCTGTTCAAGCATGCATGTTAGTTTTAGTACAAATGTACTAAAACTGCAAAGGTACAGGCAAATACTGAATGCCACGATGGTCCAGTGGCATTAAGCAACTTTGGTGTATATTGGTTTTTATTCGAACCACAACTGCAATCCCAGAACTTTAATAAGCTGCTCATTTTTGCAAATTAAACACTTTTTTTTTTTTTTTTCATGTTTTGAGGATTAAACCCTCTTAAGCTGCATTATGTCAGAAATAGCTATGCACAGAATACACAGTAAAATTGAGTCCAATAGGGACTGTGTATACTATGTAAGAGATGATTTAACATTAAACATTTTACTGTTTGAAGTCCCATATTCATGGTATGCTATATTGCAAATTATCTCATAAAAAGATGTATTTTTATTGATCAAATTAAAGGCTAAGGTGAATCAAATATCCATAATTGGATAAAATATGGACATCTGGCCACTGAAACTAACCACTTGGCAGATAATGAAGCATTCAAAGACAATAAAAATGATAATTAGCCAAGGAGTTTAAGGAGAATAATGTGCCTTAGGAAGTTTAAGGAAAAGATTATGAAAGAACTTAAACACGTGTTCAATAACTTTAAACAAGAGATTGGCTGTGGCAAAGACCAGCATACACAGGGGTTCCCAGGACCGAGATTGAGAATCACACAGCAAGATTTTCAGTGTTAAATTGAGAGAGTACATAGGGTCCCTTTTGGTCTTAAATGTACAGTACTCTGTTAGAGTTGAATTAGCACAGGACATTTTACTGCACTGCACCGGTCCTCAGTACTGCTGAATCGTACACCTCAGTGGGGAGTCGATGATCTTATTTGAGCAGCTCAGCTGTGATCTGTCCATTAAAAAGGCGAAAAGGCCAAATGAGCCCCTCTCTCATTTGGGTCTGGAGAAAAGGGACACGCTTTCGACCGTGAAGGCGTTCTTCGCACCGTTAAGGGGAACACAGCGCTCCCCTCTGATCGATACAGTGGAGTAATGGACCTAAATCGATTTCCTCATCGGATTTAATTAGTGTAGGGGAGGAAATTAAGAACTGAACTGCACCGATCTGCGCTTGGATTGGATGTGTTAATTACGGTGGGAAGAGGGAAGGTTTTGTAGGGGGGCATGATGGGAAAAGATGGAGGTGTGACAGGTGTGCAGAAGGGAGGTCAGAGACCAGGGGAAATGGCGGTGGCGTGGGCTTGTAGGCTGCACCAGGTATGTAGAGCAGATCCCCTGTCTCTGTGCTTCACCCCCCCCCCCCCCCCGCCCCCGCCCCCGCCCCCGCCCCCGCTCCCGCTCCCCATTCCTCAACAAGTAAAAGTTCTGCTTCCTGTTCCAATGCAGTCTGGTCCCCATGTGCAGCATCCCCTACATAGTCCCCTGGAGTTTGGCTTGTAAGCATGGGGTCATGGGTGTCATGGGTGGTGGGGGGTTCAGATTGCAATTGTGGATGGGGGGGAGAGTGGGTGTTTTGATCTCAGATGAGGTGAGTTAGATTGTGTACCGGGGTGGGTGTGGGGGTGGGGGAGTTGACATCACAACCCACCTGTAATCTCTGCCTATATGATCCCTGGTCACATCAGGAAAAGGTACCTGCTACGGAAGAATAAAATGAATTTTTTTTTTTTTTTAAAGAAACAGAGTGAGAGAGAGAGAGTGCCACCCGTCCCTGATTAACTGTGTCCTCCTGTCACACGGTGCTCATCAAAGCAGACTCATCGCCGTGGAGATGACTCGTTGAGAACACTCTGTTACATCCTTTTCACGTGCTTTTTTGGAAAATAGTTTTTGCACGTTTCTGGCGAGTCAGCAGAATTATTGTGATTTATAATTTGTTAGGATGCTTCAAACATATCCGGCGGACCTGGAGCCGGAGGATGATGTAGCCTGGCAGCTAAATTGTGCTGAAAGAATTTTTTTTTTCAGCATTTCAAGTTGAATTAATATAGTCTTTATTAATATTTTGTGCTGTTCATGGGTCCATTTTGTAATTTCATTTATTGTTTTAAAAGATATAATAATCTGTGTTAAAAGCAGAATGCAGGAGTTTAGTACAATGCAGGTGCCACAATAAATCGCTTCTTGCCAAGCCAACGCTGCCCTTTCCTGCTTATTGTGCTCTGGGTCCGGAGTGTTTCGCGACCTGTCTGAAGATTCTTAATTTCAGTTGACGCTCCTGCGCAGAACTTGAAAGGAGGCTGTGATCGATCAGCGCAACCATCCGCTGACGCTGTGGATTTCTATCAAATCTTAAATCTCAAAATAACACTCAGCGACCGTCCCTTTACGGCGACCTCCCCGTGCGCCGCCATCTCACCTTCAAAAAGATGCCTCCGTCAGCGCGGGCGGCCTTTTGCACACAGGCTACAGGTTCGTCAGGCGGCTAATTAACTGCCCTCGGGCCGCTGTGGAGGTTTATGTACACTGGAGCTTCTATTAGCCTTTGTAGAGTGCCTCAGGCCATTAGCCTCTCGAGCGTGGCATTAAACAGAGAGCGCGCGTGGACAGGCTTCCTGGCAATCTCTCTCCCTCGTTGTGTACTTCTGTTCAGCTTCCCAGACATGAAGGGGAAAAATCCAGAAAAAATAACCTCTCTGGTTGTGAGGCGGTGAATAGATAAAAGCGCCACGGTCTGCACCTCTTGGAACAGCGGTTGTTTTGATAGAAGGGAATTATGCCCAAACCTGTGATTTTTATGCAGTGAAATGTCCAGTGTTAATTCACCTCTAACAGTGTTAATTCAACTCTTAACAGATTACATTTGGGGAGTTGAATTAGCACTGGACATTTTACTGTGTAGGTGTACTGTGGTCTATGAGAACGGTTTCTAGCAGTTTCAAATATTTTTTTTTTTATTATTATTAATTTATTTTTTTTACTTCTCTACACCTTCATCTGAGGAGGTCACCGAAGCTCCACTTGATTATGCTGATATGTTCTTAGAATGGTCATTTCTTTTGAAAATGAAAGCATTTTTTTTTTTCTGTTACAAGTTCTACTTCTCTATTCCCCTATTACTAATGCTCCGTCATTTTCAAGCGATTCAGAAATTCAGACACGTGATTGGCCGAGTTCCTTCCTGAACCTTATAGCGGTGTCTGACTGTGATTCATGTGCTTACATCCTCCCCAACCTCTCCTGTTAGAGCCGCCTGCTGCCAGCAATTAGAGCCAGGCGGCAGTGTTTGTACCTTAGAGAACAGCCAACGCTACAAGTTAATTGTGTTATTATGATTAATAACTGCATATTCAAATAGCAATCATGTTCTGATTCTTGTGTAAAGTGGGTAATGACAGCAGCATGCACAAGGCTTACAGAGCCATTTAAAATGTAATAACCTTGTGATTTGTTTGACGTGAACTGAAAGGAAAATTAGTTGTAAGTGGTTCTACACCATTGTGACCACCAACTGTTTTTACAATTACAGCTTCTGTGTAGTAACAAATGTACCAGGTTAAAGTGTCAGAGTCTGTTCTGCTTCTATAACATTACATTACATTTATTTGGCAGATGTTTTTATCCAAAGCGACATACAAAAAGTGCATTTCATGGTCATAGACAACTGCTAAACACAGGTTCAGTAAGTCAATATCTGTACGCAGTGTGCAAATGAACTACTATCCCATCAATTCCATTGCCTTCAATCCACATTTCTAATTATAGTAAATTGTTGTGTTTATGTACGTTTGGTAGCAGACTTGTTTATATTGTGTGTAGGCCAATATGTGCTAATGTGTTCATCTGTTGTGCTGCTACACCAGTTACCCAAGAAAAGGACTATATGGGTTTTTTTCTTTTCACAACCTGAAGCAAGGATGGAAATGTGAAAAGTATAAATAATATAAGTACATAAATGATTTAAAATAGAGATGGTAAAGTCCAGGGGTTTAGAAAGTAAAAGTCCTGCCCTGTGTTTCTTCCACCCATGAACTTAGAAAGCTGATTTTACTCATTAGTTCTACCTCTCGGCTCAAGAACGCTGCTAATTAGCAAATCCAGGTGATTGGAATAAAATACTGGAGAGAACAACTTAGTTTGTGAACCTGGATTTTCCACCTCTGGTAGAGTCACATCAGAGGAGGCATGCTGATGCATTTGCCCACCATTTTCCTTCTCCCAGGCATCTCACAACACAAGTAAAAACTCTGTGCGTCCCCAATGGCTGAATGAAAGCCTTATTTCTAAATCTTTTCTGTGAGCTTGCTATGTAATAGCATCATTCAATGCATCACAATAGAAGATTTGGTTCCCCTACGATCGATTGTACCTTCTTTGATGTTCCTTAACGGCCCACATCATTTTGATCAACTATTTTTTCCCCCATAGCAAATGCTAACACCAAATGCTTCACACGTTGCTGAATAGCGATATCGCAAAAGACTCACTCCTTCATGATTAATCAGCAGGATGCAGTTTCAAAGATTACGTCAGTGCATGTTTTTTTTTTGTGGGAAAAAAAAAAACGTTTATCAAGACTTAGTGATGAGAGCAAAAGATGCATATCAACGGGCCTCTCCCTGATGTGGCCTGACTATTTAAAACCTGACAATAATTGTGAAGTTCTACTTTTGATTCTTTGCTTGATTGTATTTAAGTTATATATCGGTCCGCCAAAAATTATTCTTGGTTTTGGCTGTAAATAACTATGAAATTTGTTGTGTTATACCTTTGGTCTAAAATACCAAACCTGTTTCGAAGACAACTCTCATGTTTTTTGAACAGGGTTAGAAGCATGACTTGATTCTGATTCCACAAACACAGATTGGGAAACAGTTAACGTTCTGCCTCAGCAATGGGCTCCACTGCAGTGGAACAGAAACGAGACCTTTGTCAGTGGAAACATGAAGGGATGTGGTCTGAAAAATCAGCATATGAAAATTTAATCTGGCAAATTCGTCTTCATAGATTGGTTTAGTATGCAAATGATCACAGGACAAATGCGTTGAACTGATTGGACTTTAAAAATGTATTACACAATGACAGGAGATTATTTTTTTAGAAATGAGCATGAGATTTCAAATTTCTTTACATTCCAGCACAGAAGCATGAAAATTAATTATATCAAATTAGATTTATCGGTCCTCTACATTGCCTTAAATGCGTTATCTACAGTGCAGTAACTGAGGACTGTACCTGTCTGAAATCATGATAAGTGTTGCCAAAGATCTTTGTCCGCAAATAGTTTTTCCCTCTGTGTTGTGCCTCTGGCTCTTGTTCTATTTGGACTGCAGCTGGCGCACGGCTACCTCTCAGTGAGTTTTAGCTGGATATATAAAATAAATATAAAATATATAAAATAAACTGTTACCAGTCATTTGGCTGCTGGTTGTAGATGTGAGACCAACAGCCCAGGTAGCCATAGCTACCTGTTATACCTGGAAAACGGAGGCGAAACCGCTTCATGATTCATGAGAGGAATCAGATGTCAGGAAGGCACATTATTCTCCTTCGGCCCATGAAGCGAGACAGGTTAGACGATCCCCTTTCATCACCGGGAACAGTAGGGGAGGTTTCAGGGAACAAACAATGGGGATGTGTAATTGCCTTTGAAATTACTGGAGCGTTTCTTTCTTGGTAAGCACTAGCGATGCAACAGGTTGCCTAAAATAGTTGCACTTGGCTTTTGTGACCTGGGAGGATGAAGGTGGTGGTGTTTCTTTCACTGCAGCTTCAGGACCCTCTGGGACACCGTGGACAAACCTGACAGGAAGCCCAATGTTTGCGAGAGTGAATGGGCGCCGCCCACCCTCTGTTTCCTTCTCTGATTGTGCGTACAGGATGAGCTGTGGGATCTGAAGTATATAGATATATAAAATGGAACCGCAAGGAAATCTGAACACAGATTCTTGCGATTAAGCTGTTAACCCCAGCATAGAAAAAAACATGAATCTTTTGGATTTTTGCATACTACTACTGCTATTAAAATATAATGTACATAGATTCAGATTAGTAGTGTTCTTATTATCATCAACAATGTTAAAATTAGTTTTAGCATTTGTTTTATGTAGCACAGTGTTCTGTACTGATATGTATCATTATTAAATTATTATTGTTGTTATTATTGTCACTGAGTTTCATGATGACGAAAGAGTTAATCCCGTTCCTACTCACCCTTCAGAGCCCGTTGGGCGGGGTCTATTCACACACTGTTCAGCGTTTCTGCAAAACGGGAGAGGATTACAGTGAGGGACTGAAAGAGCCTGTGAACGCGCGGCGGTGCGGTGGGTGACAGCGCTCGCACCGCATGGGTCTCTACCTGCGCTAACAACAACCTGAGACTACACAGACAGACCGGATTTCGGGACTATGCCCAGCGCCGACGCCGCTGCGGATAAAACTTTCGCACAAGTAGAGAAATACTGTCAGAGGAACGATATGGTAAACTGCTATCTTTTATGATACTTGAATTTGTTCTGAATACTGGTTTCGGTTGGCTTGGTAGTTAGTGTCCGGTCAAGTCTAGCGGGCTAGTTCAGGCATAAGCAGTATACATAAAATTCACTTCTGATTTGTTGTTTACTTTTCTCAGTTAAGCCGGATCATTCATTGCTATAGATTGCACCAGTTGCAACATCTTAAAATGTTTGCACCATTTGTCACTATGTGTCAGAGCGAAAATATCTACAACTCGTTAACATTAACCAAACAACACTGTGTTGTATCTTGTTTATTCGACAGTTTACATAATATAGGGTGATACTTTAAGTAGCCTGTTTTGACATGGTCTTGTTTCATCCGATTTAAGAATGGAATCCCTAATTCAAGACTGCTGGCCAACAAAAGACTGTTTCTTCTCTTGTTTTGAACAAGGCAATGTAAACTTTAGGTTAAACACACAGATCTAGCTATCTATGGTCTTGTGATAGCCTACGGGGTCTATTTAAAAAAATAAAAATAAAACATTTTAACATCAAAAATTGCTTCGTAGTCTACGCTGCATTGAACTAAATCCTGATGGTTGCAAAATGTTTTTGCGACGTTAAACCGGTTATGCAAGCACTGGGGCACTTAAAATATGTCAAAGCACTCCTTTGACTTAGCCTTCCGAAACTGCGTTCACATTTAAGCTCCTTTGGAATCCCCATTTATGTTATAACGGAATATCAACCAGGTGACCATTTGCGTTGTAAAATTAACAGTACTTCAGATTGCGTGCTAGTTTCTTTTATTAAATAGTCAAACGATACATTTTTTTTTCGTGAAATTTTTGTCTTTACGTCAAGATGTGTGTGTATGCGCGCGCGCGCGTGTTTGTAAATGTAACAATAGCTTGACAAGCTGCCAATCTTGTTCATCGATTTGAATGTTTTTGATATAGTACAACGCAAAATAAAATCTATGTTTCTCTGTGGCGAAAATGGTGAGCATATGTTTCACGAAGAAAATGTGCATAATATTTTAAAGGTTAAAGCATGCATGTAATGCAGATAGTAAATTTATGTTATAATGTAAAATAAACCAGAAAATTGTTTATTATATCAACAGGACTCGAAACTCAGGTCCAACACTGACACGGGCAGAGCTGAGTGTGGACTGGAGTGATACTGAATAGCACGAAACACTACGCCTAACTGTTACTTCCGAAAATTTTGCCCCAAGTGGTTTCTGTTAATCTCCGTATTGCTAGAATGAAACCCAAACTTATTTTCAGTCGTTAAGTTTTCAAACTTGTTATAAAAATATTCTTATAGCCAATTTAAAAATGTTTTTGAAAAGCCCTAAATGTGCATTGGAATCCATGATTTGCTTGCTTGCCTGTCCGAAGTCCTATGCTTATCGCAGTATGAATAGCATTAAATAATGCATTAAAACAGAGGTCCACATACGGACAGGAGCAGGGTGGAATGTAACTGGGTTATAATACATTCTGATCTCACCGTGTGATTTTGCAAGGTTAAAAACAAATGTCACTGCATGGGATGCCCATATTGTGGAAATTGGAATTCAGCTGCTGAAGGAATATCCGCAGTCTAACTGACGCATTCAGTAATGATGTAAAACAGTGAAAATACAGCCTCAGTCAACACTGTATTTTTGACTTTCTTTTTATTGAAACTCTAAAGCACACATACTTGGTGCCAAGCACCTCTGACTTGACCCTGTACTTACAAAGGATAGATAGTCTTCAGTCCATTCACAATTAAAGCCTCATTCATTTCCCTTGCGTCGCGTGACATCGCACACAGTTAAGCTGAAGTTATGTGCATGACTTTCCAGTATAGGATGTCCCCAGGGATGAAAATGCAAAGGCATGCATATGAGTAATCATATGCATGTGGTGGAGCCAGTGCATTGAGCGAAGACACAGGGGACAGACCTAATTTCTAACAGCTGGGAGGAGGAGGCAGAAGAGGAGGGGGGTGTCTGTTTTGTGAGTGGACATTGTAGAAACAGTAGGGGAGGGGGGTCCTTTATTATAAGTCTTCTGGAGGTGAGCCAAGATCAACTGTACTGGGGGAAAAAAGATGTGAAACTTTGCGATCATTCCCCCCAAATCAGCATTTTTTCTTCTTTCGAAATCTGACCGCTCAGGTTCTATACTGGGCCTTTTGTGCTGATGTCAGAAGCCTGGGGAGAAAGGCAGGGGAAAAAATGCAATAAAGACAGAAATGGAAATATAATAACCATTTATGGTGTAAGATCACAAATATGCAATGAGAATGTTTTTAAATGAACATTCTAATGCTGATGTAACAATCACTGCTGGTAACTGAAAGCAAAGGATTTCTAGAACACTGACTTATAATGGAATAAAATACATTCCGAAAAACTTGCTCTTCATAGGGTTAAGAGAATTTTCTAATTCTGAAGTCCCACACATTGATGTCCTCAAGTTCAGCACATAAAGTTTTGTGGCTGAAATTCTCTCTTAATTCCTCATGCTGGGCGGTGTTGGGGTTAAGGAGGGGGTGACACCATTCTTTTGTCACCCCATGGTCACCAGATGCTGTAGTGCAGGGCCTTGCCCGGCTTGCGATTTGTTTACTTGTTGATGCAAATGTCCCGACACAAACCTGTTTGAACGGAACACTTCTGTAGCCTCGCAAGTCACAATCAACGCTCACAGGCACGTCGGTAGCATGGCAACGGGGCTTCCGAAACCGCCGGCTGATTGCAGAAACTTTGTGCGAACGCTAACTCAAAGCCGAGAGTGCTAATTGCCATGATGCAATCGTCATGCCTATTCAGAATATTGATTGAACTGCATGTGAGCATGAATCTCAAGTTCATTTGGGGAAAGCTTTTGTGCAGCTTTGGAAGAAAGCAGCTGTTTCAACTGTCATATTAGCTGTCAGATTCATCGGTCACTGCTTCCTTGGTTGCCCGCTGAAGCCTGCGAGCTTGCTGGGTGCGTGCTAATAAGCGATTGATAATTTTTTAATTGGAGCGGTTCCCGCGCAGACCGAGCCGACTTCTTAAATAATTCAGCGTTCATCTCCGTGAGAACATCTGCACGAGCTCCATGGCCTTGAGAAACCAGGGTTCCTCTTCAGAGAATGTTTCTGGAAAAGATGCAGTGTAGTTTTAGGAAGGATATAATAACTAGGTAATATTGTGAATTATTAAATATTGGTCTGGTCCTGAGTGCTTTGGGAATGATGCAGGCACCAGATGTGTTTCTCTCTGAGAGCTGAGGCCTTGTGCTTTCGGCTTATGCTGTTAAAGGGCGGTTTCAAGTTTTCCAGTCTCAGGGTTTTTGCGTTTCCCTATCAGAGTTTGTGACGCTGTCTGCAGGGCTGTTGCTTTGGCTGCTGCGGCCAGGATTGCTGTTTTTCCCATCATGCTCTGGGCTAACCCTTGTAAAATAAATAAATAAATAAATAAAATATGCTGTGCTGACCTCACCTTTGATTTAACTTGTGCATGGCATACTCTTTCTCACTGTGAATACGGCCAAACTGTTCTATTACTGTTACTAGATCTGTCTGCTTCTAACACTTGCATGATTGGGATCCTGTTGCCTCCCTCTTCAAAAAGATGCTTAGCTTGACCTGCTCTATCATGAGACTTAATATCCAGGAGTGTAAAGGTTATATTATGTAAAAATGTAAAGTATATAATATGAGTAATAAGTTGTCCAAAGTGTTGTTTGCTGAGCAAGGAATGGAAAGACACCAAGACAGGACACAGAAAAGACTGAAACTAAAATGCTGAACGGGGTGTTTTACCATCGCAGCAGCAGGTCAGGGCATTCTTCAGTCCGGCGGTGTGTGGCCCACTGTCACCATGGCAACCAAAGGTTTCTTTTTTCTCCCCTCTGTGCTTTTCTCTCTGCTCTCTCGCCATTTCTCCCTCTCCCTCCCTCCCTTCTTCTCTCTCTCTCTCTCTCTCTCTTTCTCTTTCTCTTTCTCTGAATGAAAGTATGATTTACCTGTGGAGTGTTCCTCCGACAGTGACTCAGGCTGGGGTGTACGGTAAGCTGGCCTTGTCTGCACGGCCAATCAAGTTGCAGCCTGTCGGCGCGTGTGCAGGAGCTCTTGCGTGTCCGCGGTTGAACCGGTGCCTCCGTGACCGCTCATCGTATTGCGCTACGAAAGAGGGAGCCGCCTCTTAGCGGCCACCGATTTGGAACAGCCTCCTATTTGTCCTCCGATCTTGATGTTATGTGGATGCCCTTAATCGGGTTCCCCTGTGTCCACTATCAGCCCATCCTTTTAATATGAGCATCAGTGGATCTGTGCAGCATCTTCTGTGGACCGATGCCTGTTAAGCTTCAGTGTCTGTCTGTGTCAATGTGTGATGGAAGAACGATGGAGGCAGTGATGGGTTTATATACTGCTCATTTTCTGAATGGCTGTGGGGACACAGAATCTTGTTGACCTTTTCTCTGTGATGAAGTATGAGTCCTGTTCAGGCTGGAGCAATGACAGAGTGGCAGCAGAATGGAAATGAATCTGGTGTGATAAGATGGAAGCATTTATTGCATTAGTCTGAAATGAGTATGAAAAATGTAATTGTGTTAAGTTTTTCAAATCGGCTTCGTCGCAAAATAATTTTTTTGGCATTCATTTTGATTCATGCGCTCTCACTGAATGGATATTTATGATGTGGGATAGTGGGTCTCTACAGGGAGGCAGTCGTCTTATTGCTGTTTTGAAGTAGTCTGATGTTTCCGAAGGGGAAAAAAATGTCATAGTGGAATACCTGTGGTGCTACGGCACTTGATGTCATGGTGCAGGCCTGTATAATGACAGCTTTTATGTTGTGACACTCGTAACTTGCAATTGTCTCTGCTCCATACCTAACCTTTCAGTGTTAGCTTTTTTAATAGCTCTGAATGGGAGCATCTGCTAAATGCCACAGAGATCCGTGTCTTTAATCTGTATTCATGCGAATGCTTTCTTTAAAGAATAGAGGGGGGGCTGTAGGTGCCTTTCTCCCTGCCGTAAGTGTCTGGGAGGAGTCGCTCCTATGACCCCGAGGTATTGTGGTTGGGAAACTTGGAAGAGTTGCTGAAACGCTGCGTCTTTTCTTCTGAGATTTGTTCCGTAAATATTCCTCCGTGGAGAGAACTGAAAGTTCCTGTTGTCTTCCATCTGGAGGTGCGCCTCCGAGTTCCTGCTCTTGTGGAGCAGAAAGCCGCACGCCTCTGTTTGAAATAACTCTTTCAGAGCACTACTGACCCACTTTAAAACTTAAGCAATTGTTTGCTTTGTCATCATTGTGTACAGTGAAAAACAACACAAAGCTCTTTGGGTTTAGGGCATGAAAGTCAAAGCCTTTGTGAAACTGGTAAGAAAATGTAGCCTCAGTGTAGGGCCTAATTTGGTAGAGTGGGGTGAGCATTGGAAGTTGAGTCATTGCTAGCCTGGTGTTTGCACAGTGAGCGTGTGTGTACTGAGAGAGAGCTTAGAACTACTCTTCAGAGGTGCGTATTATACCTTGGATGTTTCATATCTCTAAGTCACACCTGTGTGTTAGTCATAAATGCCCTTTAGGAGTCCCTAGCAAGCAAATGTAGTTACCGGATCTGACGGCAACTGTGGGAAGAGTATGGCATGAAATCCTGAATATGTTTTTATTTATGTAATTATTTTTAATTTATTTGCTGAGTACGTGAAGTTCCAGTGTGGCTAGCTGAGCATTGTTCTTGTTTAACTCTCTGTTCTATGCTCTCTGTTTGTAGAGCTGGTTGAGGCATTTTGGGGTGTTGGGTTCCTTCTTCAAAGATGAAATGGGGGGCCCTGCAGTTTCCTTATCTGCTCTGATCATGATATTCAAAACTCTCAGTGTAGCCAATGAACAGCACTTATCTTTAAACCTTTAACAGATGGACAGTGTTAGAATACTACATTATGCTAGGAAGTAGGGAGTACGCTTGCTGAAAACTGGAATTAGACATTGAATGAATTTTTGGGTGACTGGTCACTCGGATAAAGAAAATAATTTACCTTTTTTTCTTCTTAAGGATCTTTACTTAGTGGGGCTGTGCGGCAAGCAGTCTTTATGGTGAGAGAACCCAAAAAGTTTGTGTTTACCAGCATCATGTGAAGAAACTGCGATAGCATTCTCGATGGCCCTGAGGCTGTGCTGTGTTCCCTCACCTTCAGTTAATATTGTTTTCATAACATTAATCGCACCCTCCGAGGATTAAGGGTTTATAAATTTTGTGCTGGCGTCAGCGCTGAACTCCTTGTTTACTCAAACGGTCCTGCAGCGCGATCTGGATCTGAATTTGGGATCAGTGTGGGCGACCCCCGGCCCCCTGGTCTCGTCTGTGACTCAGAGTAAGGCCGATGTCACCCGGCATTGTGTCAGTCAGTTTGGGGTGCGGTAGCTCAGGCTCTCCTGCCGAAATGCAGAGGTGAGGTGGGTGTGTGCCCTGACTGACTGACTGTGTGTGAGTGAGTGTTCCATGTATGGAAGTGAAGAAGCGCTTAATCTGTGTCCCTGAGGGAGGGGATTAACAGGGATAATATGGGGGAAAGGGTGCGATTACAAGCGATATGTTCAGGTCTGCGCCATGCAGCACTGACGACCCCCTGGGTGGGGGGCTGTGTGGCACGCAGATGTGCTGAACTAATTCATTCTTCTGCCAATCTATAATAAATTTAAAACGTGCCATTTTTTTTACGGGAGTCATTTTTTTGTGCGATGTGTTACCTTCCAGAAAAAGAAGGCATTAGCGGATCTGACTGATTACAGGTCTTGAGCTGGGAGAACGGCACAGTTATTCTTTGTGGGTTGCAATGCTGCATGGGTATTATTATCATTGCCTCTGGCATAGTGGGGGCCAGGAGAGCACAGATCATCCTTCATTAGGCATTAAGAGGGGGCGAGAGTGGCTCGTTAATGTCCATGGGCAGCGGCTGTGGTTGGATTGAGAACCAGCATGCTCAGGGGACCCCAAGACTGCGTCACTGCCTCGGGGTGGACATGCGGGGGGCAGCCGCCGGGGGGGATAGTTCTGTTACGAGTTGTCACCGCAGGTCGTCACGGCGACTGCGAGACGGTGTGGGTCCTCTGGGAGTGATATGTCAGTGTAAACACAGAGACGTAGTGCAGTAAACGGCCTTTCAGACGAGCGGCATCGATCCGACGCCCGGGTTCACATTTCACTCGTGTGACATCCCGTTCTGCGGCCGCCACATATCTGGACACGCTGTGAAATTTCAGTGCGGGCGGAGTCGATGAATTAATTGGGAATATCCGAATACCCCGTCACAGATGTGGCCCGCGATTGTGCAGACGTTTCTGGAAACGACACAAGGAATCTACTGTTTCTAGAAACTCAGTTTTTCATGCGGAGGTGTGTGTGTTTGTGTGTCTGTGTGCGGTTGGGGTTTTATGTGTGAGTGTATGGAGTTTGTGTGTGTGTGTGTGTGTGTGTGTCATGCGCGTACGCATGAGATCTTCTGGCTCTACATGACATGTACTTCATCAGGACATGCAAAGCCAGTGTGACTCAGGGATGTTATTTTCCATGATTGCTCAGGAAATGAGTGACTTTAAGACCCACTACTGTCTGAAGTCATAATGACAGTATTTAAGACATAACTGGCCAAGTCATAAGTTTAGAGTCTCGTAGTAATTTCACCTGAGCTGCAGCCTGCGCTAGTGTCTGAGTTTGGTAATCAGGAACAATCAGAGACGGCTGCATCCCTGGCGGAGTCTGCTGTGACCTGATTGGCTCTCTCAGGTGGCAGTTAAGGCCAGGATGGATCGGTGAGCGACCAACGTTCAGGTTGCATCACACGGCTGACGTTACGGTGGAAAACCTGAAACTGCGGTCTGGGGACCCTTGGGGATTTGTCAAGTCGCAGGAAGTGCTGATAATTTGGTTGCATTTCCATATGTCATAAATGACATAAACCTTCGGGTGGTAACTTGCTTGAATTGCGTGTACTTGTTCACGTTGTGATAAAACGTTTTCTTTATATAGATTGGTTGTCCTCAACCATAGGGTGGTCATATAAATAGGCCTTGAGAGGTGTGAGGGTCAAGTGAGTCAATGGATCACAATGGAGATGTGAGTTTAGTGAGATTTGAAAAGCGAAGGCATGGAAAAGAGGCATGGAGGAATGAGAGAAATGAAAAGAGGGGAGAGATGAAGCCTGGGCCCGGTGACCTAGGCGGTATTCCCTGGACCCCATCGTAGAGGGAGCAGCGGTATTCCCTGGACCCCGCCGTAGCGGGAGCAGCAGTATTCTGCAGACCCCGCCGTAGCGGGAGCAGCGGTATTCCCTGGACCCCGCCGTAGCGGGAGCAGCGGTATTCTGCAGACCCGCCGTAGCGGGAGCAGCGGTATTCTGCAGACCCTGCCGTAGCGGGAGCAGCGGTATTCTGCAGACCCTGCCGTAGCGGGAGCAGCGGTATTCCCTGGACCCCGCCGTAGCGGGAGCAGCGGTATTCTGCAGACCCGCCGTAGCGGGAGCAGCGGTATTCTGCAGACCCCGCCGTAGCGGGAGCAGCGGTATTCTGCAGACCCAGCCGTAGCGGGAGCAGCGGTATTCTGCAGACCCCGCCGTAGCGGGAGCAGCGGTGTTCAGCAGACCCCGCCGTAGCGGGAGCAGCGGTATTCTGCAGACCCAGCCGTAGCGGGAGCAGCGGTATTCTGCAGACCCGCCGTAGCGGGAGCAGCGGTATTCTGCAGACCCCGCCGTAGCGGGAGCAGCGGTATTCTGCAGACCCCGCCGTAGCGGGAGCAGCGGTATTCTGCAGACCCCGCCGTAGCGGGAGCAGCGGTATTCTGCAGACCCGCCGTAGCGGGAGCAGCGGTATTCTGCAGACCCGCCGTAGCGGGAGCAGCGGTATTCTGCAGACCCCGCCGTAGCGGGAGCAGCGGTGTTCTGCAGACCCGCCGTAGCGGGAGCAGCGGTATTCTGCAGACCCCGCCGTAGCGGGAGCAGATGGATTGACAGCTGGCTCAGGGGCCGTTATGTAAGAGGTAACATGGAAATGCTGATGACCGTTAAAGGAGCACAGCTCATCGGACCCTGCAGAGGACACACGTCTGAGCCCAAATGCACGCACACGCACACACACACACACACACAGACACACACACACGCAGACACACACACACACACCCACTCCCTTCTTGCCAGCTGTCACTGCTCATGTCTCCGTCTCTGCTGCAGACAGCTTGCCCACTCTGTCTGGGACACACATTAGAAACTCAAATGAGACGTGACGCTTATTTCTTACTCAGAAAATGTCACTAGTGACGTGGAAATACTCCATTTAGGTAGCCTTATTCCTTAAATAGACCACTCTCAGTCTGTAGCTTAATTAACCAAAGTTACTAAGCTAGGTGAAGGTTAAAACAATACAGGTTTTCAGGGAAAATGTACAAATTCTCACTGACTTTGTACAGAAGGAGGCCTTTATTTGCCTTTTTTCAGCTAACAGAAGTGGCGGTCTGACGTTCATGACAGTCTTCCTGCAACAGAGAGACCAGCCTGAGTCATGTGACTGCTTGTGGGGTTTGTGAATCATTTAGCACACTGTTATTGGGTCTGCGCTTGGGAAGAACCTGTGCTGTACTGACAGGTCAGGACACGAAGCGCTAGCAGTGTGTAACAATGCGGAGGCTGCCAGTTTCACCACACGTACCTGTCACACCTCAGATCTGAGCATCTGCTTAGCCACACCTGCAACCTGAGCCAGCCCAGTGCTGTGGGCGGGTGTGTGTGTGTGTGAGTGCGTGCATGCGCGTCTGCGTCTGTCTGTGTTTGTTTGTGTGTGTGTGTGTCTGCCTGTCTGTCTGTGTGTGTCTGTGTGTTGACCTTTCTGAATTGTTGGACATTTAGCACATTTTAAATAAGAATAGTTTACAGATAATATTTAGTTTTAAGGTTCAAGCTCCTTTTTACAACCAAAATTATCGACACACTGTATACAAGAAGAACTTAATCGATTGTGTCTCCCCAAATCTTCCTAAAACTGGAGTGAAAGCAGCCCTTTGTCTGGTTACACTGAGTGAGGATACTGTGCACATGTTGGGTTTGTGTGTGGGAGGGGAGGGGCTGGGGTAAAAGGAGAGAGAAAGACAGCCAGGAAAAGAAGGGTTCTGTTGTTTGCGTCCTCTCCGAAAACCAGTTCTCCCTGGGAACAAGCCCTTCCTGCTGCACCGAGCCTTCTGTCGCTCGGGGCTCCCACAGTCGACACAGAGCTACCGGAAAGATCAGGGAGAGCTCAGCCTGGGACCCCGCGGGCCTGGGACCCCGCGGGCCTGGCTTGCCCCCCCCACCCCCACCCCCCACCCCCGAGGAGTTTCCGTGCGGCTGGCCTAGCCCGCAGAGGCACAGCCGCTAAGGAGCCGGAAACACGCCCGTTTCTCAGCGCGATCGCTTAGGGTCCGCTAACCTGTTGCATCATCTCTTTGACGGGCGGGTCAGAGGTGGAGCCGCCGGTTCAAACCGGTTATTCAGATGTGAACTGTGAGGCGCAGGCCAGGGGAGGCTGCGTGTGTCGCATGCGCCGCACTTCCCTCAGGGAGTCTGACCGGTATCCAAGCTGGCACAGCCCTCCTAGCCTGCCGTTGCTACAGTAAGAGCTGTTTTCGGGTAGTAAGGCCAGACTGTTCTCTTGATCTGACCCCCTGGGTTTCAAGACCACTGGGAGCTAATTGGTGTAAAGAGGAAATATCAATAGCTCCACCACAACAGAGCTTATATACAGCTGATCTTCATAAGTTTTTATTATTATTTTTTGTATGTGATGTGGGGTTGGGTGGAGAGGTATAGAATTCTGGATAGAATGCTCTCTCCTTCTCCCTCTCTCCTCCTCCTCCCTCCTTCTCTTCCCTCCATCCCTCCCTCCTCCCTCCCCCTCCACCTCTCTGTGATTGGCACAAAATGTGTGCTGAACTGAGCCTCAGGGTACCAAAAAGAAAAAAAAAAAAAAAAATCCAGAGGCAAGGAAAGAGGCGAAATTGCACACCGTCTGAACTACGAAGCTGGAACCCTGTCACAACAATAGCCAATCAGAGCCAGCCATGAGAGGGGAGGCAGTTCTCCATGATTTCCCTGAGATGCAGAGGCAAACAGTCATTTCTCTCATTGCAGTCCTGCTCCAGTGGTTTTCTGCTCATAAGCCAGATACACCACCTGCAGAGAAGTGAAGATGAGGACAGCAGTGGCGTTGGTTGGCATTGCAATGCATTGTATTTATGAAGGAGAATTAGTCCAGGGAATTACCGTTTAGGGTACCGCGGTGCAAAATTCTGTTTTTGGAGAATGCTCAAAGAATAATCACTTTAGCTTTGGATTTAAGCGTGTGTGGAATGTTTATTCCATCCACAGTTTTTCCCACCCTTTACACGTATTTACACTCCACTGTTGGTATCTCAGTGAGGCTGATTTATTGGAGAAACGGACAGAAATATCGACAGATGTACAGACCGAACTGAACAGGCACCCAAGGGATGGCTTGTGAGGCTGAAATATGACTTTCTTTTCCAGCTGACTAGGCCTAAATCATTCCCAGTGGTGGGTTACTCTCCTTCTCTTTGTGTCTAGCCTTATTCATTTATTTCTTCACACCACATTAGGCACTTAAAGTTCATTTGGGCAAACTCTTTTTTTTTAATAATGACAGAGAACCGGGAAATTCCTGTGCCTGCAGTTTAAGTTTGCACACACTGCTGTATCTCCAGAGAGGGCTACAGTTTCTTTTACAGCCCTGTGTCTGAGCTTCCTCACAGAGGCTTACAGACCATCTTATTCTCAGCGGGAGCCCGGATACATCCTCCTGCTAATATAATATTTATGCAGCCAATATTGAACGGTCCTTCTTATTCCTGTGCCCCGTGGGAAGCCTCCAGGTGAATCTCATTCTGGCACAAAAACACTCGCTGCATACCTGGACAAGTCCGGCACTTAGAGAACATAGCGAGCCGAGAACTGAACCAGGTTGCAATGGCTCATTTGAGATTCTGTGTCAAACTCCTGCGGTCAAACTAAAACTTTGTGGATTTATATGAGGAATGAGGGAACATCAGCAACGGTGAGGGAAACATGTACTGTGAGCACATCATCGATCTGTGTTTTGATTCGTGCTTTGGGCGCGGTATTGATAATCACGCTACCTTGTGGAAGATTTGCTGATGGAGGAACGGGTTTTTTGGGGGGTGTTGCTGCTTCGATCGGTCCGTGGCCTTTGACGCAGGGCTGTCCTGGGTAGGACTGCATTATGTGTGAATGTACTGTGCTTTACGTGCCTATCCGAGAGGCACGGTGCGAGACCCATGCAAACATGGATCTTAGGCTAAGCTGCTGCAGACTGCTGCTCGCTTCTGCTGAAAGGAACTCTTTGTGGCTCGTCAGACCATGATTACCACTAATCAGCTGCAGGAGAATGAGAATTTGCCGTTGCTTTGTTTTAATGGGGGGGGGGGGGGTTGGGGGTGGGGTGTCCTTAAATTTCTCCCATTTCTTGGTCTCAGCCAGGCAGAGCAGGGATCCCATTCTGTGTTCCCATTGGTGGATTTTTAATCCCGCCAGCAGTGTTGCGTTGTGGCATGATGCCGTGGCAGGGCTGTAACAGGCCTGTCTTTGTGTGTCCGCCCGGGCCCTGACTCAGAGCTAATCTCACTGGCCTCAGTGTACGGCTCCGCTGGGCCCGAACACCAGACCAGGAGCGGAGACGGAACAAAAAATAATTTAACTAAAAAGACGAACGGGGCGTTTTACCACCACCACGGCGGTAAGTCAGGGCGTTCTGTGGCGTCATTGTGTCCGGCGTTGTACGCCCTGTTGTCGTCAAGGCAACCAAAGGTTTCTCTTTGGCTTAAAAAAATACCCTTTCTGTGCCCCACCCCTCTCCTTCTCACTCTCTGCCTCAGTCAGTACTCCGTCACTCTTTCTCTCTCTCTAAGTAGCTGTGAGTTGCATTGCGGTGGCGCACGTATAGGTGGTAAGAAATGACACAAGGAAATAGTGAATTAGAATAAGAATTTGGAGATAAAGTAACATATGGAGAAATTTATTTATTTAATTAATTGTAATTAGTAATAATTCATTTTGTTCTGGCTACCTTCCCCCCCACTCTTTCCCTGGCACACACAATGTTATCAGGGCATGGAGCATCTTGCCATGTTCTAAAATCACAGATCCCTGAGCTGTTGAACACACTGTTGAATTCTGGGAGAGTTGGCAGAATGGCGACCCTAGATGGGCTGGATGGGCCGTCCTCATCGTCAGCTTTCCTGTGTCGACCGGGCCAGGTCAGCGACTCTTCATCCTGGGGTAGAGTCAGCCAGTCTGGTTTCTGCTTCGCGAGATGTCACATGGTGGCTGAGTTTCGGCTGCACTTGTGAACTTCCTTTATCCGAAGAGACAAAGACAGAACGGGAAAGAGGAACGGAGGTGTTAGCAGACAACCGCACACAGTTTTCATTATGTTACATGACCGCACGGTTTAAAAATGTTTTTACTGGAATCGGCGAGTACAGACGCACAGAAACGACAGACGGCTTCGTGAGGCGCACTGAGTGCTCCAAACGCGCCCGGACGCCTGAACGAGCCGCAAAACCGCCCCTTTGTGTGTGCCGCTGTAAACACCTCTGCCCAGGTGAACACCCCCCCACCACTCAGCACAGCTCCCGGAAAGAGAGCATTCTGGGATTATTTGGGTGGGGGGGGGGCACAGCAGGGGCGCAGCTCTGCAGTTAAGGAGCGCAGCGTGGATTTAAGACCACGCAGGGAGGGAAGTGCAGCCTCTACTGTGCTTGTTTATCTTTGGAGGTATTTTGTTTAAAACCGGTCCTGTGGTTTGACCTAGATTTCCATAGACACATTTATCAGCCGTAGACCAGTCACAGGTGAATATATATTTATGTATTTTCTTACACGTCCCCTCTTGCTCGTTTTCCGTAAACAAAAGTGATATCATCAGATCGTGGCTGATGATCATATGCATACACCCTGGTAAACAAAACACTCACACACACACACATTCATAAAGGCACAGATATGCTTGCAGATATACACACATGCACGCACACACACACACACAC
Source organism: Anguilla anguilla (assembly GCF_013347855.1). Lineage (NCBI taxonomy): Eukaryota > Metazoa > Chordata > Actinopteri > Anguilliformes > Anguillidae > Anguilla > Anguilla anguilla. Next base: position 13,739,913 of record NC_049219.1, read on the forward strand.
CTTTACAAAGGCACAGATATGCTTGCAGATATGCGCACATTCATGCACGCACGCACACACACGCACGCGAGCGCGCACTGTATCATTTGTGAGTAATGGAATTTTGTCTGTTCTAAAGGGCAACTTCTGCCAGAATCCTTGTTTGGTGTGTTGGTTTTCACCGGAAGAATGATCTCTCATTTCTCGTACCGAGAAAACGTACGCAGCCCCGCCTGTGCCAAACAATGACGTCGCGTGGATACACTTCCCCTATTTTCCCCACTGTGCAGAATTGATTTAGAAAACTAAAAAAAAAAAAAGTACTAATGTTTGAGGTCACGGTTCGCGCTCCGTCTCCGAGCCGCAGTGCAGAGCGTGTGACACGAGAGCCTCACTTCAGCAGTGTTTACTATTCCCACTGGCCTGGCTCTGTGGCATAATTAGGTCTTAGTTCATTTGGCTGTGGAGTGTCTCAATTACTTGTATCTCCCCTCTTCCCTGCAGACTCGGTGCATCATGAATTTCATTGCCAGTTTACTTTAGTTTATTATTTTACGCCGTTGGGCGTTCCGGGCTGCATTTTTAAAAATGTTTTTATTTACCGCGGTTAAGGCTTCTGGTCTGTTTTTTTTTTGTTTTGAGAGGAGTGTCATGCCTTTGCTAACTGGCCTCGCTCGCCCTGGCTGACTGAGCGGATGGTGAGTTACACACACCGCCCGGGGTGTGCGCGGGAGCATCTGGGCGGCCGTGGGGCTCGAGTTAAGCCACAGCTGTTGTGTGCAGCGGTTTGACCCAGTTTGCCAAAGCCACTGTGCCCACCACTGTGCCCACCACATGCCCCTGATGCCTGCCAGACTCACTCTGACTGCTGAGTTAGAAAGGCATCGTGTGTCTTTCCAGCTCTCTGACAAAGGTCAGAGTTCATTTTCATCTTCCCACTTTATTTTGCCGGAACACAGCTAACACAAATGTTATGGGAATGTTTTTGTCAATGTTAGAACATTGCCACCATTTTACAGCAGCATTGTGAGAATGTTATGTGTTAGCTGGGAAGTCCCTAGAAGAGTGTCTCCCTGTATCTTTCAGGCAGAGATACACAGACATTACACACGCACACAGACACACACACACCAGAACACACACACAAACACACACACCAGAAAACACACACACAAACACACTCCAACACACATACACACATTCTTGGAAAACTGCTGCAGTTTTCCTAACATCTGCCGGAGTGCGTTAGACCCAACGTGATACCGAGAGTCACACCGCACTGACACATTGATCACATTGGGAGTTCTCCCACCCTGACAGCCTCAGCTCTCCCGACAGCCATTCTCTGCTGTGCCAGCGTTTCCCTTGGTTGTGCAAAAATTCCTCAAGCGTTCCCCTTGACCATGTTAGCGTTCCCCTCAGCTGCGCTAACGTTTGCAGTGCTGACGATTACCTCGGCTTCACAAAGATAACGTTCGCGGGGGATGAAAAAAAGCGGGGTTTATTTTTTGTGTCCCTGTGCTCTGGACTCAGTCTGCTGAAGTGCGCTGCGTTGGACTTTCACTGTGAACTCACTGCGCACGCGTATCTCTGAGAAGGCTCCCATTGGAAATGCCAACCTTTTGAATTGAGAAGGTCTCGGGTCAGAAGATAATTTATGTAATCTTTCTTGCTGTGTGACAATGTCCTTCTGCCAACAGCAAATTTATTACAAAGAGAAGAGAAAAATGTCAGAAACCTTGTTTGGTTCTCTGAATAGGCACAGTCAAATCATTTTGTCCTTGAACATGATGAAAATATGGAAATATTTTGAATCAGCATGTCTTTATACAAGGAAATAAGATATTTATTTGCTACAGAATAAGTATCTAATTGCTACAGAATAAGTATTGCTGTTGAAATGAAGCAGTTTAGGTTGAGCTGTTGGTCATGAGGCTGGTATTTGGACCCCCTTGGCTTGGGGCCTCTTGTTTAAAGCTGGCCATGCCTGAAAGGATTTGCATTGATGCATTTCCTTAGGCACAACCTACAGGGCTGATACAGCAGCACCGTCCTTAACTGTGGTAGTACTTTATTAATTAGCAGCTGTACAAAAAAGAAAAAGTGATAACAATTGACAAGGGAAGTCTATCGAGCATGCGGTTTAATCTTGCGTGGCGAACTTTGTCATTAATCTGGATGTGTTACAAACATTTCATATAGAGGGGAAGTTTCAGCAAAGGTCTTATTGAAACGGGCCGCTTTGCTTCTGTCTGAATGAGTGATCCTGTGTGCCCTGCCCTGGGACCGGAATAAAAGAGGATGTGTTTCTGGGGGCCCACAGACTGCTGGGACGGTTCTGTCACAGAGGGGCTTTTGGCCAAAAACATAGACTCCAGTTGTCATGGACCCGGAATATTTTCCATCCTATTTTACATCCTTTATGAATAGGCTTTTGCCTTGAAAAAATATATGCATACTGCGCATACAAAGGGATGTCTGTGGACAGGGAGAGCCCATGAATACAAGATGGTCCAACAGTGAGGAAGAGAAGAAATGAAAGATATTCCAAGTTCTTTTTCTTTTGAAATTGTTGACAGTTCTGTTACGAGGTTATTTAGCTTTTCTCTATATACTTCATGGCCAATAGCCGCGGGGCTCCAGGCATGTAGCCACCGTGTCCACCAGTCACTGGAGGCATTGTCCTACTGGCTGTTCCCAGCGTACCCCTTGCTGTTTCTTCTGTGTTAGTGGAAAATCCTGTTTTGTTATCCCTGACGGGTTGCCTGGGGCGGGCCGAGGGGTGTGGTTTTTGACACAGCTGTGGTTCTGTTCCGCAGGCGGACCGGAGCGGCGAGGGGAACGGGAACGCGCTGAGCGTCCCGGTCCCGATTCGGCGGGGCGGCTCGGAGAACAGCCTGGACCAGGACTGGCCGGACGGCCTGGGGCTGGACTTCCACAGGGGCCCGCTGGGCATCGACGGGCTCCAGCAGAAGATCCTCAAAGTGACGGAGCAGATCAAGGTGGAGCAGACGGCGCGCGACGAGAACGTGGCGGAGTACCTGAAGCTGGTCAACAACGCCGACAAGCAGCAGGTCTCGCGCATCAAGCAGGTCTTCGAGAAGAAGAACCGGAAGTCTGCGCTGAGCATCGCGCAGCTGCAGAAGAAGCTGGAGCAGTACCACAGGAAGATGAAGGACAACGAGAGCAACGGCTCCTCCAAGAACGTCTCCAGGGAGGCCAAGGAGTCCTCCAAGGACAGCCTGAAGGACGCTCAGAAAGACGGCTTGAAGGACGGCTTGAAAGATGGTTTGAAGGACAGCCTGAAGGACGTGAGCGGGAGCGGGCGGCACCCCACCCTGGACAAAGTCAAGACCATCGGGCCCGGCGTCTCCCTCTCCCCGCCCTTCTTCTTCAACAAGTCCCGGGAGTTCGCCAACCTCATCCGCAACAAGTTCGGCAGCGCCGACAACATCGCGCACATGAAGAGCTCGCTGGAGCCCGCCCCCTCCTCCTTCCACCCGGAGGGCGGGGCCCGGGCGCTCAGCGGCAGCGCCACCACCGTCGCCAAGCCCAAGTACCCCAGCGACGACGAGTGCTCGTCCGGCACGTCGGTGTCGGCCGAGAGCAACGGGATCACGGCCTGCAGCCCCGAGGACGCCCAGGGAAAGCTCGCCGCCCTGCTGGACGAAGCCAGGGACATCAGAGAGGCCCAGGCCCTGCTGGCCGAGGAGATTGAGGGACTGAAGGACCAGTTCACCCGGGACTACGAGTTCATCACACAGTCACTGCAGGAGGAGAAATACAGGTCAGATTATACATAATAATAATAATAATAATAATAATGTTCCCAGTGCTGAAATCTTATGGGCAGTTTTCAGAATACTGTTCTGTGAGCCCATTATGAGTCATAAGCGGCTAGATGTTCTCTATTCCATATTGCATCTTGTCTCCATGTGTGAGGGTCACGCTTTGTTATAGTCTTATCACAGTCCTGGCGCCCGAATTCGTCAATATTAATCTTGCGGACGATGCTGCGGTCTCACAATAGACCCCAGCCACTCTGATATATTTCTTTGTCAGAATCCTTCCGGAAGAATTGTGACTCACACAGTGTTTTGTAAGGGGGGGGGGGTAGGATAAGTGGGATTACATTTCCTGAATATTTTCGGAGTCTGTCTTCATAATATACAAAATTGGGGATTTGCTCTCGTCACAGTAGAAGAAATGAATTCATGATTCCAGGTTGAGGTTTGTGGAAAAGGCTGGCTGGACGTGCTCTCCTGTGTGGAAGACTCCAGAACACAAAGTGCTGGAAAGAGCATGGGGGGGATGCGTGAATGATGCTGGGCGTGATTCATTCATTCATATGATTCATGTCATTCGGCATTTATTTGCCCCCTCTGTCTGTTCGGCACAGTTGACACCAAACCCCTGTTCTGACGCTGGTTTCCCTGGCGCTCAGCTTGTCGAGCAGCCTCTGTCCCCTCTCGTTTTAGTATGCTACCCTTACGTAGACATGGACCCTCCTGATTACAAGCTCCTTTCACATACCTGTACATGCCTGCTACTGGTAATGAGCAGCTGTGCTCTGCTGCTCTTCAGAACCTCCTCCAAACCCTCATTTTCTCCTCGCTGTCTACAGTCATCGAGGGGAAAAAATTGTAATTTATTTTTTTCTGCAGCGGTTTTCAGTTCTTGGTCCAAAGGTTGCGTTGGAGTGTCAGCGGCGAATGAGTAAATACTCCTCTGTCTCCTTCATTCCAGTTCAGCAGAGTGTGACGGTGTACCGTGGCCTGTGCAGGCTTGTTTATTATCATCAGTATCATTCTCTGGTTTCATGTGATCTTCTGAACAGCCAGGCCTGCCTGTAGGTGTTTACATCTTACACTCTCTCTCCCATCCCCCTGCACATTCTCTCTCTCTTTCTCTCTCTCTCGCTCTCTGTCTGTAACACTCACACACACACACACACACACACACACAGGTACGGGAGGCTGGAGGATCAGCTGAACGACCTCTCCGAGCTGCACCAGCACGAGACGGCTAACCTGAAGCAGGAGCTGGCCAGCATAGAGGAGAAGGTGGCCTACCAGGCCTACGAGCGAGCCAGAGACATCCAGGTACTCAGCGCAGCGTGAAACACCTCATAGACCTGACTTATAACCTACTCACTCACTCACACTCTCACTCACTCACTCACACACTCACTCACTCACTCACACACTCACTCACTCACATACTCCATCACTCCCTCTCTCACACACTCATTTACTCACTCACTCGCTCACACACTCACTCATGTTCAGCAGGCTGAGGATTCTCCACAAGGGGGAGCAATTAGCAATCCAGGCAAAGTACTGGAGGTGCTACCTAAGAGTTGATGCTTGACATCAATGACACTGTGTGTCCTTGTTTCTCTTACAGATTTCATTACCTTTCATTACTAAAAACACCCAGCTCTTTTTTCTTCCAAAACCGCTGAAGTTAATTCAATACGAGATGCATAACAGGTTCAGCAACCTTAAGTGTAGCAAAAAACCAGCAGGCACAGTGGGTCCTCAGGGCCAAGTTTGAAACCCTCTGGTCTTAACCCCGCGTCTTTGCGTTCATCCTCCAGGAGGCACTGGAGTCCTGCCAGACGCGGATCTCCAAGCTGGAGCTGCAGCAGCAGCAGCAGCAGGTGGTGCAGCTGGAGAGCGCCGACGCCAGGGTCCTGCTGGGCAAGTGCATCAACCTGATGCTGGCCATCGTCACGGTGATCCTGGTGTGCGTCTCCACGGTGGCCAAGTTCACGGCCCCGCTGATGCGCAGCCGGCTGCACGTGATCTGCACCTGCCTGGCCTTCGCGCTGCTGGCCATCTTCTGGAAGAACTGGGAGAAGGTGCAGTGCGCCGTGGAGCGCATGCTGGTGCCCAGCTGAGAGGGGCGTGGTCAATGGGGGCGGGGCCATGGCCAGGGGGCGGAGACACAGGGGGGACTTGGAGCGTGTTCGTCCCGCCGTTTCCGACGCTGTCTCTCAGTTCCGCCTCAGAGAACGGCCACTTCCGCAGACCCACTGAATGGCTGTGTTTTCCTTTCTGTGTAGCGGACAAAGGCACTCTGTGTTTTTATCCTTTTAAGAGGAAGACAGAACCTCACTGTGAAGAACCAGCAGGGAACCTGGGGAGGCCGGGACTGTCCCCCCTCACCCTTTTCAGAAAACACTCCTCTCTGTTTTACGTTTTGTACGTCTCTCAGCCTTTCCTTGTGGACATGGTTTTCTGACACAAATCCTACTCATTGCTTCATGTTTACCGTCTGTTCACTAATGTACAGAATCATTTGAGAAGTGCAATATATTCGTGATTTATTTTTGATTTGTATGTATATATGTTCTTTTCATATTTCATTCCTGCAAACTGGGTCCCCTCTTTACATGACTGGATCACTCAAAAAGAAAACTACATTTCCCAGTAGGCCATCTCACTACGCACAGCATTCTCGCCTTTCTCCTTCTCTTTAGGCCTGATTTGTGCTTGCAGAAGGGTCCCCTCCTGCCGCACCAGTCTTATTTGATCTGTGGTGCAATGCGCCTCAGCACTGTGACGAGGAGGATCCCATTTAAAATGAAAATGGAGCATAATTCTCACGGCGGTGTTTCAGTGTTTAATGAAGCATCGGTGGGGATGAGAGGTGTCTGTGTACCTGTACCTGTACTGTACCGTCACACACTCAGACCTTATTTCTCTGCGGCTTGTTTTAAAAAATTATTTTTTTTATTTTATTTTTTTTATTATTATTTAGGTTTATTCATGTTCTGGAGTACGCAAGATGCACCTCTGTGTGGCGCATGAGTGTGTGTGTGTGTGTGTGTGTGTGTGTGTGTGTAATTCACGGTTCTTTCAGGCGTCACCTGAATGTCATGTCAAGTACTGGATGTGTGTGGAAGAGCCGCTGTAACCACGTGTAACAGGCCGGTGGGGATTCAGTCCTGTGACCACAACAAGAACAAGATGGCCTCAGCTGGGCCTACCATTCTCCTCTCCATTTTGTGAAGAGATGTTACATTTTGTAAATCTATGAGAAAAAAAACTAGAATGAACATAGTGCATCTATGATATGACATAGATAATGAAATTAATTTCTTATGTATGACAGCATTGAGACGCGCACCAGCTATTTTTGTACACTGTAAATCTGCGGCATCAATTTACTGGAGTGGATACTTTCATTACCGTCCACGTGTTGATACGATGGCCTTACGTGTGAGTCCTGCTGTTCCGTATCCCTGGTGTTGCTTTGTGTGGTGCATTCTGGGTTCTGTGGTTCTGTTTTGGGGGTTGTTCCACACACCAGCCCTGGGGTTAAATGCAATTCCAGCGGGAGACGTCTTGGAGAACTGCAATCAGTGAGGACACTGGGGCAAATGCTATAAGCAACATAAGGTTTTTTGTGTTCTTTTTTAAAAAGACAAATAGGATCTAGTCAATGTGGGTCATTGAGCTTTGTTTGTCATTTAATGTAATTTTCAAATGATTGTATTGAGACCTGTGAAAGTTAAACTGAGGTTCATAAAAAATATAATAATCTTAACGGGGTATTTTAGATTTAGGACTCATCACTCAGTTATTTTAATATTTGCCTTGCATCACACCGACAGAACTTCTTTCTGTTTTCAGTGAGTCACCTTGTTAATGTTCTGTCTTTAATTATTGTGTGTCTGGTGAAACAAATGTTTAAAGAAATGATGGCATTCCACCTATACTCTCATGAACTTCTCCAGAGCAAACAAGCATGGATTTTGTGGCCTTGCCAATGTATCACAAGTATTTAAGAGCTTTGGTATTTTTAATTTATTTTTGTTGAATCAAGTTCATTATTTGTGGTTTGCCAGCCAAATGTTGAGAGTATCTGACTAGGTGGTGCTTGATGGCCCCAGACTTTTATGTTTGCCTTGTTGTTTGCTGGTGCCGTTAACGTTTGTTTGCAGAGCACCTTGTCTGTGTGTGGTGGTGTTTCTTCCTCTTCCTGCTATCTGGAGCGAAGCATTTTGGCTGTCTCTGTCCAAAGTCCAGCAAGAACAGGTCACGGGTGCTGGAGCCCTGCCGTCTGCCTGTCTCAGAGCTCTGCACATAGGCGTAGATTTCAGGGGGGACACAGGGGATATGTCCCCCTCAATATTTAGAACATGTGCATTTGTCCCCCCCAATAAAAACATGAAAGAAGCAGAGGACTTTTAAATTGATGCAGAAAAGGCACAAATTGGTGCATAAAAATTCACCAGAATGCAGGAAATTAAGTGTTTGACGCTCAAAATTTCCTGGGGGAGGACCCCCAGACTCCCCACTTAATGTGTCCCCTCCAATGTTCAAACGAAACATACGCCACTATCTCTGCAGTTGATTGTTCTTGCCATTTTATACATGTGTGCGGATGGACCAAGTAAAACTTGTTACACATACACTGCAGAGTGAGAACATTGCACTGGAATTTAAATGAAACCTTGAACCAAATTTAGAAATCCTAGCAAGATTGGAGGAATGTCGGCTCAACCTGGGCTGGATCCACTGTTTACATAATTTGTTGTATGATTTGTGGTAAGCTGTCGGGTCAGAGGTCACGTTCAGCCAGTCCCAATGAATGTTATTCCACGTGCTTCTGGAACTTTGTCCTCATGGGTAATGGCTTTATGCAGCCCAAGTATATGTGTCTCCAGAATGCACTATTAAGCTGGGAAATAAATCCTATTCATTTTCTAAAAACTTTCACTGGGTATGGTTTTTATTAATGAAATAACTGGCTTATTACTGTTCACTGGGCCTTCTCTCTCTTTCTATTTCTCTCTGTCTCTCTCTCTCAGCCACACACACACTACACACACACACACACACACACGGCAGAAAATGTATTCTGCTTCAGAAATGTTTATGCAGCTTGAAGATAATGGATGGTAAATTATCATACTAAAACTGAAAGGGTTAACGAGCCTTTTGGTTAAACCTTTGGAATAATCATGTAAAAATTAAATGACATGGTTTTTTTTGGTTTGCAGTTGTATATTCTTAAAACATTTTTCTTAATTCTTTTAAAATGCTGAAAGGTTGAGAGAATTTTGAGTAAAAGATATTTATCACACAAGTGTTCAAATTCTAACCTGTATGCAAATAAAATGAAATGCCAGCATCATAACTCTGAGTTAATTTAAACTTAAAAAATAGTGGACTGAACTGAGCCAACATTTAGACGCCATAGTTATTAGGCCTCAAGTATATATCATACTTTTACTGCCCTCCTGTGGTTTGTCAGAAAATGCACAGTAACATGTACTTTCGTTGTTATGCTATCATTACATTTTCCAGGACAAATTTGTTACAGTGAGAATTACTTTTTTGAGATGACAGCAATGATGTATATGTTACACTTTATGTATTAATTATTACCTTTTTTGGTATCTTCCCCACAATGAATATTTGTTTTTGCTTTTGAAGTTGAATGTAAAAACACTGTGGGCTATAACAGTCTGCTACTGACTGAAGTATTACATGAGGTGTTGATGTCGGCAGAGCCTTTGAGAATAACAACTTAAGGAGTAACTAAATCTATTGTTTGTGAAAATGAAGTTGCGGTTAGTTGTGCCGTTTTTCTTGTTTAAAGTTCTTGGTTTTTATGTATTAAGTCAACTGATGTCCTTGTTATATGTTTTTTTACGATATAAAGTAAAAAGATTTATGACAATGAAATACATTCAGGAGTGCATGGCAATGCCAGGCCATTTTTATTTGTTTGTGTGTAAAATGATCAGTGGGGTTTATAGTGCATTTTAAAATTTCAGGAACTGTGGAAGGCTTTGCACTTTGCACCTGTTTGTTCTAGCCAGAAGCAAGGAACTTAACTTGAAGTGTTAACTAACTATCCACTGACACCAAGAAGCACTAGGTTATGTGCAAAATAAGCTTTAAAGTAAGTGAGGGTGCCTGTTTTACTAATGTAATGTAATGGATTTGACTACACATTCCAGATGCTGATCTTTAAAAAAAAAAAATAAATGAATGCACATTTGTAACAGAAATTGACTTTGGAAAGTGGCATCCTATGACAATGCCACGTTGAAAGTTTCTGAGCTTTTCAGTACAACCCATTCTACTGCCAGTGTATGTCAGTGGAGATTGCATGGCTGTATGCTCGATTTTATGCAGCAGTTAGCAATAGGTGCGGCTGAAATACCCCAAACCACTAATTAGAAGGGGTGTCTGCATACTTTTGGAAATGTAGTCTGTCTATTTTTACATTTCAGCTTAATGACATTGAAATACTTTCAGAATATGTGTTTTGTGAGATCTGTTTAAAATTGTTTTTCAAAAAGAATTTTGCTTCATGTAGGATCAATATTTGAATATTTAAACAAATATTTGCTTTAGCTGAAGATGTTTAACCAAATACCTAAAATACCTGGAGGAGCAGGTATTCACAAATAAATATGAAGTACAACTATTATTTGCCCAGGTCTGAAGATGAAGGACTTACAGAAACACATGCACATATCCCTCCCCCCTCAATAGGATGTTGGGGCACCAGCAGTTTCTAGCACTCCAGTATTGAGCCTACCAATATCTAGGATTCTTGAGGAGGAATATCACACAAATGGAAACAATCACCCCTTATGTATACAATTGTATTTACACACACACACACACAAACATACACACACACAAACACATGTGTACTCTTAGACACACACACACACACACAGTGAACATCGCAGTACAACAGGGCTGATGTGTGTCACTTGGCCACATAGACGCTAAGCAAAAATACGTACATATAAGCAGATGTTTTAATTCATTTTTTGTAAGTCCATACAAAAGTTTCACATCAGAGAAGACCAGCTTTCCTTACACTGTTCATAATATAGTTTGTCCAAAACCAGCCAGTTACTCTGGCCCATTTAATCACCAGCAGTTATCAAAGAGGCGTTAACCGGAAACAAACGTCAATAAACACACGCCTCTTATCAGACACGATAAAGGTGCGAAGCCAACAGTGAGCCAGCCACTTCCCGTAAACACACTCTCTCCCTTCAGTGAAAAAGAGTGAAGCCAAAAGGGTGAATAATTATATATGTATTAGAAAAAAAAATCTTTTCATTCCATCAACCGAATTACAAAAAAAAAAAGGCTACAAAAATGTTGTGGCCAAAGACCAGCTCATGGCCTTTCAGTGCAAATTGTTAACATTTCCTCTTCTCAGAAGCTGATCCAGGCTACTGCAGTAGCCAGTAGCATAGCAGTGAGCAGCCCAGCAGCCCAGCTGTAGGGGTTAGCCAGACCCGAGCTGACCTAGGAGGGAGAGAGACAAGAATCAAATCAAATCAATTATATTTGTAAAGCGCTTTTTTACAGAGAACAGCCACAAAGACACTTTACAGAGTAACTGAAGGAAAATTGGGCAGAAACCAGGCTTGAAGATTCTGATTTCGTCTTGTACAAAATAATGCTTTTTCAAGCCTGATTATTTGTTAAAACAAATGTGACTGTGAGCTTGTGTGTGTGTGTGTGTGTGTGAGTTTTTGTGTGAGAATTTTATTTTTTTTTACCCAGGATCCCCGGCACTCTGATCTGACCAACTGCCTGCAGAGGAGAGAGGTCAGCCAGACCCACATCTCCCCTGGCCTGCTCCATTGCATCTCCTGATGACCCAACAATTGCCTGAAATATAGTCACATCACACCAGCTATATTCTCTTTCTTTATTTTGAGTTTGTAAAGACATCGCTGCCATCGCTGTTTTTGCTCCTGCATCTTTCGAGTTTGATGTTTAGTTAAGCTCTCTACTTGTGTCTTGTGTCGTGAATTAATTGAATATCTGATTGATTTAATAATTTATTGATTCTATCTCCTGTTTACAGTAAGTGCAAAGGTACTCTTACTGCAAGAGGAAACTGAATTAATGAGATTTACAAGAACAGAACTCAAGCAGTCTGTAATGCATACACATTGGATGCCACCAACTCAGCTGTGTACCTTCAGGTGAATTAACTCCAGGGGAAAGGAAGAGTCCAATAAACCGATGCTAAGTTTTTTTTGTGAATGGCAGGACTGGCTGCGTGAGTGTGTGTGCATGTGTGTGCATGCGTGTGTGTGTGTGTGTGTGTGTACATGTGTGTCCGTGCGCTGCAGTGGTCATGGGCATTCTGTTTGAGTCTCCACCTGTACATGCGGTTCCTGGCCTGGCGGTGGGCGTGGGCAGCTCTGAGAACAGGGAGGAGCCAAGGGTTTGGCGGGGCATCAAGGTAATGCCGGTTCAGTTCATCTCCAATCTCTGCCAGTTGCCGTCCAATCTTCTGCGCAACTCTTGAGTATATGCACCCCATAAATACAGCAAAAAAACAAACAAAAAAAAAACAGCATATTATGTCACTGTTCTCAGTGTGGCATAGGAGACTATAGGGGGCAGCAGTCAGGCATAATACATGGCAGATTACAAAAAAACAGATAGACACAACCTGAACATACCAGTAGTAAAAGTACGTCTTGTATCACGTTTAGCTATAAATCACCACGTCTAAATTCTATGTAATGGATTCAGTTGGTCAAAATAATGAAGAAGAACAGTCTCAGACAGGCTCAAATGTTACTGAGAGCTGGTACCTCAGCTCAGTGTCTTCAGGTGTTCCAGGGCCAGCCTGGGGGAGGACGGTCCGCATGGAGTCTCCTGTTTGGTACATTGTCCTTGGTAATGGATGAACGACACCCAAAAATCTGAGAAGACAGAGTGAGGCACAACCAAAAATCATATATCACTCATCAAAATATCAGCTATTTACTGTAGTATTACGTTCTCACTCTCATTTTATCATATGAGTCTGATGGAATCATATATTGAAAAATATTTTTTTACTTCAGTTTGTCACACCAGCATTTTATTTATTTATTTATTTATTGGGTTCTCTCAATTCATTTTTTTAGGTTGATTTCAATGAACCAAAAAACTTTCAGCTGAGAAAACCTGAAAATATAGGTGTAACAAATTGAAGTAAAATTTTAGGTTTATCCAACGAAGCGTGCTTTGCAGTGCTTGTCCGTTTTTCATTTTGTTCTGAAAACAGTACACAAGACCTGTACATCTGTAACTGGAAATTCAAGTTCAAACATGAGGTCATTGCAAATTTATGGAAATCACACAGCTGGCTAATGCTAATACAGGCTCCCTATAGTAACTATATGATATATCATCTCCTGCATCTTTCCTCAAGGGACATTTGCCATGGCATTTTGCTTAGTCCCTGACCATGAATATTGAATACTGAATGCTAAATATGTTTCAAAGGCACCAAACTGACACTTTCAGCTTCGGTGGAAGAGGAACTGAACTTTCAGAGTTTTGTGGAGCTGACCATCTGGTTAGTCTTTGTAATCTGCGGTGCTGATCTCATCCTCAACCTGAAACGCTGGGTTCATCTGTGAGGGTGAGGTCACATGCCAACAGGCCTTGGGCCTGAAGAGTGCGCATGCGGACCTGGCACGCCGTCTGGAATCGGAGACGGTTTGTATGCAAATGGGGCATTTTCATTACCCAAATGCACCAAGTGTCTCCCTTCATCAACACGGCTTCACGTGATCAGGTGCTTTCAGGCAAAGAGCCTGTGGAATTTGGGATCAGTTTTGGCCAGGGGGCAGTGGCAACTGGTAAATACAGCATAACTCACACACCGCTCTCCAGGTTACTTAAAAAAAAAAAAACTGTCACAAAACACATGTGCAGCACGCTATCAAATAGTGCAGCATTTGTCAACTCAATGCAATGTTTACTCAACACAACAAAGAATAGTAAACTTATTAATGGTAACTTTAAGATAATACTGTAGTAAATAAGCAAAGAAAATATTAGATAATAAGATAAAAAGTAGAATGGAGTGAAAAGAAGATGGCTTCTTTATACCAAAACCCTCAGCAAATGTTAAAGCAAATGGTTAATGGTTAATAATTCCTATATTACTCTGCAATATCTACAAAATAAATTGAACCATAACAAAATCTAATGTACAAACATATTTATCTCGTGCTCTTTACACCCTCGACAAATTGCAGATATTGGACTAACCAAAATAAAGTTATTACTGCACAATGGCTGCTTTACCAAAACGAAAATCGGGTGATGTCATCGTGTAAACAAAAGGTCATTTTCAAGATCATACTGTACGAAAGAAAAATATATTTTTTAATGTAACTTTAGTAATTCGTCAACAATAACAATTGCATGCTTCAATATATAATATTGCTCGTTCAAAACAAAAAGGTTTTGTTTTATGTATATGAATAATATATAGGGCAGTGGTTAGCCCAACGTCAACAAAGGACAGGTGTACCAGGAATTATACTAACTTACCCGTTTCGTTGACGAAGATTAAAGTGAACGCCGCCCTGCAACGGAAATAATTTTTAAAAAGAGTTTTACGTTGTCAATTTTAATTAATACAGTAAATATATGCATGTATTTGAGGATTTACAGTACTTACAGCAGCGTCCTTTAATCTTATTGTTTTCAGGTAACTGCCACAGCACGATATGTTATCGACCACGCCTATGAGTACTCCTTTCAGGAAGCAGGTCTGGCGTTCGCAGAACTTCCAATCCACTAGAGGGCAGCTTTTACAAGGTAATAATTAACTGCTTTCATCTAAAATATATTTTTAAAAAACAGGTACAACACAAATTAAAAATAGATTTGTAATGCATTACAAAGGGAGTATGATAACCCTCAAATATTTAATTTAATGGAGTATTAAAAGATTATGATCCACCTGTGTGATGGACCCAAGCTGCCATTATAAACCATATTCGTATTGTTTACCTGTGTTTTCTTTTTGTGAGTGAATGGTAGTTGAGCCCTTGTTACGGTTTAACACAAGACTGTGGGCAAAAACAGAACCAAACACCATGAGAAATTGCATCTTTATTTTCTGTTGATGATCCAACACCCACTCCTTGTGTGACACACACAACCACAATGTATATGTATACAATGTGTAATAATAATAATTATTATTATTACTGTTGTTATTGTTGTTGTTGTTGTTATTATTATTATTATTAGAATAATACGAACGCAACCCTGAATATCTGAATATCTGTATAGATTCTCATAGACTCATCTCTCTCTCTCTCCTCATTCTTTATCTGTAGCTGTTCTGAAAACTGCCATGGGTAATAAGGTGTATTCTATGAGTACAACTGTGTGTGATCACAAGACAGGGAAGTGGAAATAGCCTGAAAAATAGGAAATGAGGAATTTCAATTTAAATGATGAAAAGGGTTTAGACCAAAATAAACTCATATGAAAGGTACAAAAATTAAACAGAATAATTGGTAGTTTTGTGATGTAGCCTACTCATATCACAACCCCTGGCATGCATAGGCTACATCTAGGCTAATTGATAAGGTCAATGGTCAGTTTTGGAGATGCACAATCGCGTTGTCCGAAAAGCAAAGCCATTTTTCTTTGCAAATTCCTCAGTGGACAACGAAGGATGTTTGCTGTCGATCAGTTACCAGAGGGTTTAAAAAATTCCATGAAATAAAAAGAAGGAAATTCCATGGCCATAGTGTCATTGGTGTGGTCAAATTGTTATTGCTGGTCCAACTGATAAAAAGTTTGCTTATAACTTCTGAAAGAGTTTGGATATGACGTCAGAGAGTCGCGCCGCTCCTGTTCGTTTTTCGTGAGCGAGAGGCGGTTGTGAAAGAACAAACCAAAGACTTCACTGGACTTCATGAGTTTCATCACATATTGGCCAGAGACTTTACAGCCTTAAGGTAAGATTTATAATAGTTGCTTTTTCTTAAGTGATTATAATTCTCTAACATTCATAAAGACGCTGGGGGGAAAGCCAGCGCAATTGCTAGCTAGTCTAACGTTAACTTTGCAATTTCATGTTAGCAAGTTAGCTACAGCAGCTAGTTCAAATGTTATTAAGCCGTTATTAGCTTTTAGCAAGTTTAACCAGACTAAGCCGTTGATTAAACCAGGTGTGGCTGGACTAGTAGTTGCGGAATTTTGTAATCACCTTAATTTAGACCAGCTGGTGTTAGCCAGCCAGACTAATGATCTTCACCTTGGATATTGTAGACTGACGAAGTTAACGGTAGCTATGCGAATTAGCTAGCTAGATAGCCTGCTGAACCGATGTTGCTACATACGCTGTTGGTAAGTAAACGTTCAAAGACAAACGTTATGTGGTATGGTTATTTTTGTTCGTGTGTGTGCTTGTGTGTCATAACGGTTAGCGTAAGATAGTCATGTAAAGTTTCGTTGCTTTGGATTCCTAAGGAATGTTTGCTAAGTTAACACTGTCCCGTTATAGGACTTGTTGGTAATTAGTGATTTTTTTGTCGAAAGTAAAGTGAATTTTGCTAATGGATAACTTAAAGTAAGTTAAAAATTTGCCATAAATGATTGCTGTGAAATTTATTTACCATTATATTTAGGTAACGTAGCTAAGTCCATAAGTTAGCAAAATATTGCAGTGTAATTTAAAGGTTAGTCTTGTGTCCGTATTAGTTATATATCAATTATATAGCTAGATGGCTTTTGTAGCCACATTACAGTAAATATCAGTGGCTTGTTAACTTGATTTGATAGGAAGCCAGCTAAAGCTACTGTCTTGACTTTTACCTTGTTGAAGGGCGGGGCAATATCTTCATGCTCTTTTCTGCGTGTATGGCTTGCTATCTTTCTGATTCTTACTGTGTTCAGGTCTGAATAATTCTCAGGGCTATACTCGATTTTCATAACAGGTTATGCTTAACTTATGTTTTCCAACGTAGCTGTCAGGCTCCAAGTGCAACCCATGACACAATGGTAACTTCTGTTGGAAATTCGTGTTGTCTAGAAAAATATGGTTATTTTCGAATGGGAACTCTGAACTGTAACTGAACCTGGCGAGATGTACATAAGACCTAGATGTGTTTAATTAGCTAGAATTAGCCGAGTGGTGCAACTGCACCATTTAAAGCACAGCTGTGCAGCGTGAAAGGTCGCAGCCTGGTTTACGGGTCATTCGACCACTTTTGTCATACTGTGTTGCGTGTTCGCTTTGTTCACACGAATCAATCGGTAAGAAACGTCTGGTCTGATCCATTGAACAATGACTAGAATGTGAATACCCGTCGTAGTGCTGTAGCATGTTTGAGCTCCCAGAAAACAAGAGCTACAAACTGTTGTGTTTCTTTTGGCGAAGATAATTATTTTGACAATGCTTGAACAACTCAAAAACTTTTGCAAAATTATGCAGTTTATTGTAATACTCATTTTATCATAGTTATTCGTAGCCATGAACACATTAAGTCCAGTTCACACAGTAAACATTACTCTGACCTAACCTATGTCAATCTAGGAGGCATGACAAGTTATAACATCAAGATAATGATACAAAGTACAATAAGTGCTGGATGGAGATGCATGTAACATGAAAGTGGCACAGGAGGTACATGTGTTGCATGAAAGAGGGGGGTTTAAGTGATAAAAAATTGGGAGTGCCCTGCAAAGTGGTGATAGTTAGTCCAGGTATAGTCTGAAGAGATGAGTCTTCAGAACATGGCAGAAGATGGGCAATGAGGGAGTGGTTCGTAGAGGAACAGGGAGTTTGTTCCACCATTTGGAAGCTCTGTGGTTGGGACGAGTGAGAACCATTCACCCAGATGGCAGGGGTTGCAAGTCTCCCTGCTGCCGCAAAGCAGAAGCTGTTTATGTTTATGACATAAACGTATCAGTTACCGGGAATGGAAAAAGCAGAAGTGAATTTGAGCTGCATCTCTGTGTATCCCTGTGCGTTGAATGTACATTATATGCATAGTGAAAGTATTGGTTCGTAACCAAGGTTCCTGCTTTTGTCGGTTAATTGGTTGATATGAAAGTCCCAGTCTCTTTCATGTGACAGGAAGCGTATTGGAGAAGTTAGGTTACATACAGTATGTGACAATCATGACTCCTCCCTCACCTTGAAATATAGGCTAGTATTTTCTGTCATTATTCTGAAGTTTCTGCAGTCACAAGATAACAATGATGCCGTTTTAACGCTATTTTAAGGCCAAGCCCTGGCCAGCTGGGAGTTAAAAGGCCAGCGGTGACCTCAGTGTCTAAGGCTGAGTTAACCACACAGCTGTTGTTGATGGACTTAAAGTACCAGTGGGGATTATGACCTATTATTACTATGGCAACTGTGTTTTCCCCATATGCACCACTTCCTTTAGCGTGACACAGCATTACATGCCACCACAGAATCTTTAGATTGACTAGATCCTCAACTGTAGCCCTGTAATATTGAGAGTTTCATGTCCCAACTGTTGCAACCAATCCCAGTTTTGTGTAATTTAGTAATGTTTATAAAAGGGGAAAGGACATTACAATGCTGACATGTTCTTTACTATAGTACCCAGACCTCCTGTTACCAACCTGGACCTTTTGTTGTTCAGAAGCAGAGGTGACGGAAGGAATGTTGGAGCTTTGTCTGGTGAGTCTTTAGCAGTGGTTCCCAAACCTCTCCTCGGGTACCACCAGCCGGATCCAGGTATTCGATGTGCTCCACCTCAAGCACACCTGATACAATAATAAGCCCTTGATTAGTTGCATCAGGTGTGCTTGAGATGGAACACATCAAATACCTGGATCTGGCTGGGGGTAGCCGAGGTGAGGATTGGGAGCCAAGTGTCCATGGATTCTATGGTGTGATCTCCTAAGTACATAGGTCAAAGTTTATAGGTCACTGCCCCTGGACAATGCATATGCTATACTATAGTACCGTAGAATATATAGGCTATACAGTAGATAATTTTACTGGATCCTGTACAAGCCTTAATTTTCTGCGAATCAAATGCTAATTAAACAGAAAGGTAATGGAAATCAATAAAACTTGCAGACCACAGGTCCAGAGAGCTGGCGAGTGAATGGTTTCTATTTTTTGATGAGAAAATGGCCTTTTTTGTTATCTGCATGTTATGTAAGTGTACTTTTATGTTTGCATGTCTTTCCACTGCAGCCTGAAAGGTGTGGAGAGTTAAAGCTCTCATGTGTGCCCAGGTGCATATCTCATACAGGTGTTATATCTTCTGCTCTGAAACCAAACTCCACATAACCACATATGTTTCTGTTCCCCCACTGTTGGTATGGTTTAACTGCACAGTGGTAGAGGTACTTCCGTTCTAGTTATAGAATAGTAAAGAGATAGGTGCTAGTTGTGCTTTGGTGTAGCTGTTGAATGGCTGGGAGTATACTCGATAAGGAGGAGAACTGGGCTGTAATCGAACCACAGCTAAAAGTGGTGCAGCATACAGATGCATGTGTAAGCTACTCTCTGTGGCTTTAAACTGTTCGTTTAGTGATTTTCCATGCCAGTGGGGGAGGGAGGGGGCATATTCTGCCAATGCAGCCACCCACGTGATATTTTAGACCACCTGCAAACAATCTCCGCATTTACGTTAGTTTGAGGGCACGTCGGTTTCTTCGGCCGGCAGGTGTGTGCGCAGAGTTTCGTTTTCTCCACAGTCATTTTACGTCATTTGGAAGTTTGTTTCCACCGCAAGGGTACTCCCAGCTTAACTGTACAGTGGTAAAACCATGCAGCGGAGTTTGTGAAGTCAGTGGGACTGGAAAGCGTTGCTTCCAGGTCGGTCCAGGAGAAACATTCCACAGTGCTCCCTTTGACTGGATGCATCCCTGTCTGTGTCATTAAGGCAACCTGCTGTGTGGAGTCAGAAGGAGGATCACGGCAGGGTGTAGGAGAGGGAGGGACCCTGGCAGGGGTGTTCGAGAAGCTGTTGGGTATTTTAGTTGGTAGGGTATTTTGATTATTGCTGTCTCAGCTCTCTCCTCTGTCAGTACCAGCAGCGTGCACGTGTCTCACTAGCGGTTTGGCAGTTTCACCGCTGGCGATTCATACGTGCACACGCACGCGCACACGTGCACAGCGCACACAGACACATTGCTTCCAGTCTTCAGTTGGACAGACAGGAGAAACTCCCGCCAGTTATGTGTGTATCACTGAGAACAGGGCTACCACATCCAGTACTTTCACTGCAACATGTATCTCTGCAGTCTGTTCTCCTCATCCCATCCTATGTGCCTGAACTGCTGCCATGTGTGTACTGTGCAGTTACTGTGTGGACATATGAGAGGGGCGTATGTGCACCCAGTAAGGAAGAGTTAAGTCTCATGTTGTGGACTCGCGCAACCCAAGAAAGGCCTGCAGTCCGTGTGCTGTTATTTTAGGAGAGCCTGGATGTGGATGGATGGCAGGTTCACATTCTCACATGTATCTGAGCATGTGCGTGTGTGAGAGAATGTGACCTTTGCCTTGGGTGCCTCTCCCTGCATAACAGCCAACAGAGCACGTGATGTGGCCCTTGAGCTAGTATCAGTAAAGCAGAGAAATCTGTGCTCTCATAAATGAAGCAGATAGCCTAGTTATTGTAGTGTTGGTCCAGGTTAGACTGGTTTTCGTTGTTACCCTCTTAGCAGCGTTGCTGCCCTGGTTTCCCTGTTAACATCGTTACTCTGGCTGGTCTGTTTTAAGGTTCAAGTTGCTATAAAGGACTTTTAGTTCAAAGGTAGCAAGGAAAAAAATCTGTTTAGTGTAGAAATCAAGTGAGTCTCCGAATCTCTCTCTGGCACAGCCAATCACAAGCCAGTCACAGTCGGTACTTGTTCAGCCAATCATACACCACCAACAGTCTGCACTGGCACCGCCTGGCTTGAACAGCAGAGCGTGAGGCCCATCCACACACTGGAGCAGTGTCTGTCTCAGCAGGATGAGCCACTCGGCAGCCCTGACAGTGACAGTACAGCTCTGTTGCAGATGGACGAATGGAAGCCCTTAAGACCAGGAAGAGGCTCCTTCCTGTCTGTCACATTTCATTCCTCCCTTCCTGTGTGAAAAGTGAATTGGGTCTCTTATGACTGCTTCGTTTAAAAGAAGCAGGGCCCGGTGAGGCCCAGAGTATCGACCCTGCCGGCACTGCACTGTGTTGCTCTGTGTTGTTCTTTGCTGATCTGTGCTGCTTTGTGCTGCTCTGTGCTGCTCTGTGCTGCTCTGTGCTGCGCTGTGTTGCTCTGTGCTGATCTGTGTTTCTCTGTGTTGCTCTGTGCTGCTCTTTGCTGATCTGTGCTGCTCTAGGGAGGAAGCTCAGAACATAGCTTTGACGTAGGAACATAGCTTTCACACTTGCCAGCATTTCCTCTGAAAACGTTTACTGCTTACCCATGTACTGTAGAATGAAAGTGCATTATAGAAATCTGTTTCAATGGCATATGGTAGGGTATTCTGCATTTTCTTATTGATATTTCACCAAGTTATGCACTGCAAAATAGTTTGGTGGTTCCCTACTCATGCCATAGTCGAACAGAACTGTTTTTGTCCAATTTGATAATTTCTTAAAACGTGAAACTAAACTGTAGTTGTATATTATCATTGTTAGCATTTATTGGATGAACATTTTTGTCAGCATTGAATTACAGAATTAAATATGGTGATTACAAATAATAAGAATAATAATAACAGGCCTATATGTAGGCTAATACTGCTAAATAGGAGTTCTGTACGTTTTTTCATTTGTTAGTGTTTCCTTAAGACAGGGCAAACGGAACAAAAGCTAAATTATTTAAAGGTTAAAATTCAACATTGTTTTGAACAAATTTAAATCCTTAGCCTTGGAAGCATCTGGTGGCTTCATATGGTAGTTTTTTTCTCTTGCTATTCTCTCTACTACCACACTTTTCAAAGGTGAACTCAGGTGTGCTGCAATAGTCTAATTATAGATTACCGAAGCTTGGGTAATGGCCACTGTTAGGCACCGCCCTAGGGAGGGAATTACTCAAACATACAGTGGTCAACACTCACTGGTTTCCAAGGTAACAGAGTGAGCCACGAAAAAAGTGATGCAATTCCGTCTCATTTCTGTGTGAGGGGTACATGTTGCTGGGGTCGACCTGGCAACCCTGTGACTCACCGCTCATGTATTTCTGTAGGTCTTTTTAGGAATGTAAAGTGGATCTGCAGTGGATACTAAATCTAGCGCTGTAATGCTGCAGGAACTCTCCCATGGACTCTCAGGAAATCGACCGGTTTCCCGTACCGTAACATGACTCTAGTCCTGCTGTAAAAATGGTGTGAAATTCCTGCGCCATTGATGTAATGTTTCCATAAAATTGTTGTTACATGTATGGCAGCGGACTAATACAATAAGGCGTGTGTGTGTGCGCGTGAATTAGCAGAATAGCAGGATAGCGACATGCTAACATTCCGGTGAATAAGAAGAGAGCATTCAGGTCCTGCGTGGTGTGCGACACACAGTACTGCTTTAGAGAAAGGTTGTGAGAACGTCGTTGTGCGTTCACAGAGGAATCTCTCACTCGCGTATGTGGAGAAATAACTCTGCTGTTGCTACGGTGACCGTTGTGAGAACACATTTTTCCTGTGGAACGACGTGTCCGTGAGAAAAGTTTTGTTTTTCCCCAGAGTGGCTGAGTGAGCTCGGAGCTCGCGGCTAAGAGAGACTCATGCTTTCCCTCCAGCTTAACTCTGTCCCAGAACTCAGAGAACACTCACTGTCAATTAAATCACACCTACAATGGAGACTGGTCTGCGGGTGATATTAAATCAGCTCACAGCTAACACGAGTAGCAGCTAACACACGAGCAGAGACATGCTCTGCACAAGTGCAGCTCACAGTCAAGCACACACACACACGCACACTCTCACACATGTACACAAGTGCACGCACGCGCACACACACACGCACAATAAGCATTCTACGCAGTAAGCTTATACAAAATAATAAGCATTAAGGATGTAATAAGCATTTCTGTGTGTGTGTGTGTACTGTATGTGATCGTGTCAGTGTAGTGACACACAAGGGCAGTCCATAGAGAGCAGCAGGGCGGTGGGTGAGGCTCTACTGAATGTGGCTGTTGTTGTGAGGTCATGGTGAGGTCACGCTCCACACACTGACCCTACTGTGCGCTGTGGCCATAGTAGGAGACTGACCATCGGGGGCCAGGAAATAAACCCCCTCCATCCAGACAGCCTGACCTCTGACCCCTGGAAACTAACAGCACCTGTGCCGTCAGCGCTGTGCCAGCCAAGACAAGCACTCCACCCTGTTTGTGAAGAGTGACCATAGAGGGGGAGAGGGAGAAAGAGCGATGGAGACATGGAGAGCTCTCGTAGTGAGGGCCCCACACAGCAGCGATGGGAGCTTCTGATTAGCACAATTGCAGCTTCACAGAACCATTTGGTACACTTGATACTTCAGTGTGATGAGGGATCATTTGCCCTCTCTCCTAAATATATGAGCACATTGTTTTTTTGCTTACGGTTATATGCGCACATTTATGTTCATGTTCCACAATGTATTTTTTTCCCCAGCGCTTTACAATGTTAACTATTTTGGCAACTCTTCTTAGGTATGTCCTGCTATTAAAGTGTAATTTAATTGTGTTGAATTGAGAGAGGAAAGGGGGGAGGGTGAGGGGAGTTAATTTGGGAAAGAGCTTTTCCTTTCAGTGCTCTTACACTGGGGGTGGGGCGTCATCAGGGGCACCTGCTGCTCCTGTCATTATCTAGGGCTCCGCCCACCTGCAGGCCACTGCATTCCTGTCTTTCATTTTTTGGACATGGTAATATGGGTATGAGGATAGCGCTGTTATGGTGTTGTAATGTATTTTGATAACATTGCTTGTGTGTTGTAATGAAGTTGTGATAATATTGTTGTGGTGTTGTAATGCATTTTGATAACATTGCTAGTGTGTTGTACTGAAGTTGTGATAACGTTAGGGTAATTCTGGTATGAGGACATTGTAGGGCAGGAATGCTCTGATCTGGCCCTCGAGGCCACTGCTACTGCTGGATTTCTTTGCCTGATAGTTAATTGATTGTTTAATCCCACTGATTGGCCAGAGATTTAACTCACCGGGTTTAAGTCAGTCCATGATGAGAGGGGAGGACTGAACCAGCAGTGCTGCTGGCCTCCAGGATCACATTCGAGTGCCCCTGGATGAGAGAATGTTCTGGATTTCTGTCAGGAACAAGAAGCACAGCCCCTTTCTCCTCTCTCACCTCTTTCCTCCTCCTTTCCTCCCTCTGTCTCTCTTCTTCGCCCACGCTTTGTCTCCCCTGTTCTCTTCCCCTCACTGTACCTTTCACTCTCTCCTTCTCTTCCTTTTATTCGTTCTCGTTTTTTCTTTGACGCTTATGTGTGTCTAAAAAAAGACATAGGACTGCGTAAACCCTCCCCCGCAATATACAGACAGCGCTCCTCTCTCTTCAACCCCCTTCCCCTTATTTCTCTTGGTGAAAGTCACGGTTTGGCGAGTGCTGTAAATCGCAGTGTTGACAGTGTGTCCACAGGGCTTCATCACAGCAATCAGGTCTGTGATTAGGCAGGCAGATAAGCCGTTTTAATCAGCCAGTCCTGGGCTCATTCTCTCAGAAGAATGGCAGGAATTTTCATCACTTCCCATGGAAAGAATGACCCTCTCTAGGCGTTACTGCTGAGCATGGCCAGCAGGGGGCGCTCCACACAGCCCTGCTGGCGTGACTTCAGAGCACGGGCAGCAAAGAAGAAGCAGGCCGGGGAAAGGCTGGCCTAGGAGCCGGTCGTTAGGGGTGGAGAGTGATCTACAGGACGTAGGGGGCTCTGAACAGCAGGTGCTCTCGTAGTGTGGAGAGAGAGACAATGTGTGTGTGGAGAGAGTAGAAGAGGAGGGAGGAGCGGTGTAGTTGGGGATCTGGGCTTGTGAGTCCAAGGTTAACACGTGGGGCCACCTGTGCAGACCACAGGAACCATGGACCATTTTTAGTCTGGCATCGGACTCTGCTTAGTCTCAGCTGTCTGTGTTGACTCATGCTGGGTTTTCCGGATCTTTCCGTTTAGCCTCCTTCTGATGCAGGTGTGGGGAATTACTGGGGGCTTTTACCTCACAAGGAAAGAGTGTGAAATCAGTAATGTACATTTCTGTTCCATTAAAAACTTGTTCCCCAGGCTGCGAGGTAAACTTCTAGCGGTGACAGTGAGGAGGCTGAGAGCAGGAATCTGAGCTGTTTCCCTGCACTGTTGCTGGTGTTGCTAGGGGTTTCATAGAGATAGAAGGGGAACATTGGAGGTGGGGGAGGGTGGGGGGAGTTCTGTGTAAAAATAGACTGGAATAAGCAGACTGTGTTTCGGTCGAGGCGGGTTTATGAGTAGCTGTCAGCTGTTTGTTCTTTTACTGGGTGCATGTCTTTATGGGGATTACATTGTTGCGTGTGAATGCTGTAACACTTGTGTGCACGTACATCAAATCCCAGTGCAGTGTCTCCTGCTGTGTTCCAGCTCCAGATCCTGGGTTTATACACAAGCAGCCATGTCTGGCTCCTATGACTCCATGATCAATGTCTCCAGTGACAGCTTCTGGGAGGTAATATTACATTTATATAACACCGGTGCTGACCTCTGTACTGTAACACTAATACTGACTGCTGTACTGTAACATTAATACTGACCTCTAACACCTTGCGGTGTCTTTCCAGAATAACCAGCAGTCTGAGGTTCTGACTGCTAGCTAGCGATGGTTCTAAACTGAGTACCTCAACGGTTACTGAGAGTTCAGTCCTTTCACCTAAAGTTCCTCTTCCTCTTCTCGTCAGGTGGGGAACTACAAGCGCGCGGTCAAGCGGGTGGACGACGGGAACCGCCTGTGTAACGACCTGATGAGCTGCATCCACGAGCGCGCGCGCATCGAGAAGTCCTACGCCCAGCAGCTGACCGAGTGGGCCAAGCGCTGGAGGCAGCTCATAGAGAAAGGTACGGCCCCGCCCCGCCCCGGCCTGCGTCAGCCTCTCAGGACCTCGGAACTCGGCTTCCATGGAGATCTGGTAACCCAGTTTTCCAGCTGGACCTCAGTGTGTGATCCTTGAGTTTAACTCTGTGAGACTCCAAAACTTTGGTTCTGATCCATTTCTGACATGTTTCTGAGTCCTGCTGAACTGGAGCAGGAACCGGGATGCCGGAACCGGGATCCGTGACACTCAGGTCTGACCCGGGTCTGTCCTGGTTCTGTCCCGCAGGCCCTCAGTACGGGACCCTGGAGCAGGCCTGGATCGCTGTGATGACGGAGGCGGAGAAGGTGAGCGAGCTGCACATGGAGGTGAAGGGAGCGCTGATGGGGGAGGACTTCGAGAAGGTGAAGAACTGGCAGAAGGAGGCCTACCACAAGCAGATGATCGGGGGCTTCAAGGAGACCAAGGAGGCGGAGGACAGCTTCCGCAAGGCACAGAAACCTTGGGCCAAGAAACTCAAAGAGGTAGGGCCACACTTCAGTCTCAGCCTCTTAGGTTCCCTTCGCAGGTATGCAGACACAAACTGCCCCATAACTGTAATGCTGGGCTGCCAAACCCTGTTCCTGGAGATCTTCTATCCTGTAGGTTTTCACTCCAACCCTAACAAAGCACATCTCATTCTACAGCTGGAGATCTCACTGAGCTGCTGATTAGTAGTCTGATGTGCCAAATCAGGGCTGAAATGAAAACCTACAGGACGGTAGATCTACAGGAACAGGGTTGGGCAGCCCTGCTGTAATGGGTGGGTACACAGAGTACTCTCGGCCTCTCTTTCTGGGAGCTTGGAATGAGCGGCTTAGAGTTTTGGAGCTATCTCACAGGCTGCAGTGTCAGCAGAAAAGTGGCCTTGTATGTCAGTTTAACACAGACCCTAAGGTCTAGCATTTTTATTAAATCAGCCGAGGTGCAGGGAGGAACCACTGTTATGGGTCTTGTTTCAGATGGAGACGATGAAGAAGGCGTACCACTCGGCCTGCAAGGAGGAGAAGCTGGCCATCAGCAGAGAGAACAGCAGCAAGCTGGACAACAACCCAGAAGCACAGAAGAAACTGCAGGACAAAGTGGAGAAGTGCCAACAGGAAATGAAAAAGGTGTGTTTGTGTGTGTTTAAGTATACTATGTGTGTGTATGTGTCTGTCCTTATGAGAATACCTATTTGTGTGTGTGTGTGTTTCAGACTAAGGAGCACTATGAGAAGTCCCTGGAGGAGCTGGATAAGTGCACTCCTCAGTACATGGAGAACATGGAGCAGGTGTTTGAACAGTGGCAGCAGTTTGAGGAGAAGAGAATCTGCTTCTTCAAAGAGCTTCTGATGGAGGTGAAGAGCCACGTGGACCTGTCTACCAACCACAAGTACGGGATGCCAGACACTTGCGCATTTTGGCTTTTATTTGCTTTTTTTAAAAATAAAAACTTTATTTTATTTTGTGTGTGTGATTGTCTCGTACACTCGCTTGTGCGCTCTCTCTGTGAAGAGGCTGGAAACTTTGAGGTCTTTGAGGTTAACTCACACGTCCCTGCCTGCAGATTCCAGACCATTTATCACACGCTGGAGGACACCATCAAAGCCGCGGATGCCGTGGACGACCTGAAGTGGTTCCGGTCCAACCACGGTCCTGGGATGCCCATGAACTGGCCTCAGTTTGAGGTACTGCACAGCACCGTTGTGAGAGGAATGGGGAGGGAGAGTGGAAAAATGAGGGGGGAGAGTATGTGGATGGACATGTTCACTCAGTGTGTCATTGTGAAGGACTGTGGAAGAAGGTCAAGCCTTGGTTAAAGAAACAGCCCACATCCTCCTCCTCATTGTCTATGTACAACTGCCTTTTGCGGTCCACCGTTTACACAGATGCTTCTAGAGCGGAAGTTTCCCAACTCCTGTCCTCTCCGCGCTAACCCGACCACTCTGCTTCTGTCCTTTCTGCAACCCGGTAGGATGCGGCGCTCTCCGGTCCTCGCTCCCATAAGAGAAGGTCCATCATAGTGAGTTGTGCATGGACGGTTCTTGGAGTGACACAAAGTTCTTATGCCACCTCCTGCCCCTCCCTGGCCCCGCCCCTTCTGCTGTATTCAAGGGAGAGTGGCTATATTTGGGCCAACGTTGGGTGTGCAGTTTTGGGCAGTTGCATTTGTGTTTGGTTGGTGTTGGGTTCATGTTGACCTGATGTTTTTGCCAGGTTTGCATTTGGTTAATGTTGGTTTAATGTTGACTTTGCGTTTGGCTGATGACGCTTTGTGTTGGTTTGGCATTGGAGTCTGTCGTGCTTTCACAATATCTTTGTGGTTTCTATTGAGATCTAATCTCCCTGACTGTAAAAGTGTTTTTCTGACGACTGAAAAATAAGTGCAGTGTTTCAGCATTATAAGCACAACTCGGGAATTGCTCTGCGATGAACTCTGAGTTATAGGCTGTGTGCTTTTGTGTGAGAGAGTGTGTGTGTGTGTGTGTGTGTGTTGGCAGATTCTAAAGCGCTCTGAATGCGTGTATGTGTGTAAGAAGATTCTAAGCGCTGTGTGTGTGTGTCCCAGGCCTGGTCTTTAGATCTGAACCGGTCCCTGACCAAGAGGGAGAAGAAGAAGCCAGGAGATGGGGTCACTCTAACAGGGATTAGTCAGGCTGAGGAGCCCACTACCAGCAGCAGGAGCAGGTAACGCCCACTCACCCTCACCTCCTGTCTCCCTGGAAACTGACCCCTCCCACCAAGAGCAGTAGCAGGTAACCCCCATTCACCTAGCATTCAGCTCCCCAGGAAACAGAGTCTGAAAGTCTAGGCCTGCATTATTCTAGTTTAATGAATTTTTGAATAATTTGAAATTCTGTGAATCTATAGTGTTGTGCTGTTTTAGGTACACTTTTAATCAACAGATGTTTGTAATGGGTTACCCAGGGTCATCCATGCAGAAGTTTCTTCACCCTGGTCTTATGGTTCATAAGCAGATCATTTTATTTTCACTTGAGATTTTTTTAATGGCAGATTTTGAAAGATGGCCCAGTCGGCCGGTCTCAGGCCTGTATGCCTTATGGGTATAAATTAATTGCAAAAATGTTTACCTAATAAGGCTGTCGGTTTGGGTTTTATGGTGGATTTTATTTTACGGTGCCCTCAAAATGGAGCTAGCATTCTATCATTGTAAACCGCAGTATCTCAGTGAGAGATGTGCCTCTAATCTAGTTAGCACTAGCCCCACACTAGTAACCTGTGTGGCTTGTACTGTGGAAGAATAATCATTGGCTCCCAGGTTAGTGTATTGGAAGACTCCACACACTATAGTTTGAGGGAGATGTCACAGTGCTCTCTGGCTCTTGGTTGGTGGAGATTCTTGGCATGCTGCAGTGTCTGTGGTGTCCTTGTCAGCTGATTGGTGGAGATGTTGGCATGGCACAGTGTCCTGTCTCCTGACTGGTCGGGGTGGTGGGTGTCATGTCATGGTGCTCTCTGTCTCCGTGTTGTCAGCCCTGCTGTGCCGCGCAGCACAGAGCAGGTGAGCTCAAACCCCTTTGAGGAAGAGGAAGAAGATGAGGAAGAGCTGCCCGTGGAAGCGCCTGAAGGCAGCCCTGTCAATGTCATTAAAGAGGAGATTGAAACCAAAACGTTGGTGACAGATTCCTCCCAGTACTCATCCCTTTTACTCCTTCTTCCTTCCCCTTCTCGATGTTTGCTCTTCCTCGCCACCCCTACATCCCGCGGTCTTTCTCTCTTCCCCTCCCTCTCATTTAAGGGGGTTGAATGCTCCTCCGTCGGGCTTGTCCTCTCCTGGCTGTTTGTCCTGGTGGCAGCTCTGTCCCTTGCATTCCTGTTCCTGTGGCAGCTTGGCCACGCCCACTGTAGTCTCCCCGGCCCAGTCATCTCCTCTGCACATGCTCAGTAGACACGTTTGTCCAGCTCCTGCAGTGTGGTTCTGTTAAAACAGTGTCATTTACAGCGTAAAGCTGGCGTGTAAACCAGCCCGGGCCAAAGCCTACAGACCAACGTCAGCCGTTTGGCCGAAACCGTATTTGCGGTAAATATTTACTTAAGAGAGAGCAGACTTTCGAGCAAATACAGTTTGTGTGTGTCATAGCCACCGTTTAACGGACTGCAGCACGTAGTCTGTGGTGCCTGTGGCAAACTGCAGCTTACGCGGGGTTGGCTGGACTGTAGATATGTTTGTCTGGGAATGCTGTTCCGGGTGTCTCTGCTGTAAGTGTAGGGGGGATCCTGCCGCCGGTGCTTGACTGCTGCCCTCTGCTGGCGTGACAGAGAGCGACGTGCATGTCTCCTGGTGGCTCTGGCCACAGACTTGGTGTTCAGTCAGACTCACACGATCTTTTCTCAAGGCACTGCGCTCCAGTGAAGGGATTGCATGGACGCCTTGACCCAGCAGCAACCCAGCAGCAGAGAAGGGGTGTAACCCACTAGCAGATAAGGGGGTATAACCCTTCAGCGGATAGCGGGTGTAACCTACCAGCAGATAGGGGGTGTAACCCAGCAGCAGATAGGATGAGTAACCCAACAGCAGATAGGGGGTGTAACCCAGCAGCAGATAGGTGGCTTAACCCAGCAGCAGATAGGGGGTGTAACCCTCTAGCAGATAAGGGGGTATAACCCTTCAGTGGATAGCGGGTGTAACCTACCAGCAGATAGGCGGTGTAACCCAGCAGCAGATAGGTGGCTTAACCCAGCAGCAGATAGGGGATGCAACCCAGCAGCAGATAGGTGGCTTAACCCAGCAGCAGATAGGGGGTGTAACCCAGCAGCAGATAGGGGGTGTAACCCAGCAGCAGATAGGGGGTGTAACCCAGCAGCAGATAGATGGCTTAACCCAGCAGCAGATAGGTGGCTTAACCCAGCAGCAGATAGGGGGTGTAACCCAGCGAGCTGGCGACAGCAGGGATAGGTTGTGAGGGGTGACTGGAACACGTGTTGCGGGCTCCATGTGCATTTTGTGCTGCTCCTGCCCTCTCCAACTGCCTCCTCCTGCCCCGCCTCCTGACCGGCATGCTGGCTGTCTGGTGTCTGACCTCCCTCTGACCAATGGCCAACCCACAGCGTGGTTCTGGGGTGTGTGATTGGCTGCTCTCTACCCCAACCACAGTGCCGGCAAAGAGGAGAAGACACAGGATTGGTCTGACGAGGAGACGGCAAACCCCTTCACTACTGTCGACAGTGAGAAGGGCAACCCTTTCGAGGACGAGCCCTCGTCCCCTGGCATCGCTGTGCCCGTCCGAGCCCTCTACGACTACGAGGGGCAGGAACAGGACGAGCTCAGCTTCAAAGCAGGTGCACACACACACACACACACACACACACACAGCAGGCATGCACGCTCACACACACAGACACGCACACGAACGCACAGACACACACACACACACCAGGGGGTTTCACACTGCTCTGTTCTCCCTTCCTCCTCTGCAGGAGAGGAGTTCACTAAGACGGGGGAGGAGGACGACCAGGGCTGGTGCCGGGGGAGGCTGCAGAACGGCCAGGTCGGCCTCTACCCCGCCAACTACGTGGAGGAAGTCCAGTAGCGCTCAGCGCGGCACCAGCTGCACTGGGACCCTAGAACGGGGGGGCGCTCACAGAAGAGACACTGCGTTTGTGTTCACTCATTTAAAAATTCTGTACATATGATTTTATAGCTATATTTTAAACACGATATCCTTTTGAATGTATGTGTCTCCAGGCTAAAATGGCGGCCTGGATGGCCTTGGGCTTGTGTTACACCCTGCTCGTGGGGAGATGGAAAATAAATTCTGCTCCATAATTTCAGCCTCCTGGCGCTGGACAGACGGACGGCAATGGACCATATTTTTGGTGACAGACAGATCGACAGTGCTAGACTGTAATTCTGTTGACGGATGGACGGACGGACAGACAGACAGACAGATGGACAGATGGGCAGGTAGACAGTGTTGGACTAATTCTGGTGACGGACACAGACAGACAGACCCAGAGGCCTGTGGGATCTTGCATAGGGAGTGGTGGGCCAGTTAGCAGTCCCCAATGGATGCATCTTTCTCAGCTAGTAACATTTTTAACCCAATTCTACAGACCAGACCAGTCACTGATGAGGAATGAGGAGGTGTCTGGAGGCACGTGGAGGGGCCAGACTCCAAGAACACTCTGAACTGGGGGCCCTTTGTGGTCTGGTGCTTTGCATATGAACACATAGTTAGACGATGTCAAATATGTGCTTGGATAGCGTGTACCTTAAACACGCTAGGCACATCCAACCCGAAGCCCTCGGCGTTGGATTTTTTGTTTTCCGAACAGCAGGGGAAGCGCTGGTGTAAACTGCCCCCCTGTCCTACGTGAGCCTTAGTGCGAGGGTCTGCTCACGCTAAACTGCCCCCCTGTCCTACGTGAGCCTCAGTGCGAGGGTCTGCTCACGCCAAACCCGTCCCGTTGGGGATACACCTCTGCTCTACGCGCCCGTTTTCCACCTGTTCTCCGGACACCTCCGCGCTCCCTTACTTTAGAGGTTTGCCTTAGTGGCCGTATTATTTTGATGGCATTAAAGTGCGCTTACGAGAGTGTTTCGGTTTGGAAAGGGTGTCTCACTCGAAGCTGCCATATTTATTCAGGCTGTAAATGGAACCCGGAACTCCCTTAACTTAGGAAGGTTTCTTAACACCAGGCAGTGATCCTTTTTTTTTTTCTTACACAGAAAAGCAGTATTCTTCTATGTAAATAATGATAATCATTAGAACAAATAAAGCAATAAATGTTACTTTCAAATTCTGAATTATAAATTTAAGAACATAGTTTGTAATATGCCTGAAGTGCAACTTGCTGTTGGATGAATGCTGTGATTTCAGATGTTTGTATAATAATTTAACATTTTTATTACAGTTATTATTCTAATTTCTTCGTTGTAAACTTTGCCTTATTGAGTGTGGTGTTACTGAATTCGAAAGCCGCTTGTTTTTATGTATTTTTGTCAATATGTTTAGAAGTCTTTTCACTCCCAGATTGTCCTACAAGTTCAGCAGGACTGAATTAGTACTTCCACAGATGTGCCATCATACTTATTGTATGCAACTATAGTTATTTAGTTTGACAGCATTTGCCTTTAAATTGCATGGCCATTCAGTATAGCATAGGTGCATTATTTTATGCCAACTTCTGCTCTTCGTTATTAAATTATCCTTAATCGTATGTATGATCTGACAATGTAGCTACATATTGATTCATATTGATTAGCTCATGATTAAGAGCTGAAAATGTATGCAAGTTTATGAAATTACTGACCTAATCTCAGAGTGGACAGGTCTTCACAAGTGTACAGAATCTTAATGTTCAGAGTCTTTGTGTTCGTATTCTGGGCTGATTGCCTGCGTCTTGGTTCTGCCCCACTTGAATCAGCGAGATTTCCCATTTTTTGCCTGTTGGGTTTTTTTTTTTTATTGGTGATTTCACACCAAACATTTGTTTTTCCAACCAGAACAAATCAATTTGCAAACATCAAGGCACATTCTTTAAAAATACAGTATCACAGTTGCAGGTAGGATTTTGGACAAACCCCAGAATGTCATTATGGAACAAAAAAAATGAGTAGTGCTGTCTGACTGTGTGGCTCAGATTCACAGAACAGTACAACTTACCCCACCACCAACCTCTCCTCCCCTCTTAACTCCTCTTTATCCCAATGCACACACCCCCCTTTCTCTCCATCCATACAGTGTAGAGCCCCCCCCCCCCCCCCCCCCCCTTAGCTTTGCAAGAGCATTATTTACACATTCCTGCTTGGCACCTTGTACTTTTTAGACATTGCGCTCACTGAGGCGTTGGTCTCTTCCACAGCATTTTGTAGAGAGGCGATGGCGTCCACGTGACCCTTGACCCTGTCGGAGAACGTCAGAAGGCTGTCCACTGAGGTCATGAGCTGTCGCAGGTTTTGCTGGGCTGTTGCGGCCTTCAGAGTGTTCGAAGCCTGGGCCTGTCTTACGGCCTCCCCCACCGCAGCCAGCCTCTGGCTCAGCCCATCCAGCTGCAAGGTCAGGCTAGCATCCCGCAAGGACTGCTCTGCCTGTGTGCTGTTTAAAATGGCCGCCGCGCTCCACAGTTGCCCCACGTCGCTCTGCAGCGCCTCCACCTGGCCGCCCAGAGCGCTGCGGGCTTGCGCCGCCTCCCTGAGCACGGCCTGCACCGCCGCCACTTCCTCCTCGCCCGCCGTCCGCGTGCTCTGCAGGTCCCTGGCCAGCACGGCCAGCGCGTTCTCCTGAGAGTCTGAGCGGGAGAGGAGCGAGTCCAGCCCGGCTGCCTGCGTCGCCGCGGAGACCCGCAGAGCGTCCACGGCCTCCTCCGCAGCCCCGAGCCGGGCCCCCAGCTCCGCCCCCAGCCTCTCCCCCCGCACCTCCGTCTCCCGGAGCGTCTGCGCTGCGCTCTGGACGCTGCCCTGCGCCTGCTCCAGCCCCGCCCGCAGGCTCAGGGCCTGGTCAGACAGGGCCTGCACGCTGGTCTCCACCGCGGACACGGACTGCTCCAGCTCTCCGGCCACGCTCTGCGCCAGCGCCCTGACCGACTCCGCCTTCCGCGCCACCGAAGACACTTTCTGGTTGGTGGTCTGAAGCTCCGCCCCCAGGTCGCTAATCTGGTCTCTCAGGGAATCGGCGCTCGTCTCCGCCCTCTGATTGGCTGCGCGGAGCTCGGCCACGGCTGCCGTGACGACCAGTAGCTCCTGCTTGATTGGAGCGGGGTCCATGAGGCCGTCCAGCCGGGCCCTGAGGTCCCCAATCTGGACCTGGGCGTGGCCCTGTGCCTCCGTAACCTGGGCCACGCTGGCGCCCATAGAGCGGGTCAGCTCCCCGAGCCGCTCCTCCAGCCCGCGCTCCCGTGCAGCCGAGTCACGCCCCCGCGCCTCCTCCACCTCCTGCAGCCCGCGGGAGAGCTCCTGCAGGAGCTCCCCTTGCAACTCCTGCAGGTATTCCTCCGCCCGCTGCGCCTCCTCCTCCCCTCTCCGCAGGGCCTGGCTCACGCCGCCCAGCTCCGCCCGCATACTGACCAAGGTGGGTTCAAACCCGTCCACCGCAGTCCTCAACGAGTCCACCTTTAGGCACAGAGACACAATGGCTGCTCTCACACATTACTGTTAACCTGCTCATAATACATAATTTAAAACCTATTAATACCCTGATCAAACATAGTAGCATAATGTTTTCAAACGGGTCAGAACTGACGTTTTTATCTAGTCTACTGCCTGAATATAGACTGTGTAAGTACTCATTTAAAAAATGTCACACAGTTGCTACATGCAAGGCTCTTGCATAATTATGGATGCATAAATAAGTATTCTTAATAAAATGCTCCTATATAAAACAATGTTTATGAAAACAAAATGTATTTGCATGTCCGAAAATGTATCTCCAGAACGGTCCAGTTGCATTATAGAATGAATCGCGCAAATTCACTTGAAAGAGGAACTTCAGCTGAGAGAGGAACTGAAAAAATGAATGGTAAAACTTAGCGGCGGTCCTTATACAGTGTAGTAAACTTATGTTTTGAAGGTGCTTCGCTGTATATTTTTCCAAGCAAAAGCAGTTATCGACGTGAAATTACTTTTACAGTACTCTTTTCGAAAACATTAATGGGCTATATTCAGAGGTGCATCCGGTTAAACACTAACAAACTTAATTTGTTGGCATAGTTGCCGAAGAACGCCGAACAATATTTCACTCGGCTGTTTAATTGTACAAAATCGTTATTATCCTTTTGAGTCCATATAGGTATGTTGACTGAAAGATAAAGTTGTTTACTGTTTACATGCTCTCCCTCAGTTGTACTTTTGATGAGGAACTGTTCACTCCAAACATCTTATCTGCTTAATTTTACAAACACCTTGGCAATAAGTTCACTATACGATGTCATTCTTGTCATTGTTAGTAAGAGAAAAAAAAGGCAGCAAATGCCATTATTAAAGGTTGGCAATGCATTCTGTTCACATCTTGGGATTGCCTACCTGATGAAGAACGCTCTCCAGTCTTGATGCCAGTTCCGCGTTTTTCTGCATGGTCTCCTCTGTCCTGCGGCTTAGCTGACCCATTTCCTCCAGAACTCTCTGGAAATACAGCGCAGCCGAGCCCGCCGCCGCAACTAAGATGATGTAACACAGCACGGCCAGAACCTTGGCCCAACTCCCCGACACTGAGCCTCTTTCTTCACTTCCTTGGCTCGCCTTCTTCGCCACGTCATCCTGGTTGGAATGCGAGTTATTGTCAATTATGTTGTTCTTATTTCTCTGTTTTGCGGTCATTGTTAGTGTTGGCCAATAACGCACCTCGCCACAGGGGAAATTGATTATCCTACCCGGGGACGGCCCAGTCAATTTCAATATACTGTTACCGTTATTCGGAGTTCAATTGCAGTGAGCTTGCTTGCTTGCGGTCTGTCTTGGGACACGCAGAAGTATGGGGGGCGGGGGGGCTTTCCTTAATTTAAATATGACCTCTGTGGGCTGCCACGGCTCTCTGCTTGCTTCTCTTACCGATATGATGACGGCAACGGCGTTTGATCATGATGTTATATATCGAATATATTTACTTGATATTCTGAACATATAGGGTCAGTTTTAACAGCGCAAACTTACATGACTACTATCCCCATTGCATTCTACGTTAACTGGGACGACTCTGGTTACCATGCTCAAATGTAGTAAGGTGTTGAATAAATAACTTTTGAATTAATTATTAATGCAATGCAACCGTGGTTGCGCTGTTAATAAGCAGAGCCTAAAATTGGCGCATTCATTCTACCGCATGAACTTCCAATTTTTATATTGTGGGTCTTGTGAACTAACACCCAAAGGATGTAAACGGATAGCATCATTATGTGGTGTCGTTCAGATGTTTCAGATAAGCGCCCTTTAAATTTCTGTTGCTTTATTTTGAGTTGCATAACAGACTGGGCAGTTCAAATTGTGGTTTTTGGCTTGTAATATTAGGGTATTTCAGGAATTTGAAGTCCTGGCGCAATAGCTGTTAAGTTGTCGCGCTCCGCCTCCTCATACGTGGCAAAGTCTCTGCGTGGGGGGCTTTTCCTCGAAAGCACTACAGTAGTTCCCTTTGACCAATAAACCACCCCGCCCCCTACCCTGCGTTACCCTTGCGCGCACGCTTGGCTATTCTTGGATATTAGGCTACTCATTTGACTGCGTTTTTTCCATCAGTATGACAAACGGTCAAGTAGACTTAACTTTTTAAAGCAGAATTAATGTTTTGTGAGCATAAATCTATATTTTTCTATATTTACCCATATTTTTGCGCATACTTGGTACTCACTGAAATCTTGAACTATATGTCTGCGTATTGTGTTTTTATATAGGCTATTACGACTCATTCAGCGGTTTTTGCTCTTCAGTTTTTCTTCAGGGTCCTGTATTTGCAGAGAATTGCCTCCTATCCCGCCTGCATTACTTCCAATCCTCCATCAGTTCAGAGTTTAGTGAGTGAACGCGATTTAAATCTGTCCGCACCACCCGGCGTGCATGTTCGTATACGCACAGCATCTCCTCCGCGACCACCTCCAGCACCGCAGCCTAGAGTGCCGCTTTCTCACCAGCAGGAGGTGCACCAAGCTTCTGAAATAAACTAAGAACATGGCTGGCTATATATTGATGGTTGCATAATCTTTTCTCTTGTATTTATAGCACAAATGACTCCAATTCATTGACCGCATGTTTTCACTGGTGTCATTTGGGTGGTTGCAAAGACGGTTCCTGAACAGTACTGAGAATGATTGCAATGGGGGGTGACTCTTTAGAGGGATGTCGTAACACATGTATGTGCATGTGCTTCTATCGGTACTGCAATTAAATCATACCACATACCATACATATATGAGAGATGGACTTGATGTGAATGGATGTGGACCCGCTCTCTCACCTTTGGCCCCTTGCTTCCAGATTAATTCAGTCACACGCTCATCACAGTCTCCTGCTCTGCTGTCATGCCAGTAGTAGACCGCTGTGGCATTATGGGAAGGGACATTACTGAATCCACAGAGAGGAGTCAGCGATGGGTCAGGTTGAGTAAAGCTTTCTCGGGCTAATAGGCCTGCTGCTCGTACAAAGGCACATCAGTCATACTCAAAACATTTTGCTTTCTGACAGAAAGGCTAAAGTCACTGGCCTGATAAGTGCACAGGCGTTCATACTGTCTGGCCCGTTACCTTTGACAGTCTCACTATCTGATGCTGAAATTTTTGTGCAGATTTCCGTGATTCATGCTTGTAGTTCCGTAATTGGATTACATAGAAGCCAAACATTCTTTTTCCCTGATGGCTTTAAAACAACACACGGATGCATTGCATTGCACTAATATTTTTATAATTGCATTTACTATTGCTGAAATTTCATCAGAATATTTTTTTTATTAAAATAAAGATGGATGTTTTATAAATGGGTTTCACTGTTCTGTCTGTGGTTGACTGGCAATACCTGCACGTAATCTGCAGATTAAAAGACACCCTGTCCTTCTGCGGTCTCTGGGGTTAAAACAGGGAGGCAGCATCCAGTCAGTGACACATCAATAGTGTGCTCCGCGGTAACTGTCTCTACGGAAACCTGAGCTGCAAGGACAGTGTAGGCAGTGACTCGGAGAGGGGTGAGCAATTTTCACTGAAAAATGTTTTTTTTTTTTTTTTTTTTCTCTCTACCAAAAAAAAAAAAAAAAAACACTGTTGGAGACATGGAGATAGCTTAATTCTTGTTGCTAGGAGACACAGAATGAATAAAGTGCGAGGCGTGGGATGCCCACACTCTCCATTGACAGATCCCAGTCTAGATTTCGAGAGGCGCGTCAGAGGCCTGCGTGCACATATTGGGGGACAAAGTCAGGAGCCAAAGACGGGTGTCTGTTCTCCTCCTCTTCATCCCTCCATCTCTCTCTCTCTCTCTCTTCCCCTCTCCCCCGTCTAAATGTGGATTCAGTGCATTTAGTGAAGGTGACCCTACCTTTGGCACAGCGTTTGGCCTTTCTGCTTACGATTGGCAGTGCCCCTGCGTTCTGTCCTGGGCATGGCATGCATACTCTTACACAAGAGCGTGTGGGCAGTTTCATTTGCTTATATTCCTGTGCGAGTACATTATAATACAACGAGGGCCTAGTATGCGTTTGCTTAGAATAGTGTGAATGTATCTGACCATTAGTGTAGGTGTCAGAAATCTGCAAATGATGACATGTGAAATCTTTTAAAAAAAAAATAATTTAAGCTTTGTTATTTTTTATCATTTAAGATTTGGTTTTTCAGTGTTGTCCCGTTGCTTATTTCTGGGTGAAAAGAAGGACATGAAAATGGGGGGCGGGGGGCGGGGGGGGGGCTCAGGTGACCTCCTCTGTAACCACTCAGACAGGAAAGAAAATGTGAGGCCCGGTCACCAATCTTTAGTGTCGCTCTGAGGACTGCAGGCAAGTGCAGGTGTAGTATTTTCTCTGTAGTGTGGACCCATCAGAGATGGCAGTAATTTGGGGATATGGTTCTTTTTTGGAAGGTGTTGAGGTACCCTGCTAGGCTGACTCATGTGATTGCCATGGAGACGGCTCTCTTGACTACCGCAAATAGAAACGCACGTACACATAGGAAGTGTGATACACGTCGCCGTTTCCATATAGGTTTGTGTATAGGACGCGCTCTATGATGGAATATCTACAGGACAAGAGAATCGCGTCTGTGAATGGCAATCATGATAACTGGAAATGTGAAATTTGAGGAGAAATGTTTGTGAAACATACTCATACAACTCACTATTTATTGCTACTGAGTTGCAGACATATTTAATTCAATCTGTGTTCTTTACTCAGGATATAGACAGTTGTTGCTTCTGTCTCTAGGCATTTAAAGAATTTCACTGGCACTTGAAGAAGGGGACTGTGTGGAATCAGCGATGAAGTGCTGGGAAATATTTTGCTTGTGGATAGTGAAGAAGAGTCTAATCAGGTCCAGATGTGAGTGAGTGGGTGAGAGGGTGGGTGGGTGAGTGAGTGGAGCGGAGCAAATCTCTCTCTCTCTGCTTCTTTCACCTTCAGTCAAAGGGCTCCATGCTAACTTGCTGTTGAGCTTAATGGGGTAAGAGAAGAGCAATGATATGTCCAAACAGCAGGAGGAGCTCTTGGGTAACATTCTGTAAGCACTGCATACAGATCTTAATCTGAAATGCACACAAGCCTTTGAATTGTAGCTGTGGAGCTATTGAGCTGTTACTATTATATCAGATTTTTGTTCTTTTCTTGTGCATTACTGTTGGATCAGCCCATTTCCTTTTTTTATACGATTCTAGCTCGCTCTCTTCTTCCCCTTCTGTTCACTACCTTGCAAACCAAACCAAAGAGGTCCTGCTGCTGGCCTTCCACCCAATATTTCTTCCGTTGCTGTTCAGAAATGTGAAAATGATTGCATAACGCCACAGTGAGTCACACTGCGTCCCTTTGCCACACAGCTGGCAGGCATGTTTGCCTCTGCAGCTTAATGTTGTTTGACTGCCTCTCCTGGTTCTGTTTGCATGGCATTGGGGAGCTCATGCACTGCGGGTCTGCTGCTCATGTGATGTGATGGCCAACCGGAGATAAAACAGGAAGGAGGACTCAGGATCCTGAAAGTACAAAAAGAGGTGTAATCCATTTTTTTTTTTTAGCATTGCGGTCCCGACTTAATGTCGTGCTTACTGTCCTCAGTTGGGTAGTTTTATGCTAGCCCCCCTCCCCTCCCCCAAGACAATGGTACCCATGTGATTATAATATCTATAATCACGTCCCAGCCTAGCGAACCCGTGCGGTTGTGTCGCATAATTAACCGTTATACCGTGAATGATTTCCCCAGAGTCAATTAAACGGTTGTAATTAAAGCCCTTTATTAATTTATTCCGCTTTCACAGATGAAGCGGGCTGCTTCACGCTCTCCTTCACGCCGGCTGACGGAGCCCCGGACGTTGAGGGGCGGCGGGTAGCGCCCCTCCCACCCGAAGCATCTGTGAGTGACCGTCAGGGGTGGACCGAGAGCCCGGCGAGGGGGCACAGGTGAGAACGAAATTACACCGCCGGTCACTTTGTGGACCTGTCTACACTGTCCACGAAATACTACGAAATCTGTGTCTGTTCTTAGACTCGCTACTGTGAAAATTAATCTGCTCTAATTTATACAGTGCAACCCACTTGCGAGGACGAGGAATGCATTATGTACTCCATGTTACATGCATGGATCCAAATTCGTTTTAGAGCAAACTAGGTCTTATTTCCTTCCATTCCTGCACAGTTTGCCTGTCATTTTTGAGTATGTAAAGTAATTATACTGTTATTATAATGGTACGTGTTCTTCGGTGTAGACCAGCGCGTGTGGCAGGTAGCACACAGGTGTGTCACGAGGACTGTCTCTGGTCCTCACGCCAGCTTCTGGCCTTAATTACATAACCGGCCCTAACATTTGCGCCATCTGACATTCAGCTACGTTTCGTGACAAGCGAAACTGTTCTTGTGGTCCTATTTGCAATATTTTGATCAAATCTATGAGCGAACCAGTGTTGGCGTGTACAGTATAGCCAATTAGCTCAATTAGGCAGGGTAATCGGTGGAAACAACAACAACAACAAAAAATCTGCGTAAAAACACCGGCCCTCCTGGACCGGAACTGCCCACCCCTGAGCTGGCGTCTGATCCACAGGCAGTAATTCATCATGCTGAGATGATTTATGTGAAAACAGTTCAAATCCCAGCAGGAGGCTTATGCTCACTCTGCCACAAAGACAGGCAAGAGTGTGATTGATAAAGAGTTCCTTCGCCTCTCAGGTGGTGTAGGAAGTAGATTTAGGTTCCCCCCCTTCCCCCCCTTTCCCCGAGCCCTCTCCAACCCTCCTCCCCGACCCTCATTTCCCCCTTTCTTTCTTTCTTTCCCTCTTTTCCTCCTCTTCTCTAATGGATTACACACGGGGGAAATCAGTGCCATAAACGAACGCACCTGCGTGTTCTCACTTGCACACTTTCATCTTAATCTCCTCAAAAAACAGACATGGCGACCCAACGGCGTGCAGGTACGGGGAGCGTGGGGTGCACCCGCCGTGCGGGGTCAGGTGCTCCCATGACGGTGAGGAGCACGTTCTCCTGACACAGTTTGGGCGCACTCAGATCCTTAGAAGGCAAGGTGGATGTAAATCATTTAAAACAGGGGTGCACAACTTTGCTCCTGGACGAGGCCAGTCTGCCTGCTGGTTTTCGAGTTTTTTTGTTACGTTTGAACTCTTTTTTAGTTCTTTTTGCTGTGAATTTTTTTTGCTGTATTTCCTATGGTTCTGTTGAACTATTCTCTACAGGTTGAGTCACAAGTGTTTGCATTACATTTACACACACATAGGAGTTAGAAATGAGAGCAGCAATTTTCTATGCAAATGAACGTATCTTTCCAGATAATCTTTTCATGGGCGTTCGGTGATGTACTTTTCTCATCGTTCTTTCCATTGTCAGAATGAGGGCTGGCATACTGTGCCAGCTCTCACCCGGTGACCATGGCGACCACCTGCATCTCTCAATGTGTTTTATACTCCGCAGTTTCTGGCCGTGCTTCCCACATGACCAGTACAGAGCCAGAGCTTGGTATCCATGGGAACAACCCCAAAGGCCTGAGTCCAAACTGCTGGCCCACAACCCCCCCCCCCCCCCCCCCCCAAATTCCATCCTCCGCAACACTGAGGAAGTATTCTGCCCACAGGTGAGTCAGCACATGCACCTGCACGGACACACGCATCCACAGAAACACACACACACACACACGCACGCACGCACGCACACTCACACACACACACACACACACACACGCACGCACACTCACACACACACACACACACGTATGCTCTAAACTGTTCGGTCCTTCATTCTGAGGTTGGACAGCGCTGAACGTTTGTGGCTTTGAAGTTCTCAGGAACGCATTCTGTCTCGTTTTACACGGTTTCACATCAGGGCTGGTTCTCTTGTCTCTTGCGTTTGTAATTGAAGCTGCCTTCTCTAAACAGAATCCTGCCTAGCCCTATACTGGGCTGCTGAGTGTGTGCGGCTTTTGCTCTCAAGTCTGACTCTTCGCCACGAGTGCAATCAGCTTTCCAGAGTTTCATCTTATAAATTCATAATTCCAGATTAAAGGCTGTTTATTTTTGTTTTCGCTTAAAATAACTGCCAGATTTAAAGTCACAATGAATGGAATGGAAACGCAATGAATCTGAGTAAAAGTCGTTGCGGGGAAAAGTGTTCCAAAAGACAACATTTAAAGTTAATTGTACAACGAGACAATGACCTGGATTAGCCAGAATGGGCTTATTTAATCCCAGGAGGTCACTGGGAGAAATTTGTGGGACAGCGTTTCGATGGAGGGGAGGGCCTAGGTGAAAAATAGACTATTGGTTATCGGTGTTGGTTTGGGAAGTCCCAGTGGAGGGTGGAGTGGGAGTGCAGTAGGTGTATGAATGAGAGGGAAAACTTTTATTTTTTATTTTTTGTAAGATTTCAAATCGCTTTCAGACAGCGTAGCGGCTGAACTGTAAATTCGGCAGAATCCTGGAGCTCCAGGAGACTTGGCGCTCGCGGCGCTAATGAGCGTGGCATTAGCGGAGCCGCTCCCTCGCACCTGCAGCAGGGCTGCGAGGCTCTTTGCTCTAATGAGGTGTAAATTGATGTAAAATCCGCTAATTATTCCAGCGCCGGGGGAACGGTGATGCGCGGCGGGGCGGGGCGGGGCAAATTGCTCTGCGCCCTCCCGGCACACGGGGCGAGAGAACTGCGACCGTGTCGGCGCGGCTGGCTTACCGCGAAAGACGTATCGGCGGAAACGCGGCCGTCGTCCTGAACAACGAGGGCGCCAGTGGTTTTATCCTGAAGGGGTTGTGATGTTTGTGTTTGGTATAAATCAGTGAGTGGTACAACAGGAGATCCGACAGCAGAAAAGACAGGAGATTTGTCGCAGAGAAAAGCTGAATTCTCACCTTCCCCATCCCCCCTCTGTGTGACTTGTGTATATTTTTTATGGAAACACCTTGAAATTGGTACTGTAGGTGTTTCTGGGCCCCTGAATGAGGCGGTTTGTCACAGCTCCATGACAGAGCCCCAGACTTTGTGATGGAAGCTTCCAGAAATGTCAGTCACTGCCAGGACTGTATTGTGACTGGGGCTGAGGAATTTGGCTGTTGGGGGTATTGGTTTGCTGTGGGACAGGAGCTGTTGCAAAATTCCAATCCCTCACCACCCTCTGAGCTTTCTATTCATGTACAGGAATACTTATGGCGTACTGTTTTGTGTGTGTGTGTGTGTGTGTGCCTGCGTGTTTGTGAGTGTGTGTGTGTTTGTGTGTCTGCGTGTGTGTGTGCCTGTGTGTTTGTGTTTGTGTGTTTGCGTGTGTGTGTGTGCTGGTGTGTTTGTGTGCGTGTGCGTGTGTGTGTGCCTGTGTGTGTGTGTCCAGTCATTGTATTCCACCACTCTGACGCAATGGTCCTGCTGACATTATAGCGCACTGCGTAGACCAGCAGGTTTCACAGGAACAGACTGAACACATGCTCACACAGTTTAATTAGCGTGACTCCAAGACTTCAGCTTTCCTTCAGGAAAACACAGAGCGCCCTTACATAAGTCTGTGTGCTTACGCAATCGACTGCGTCTCTTTAAACTTCACCCTTTTCATTGGTAGCCTCAGTTCGGCTATGACACATCCTGGCCTTAGAGCAGATCTCTCTAGCAGAGCAGACCTACATGTGATGGGATTTTTCTTTTTTACATTA
Source organism: Anguilla anguilla (assembly GCF_013347855.1). Taxonomy (NCBI): domain Eukaryota; kingdom Metazoa; phylum Chordata; class Actinopteri; order Anguilliformes; family Anguillidae; genus Anguilla; species Anguilla anguilla. The sequence goes on from NC_049219.1 coordinate 13,784,445, forward strand.
ACTAAACCATCCATCCGCCTCCTGTTTTTCACAACAGTAAGAGGTACTGAACCATGTCTCTTCCTCTCAGGAACAGGGCATTGTGGAAGGAGTCAATAACCCTTTTCACACATGCAACCATTCACAGAAAATGTTGCGAACTTTACCATTTAGGGGTCACGTATGAATGAGAGCCACGAGTTGGCATTCTGGGAAAAGTAGTTCTGGAAATTTGGGAGAAGCAATCATAGTGGAATCTGTCATATTATTTCAATATTCTACCAGTAAAATTCAGAAGTTCGTTTAGTCTAGTTATAAATTGTGGAGAGCAGCAGCATTTGGCAAACACAGAGAAATTGCCACGTTCAGATTGCTTCAGTAGTTCTCACTGAGAAACAGTAGACTTGGCCATGTGGAGACGACAGCTGGCCCCTCCACTTCCTCCGTGTCACTTCCTGCCCCCCCTCCCCCCTCACAAGTTGGTACTGAGAGAGTGGGCGGCAGTGAGATCCCGTTTGGCGCGACTGCACGGATGGGCTGTGGGACGGTGGCGGTGACGCGGATAGATGACTCCGCTATGCCCCCCCCCCCCCCACAAACCCCGCCCTCTTTCTCCCAGGAAGGTGTGGCCTGTGTAGCTCCACCCCTCCCGAAAAGACAGTCAAGTTTTTATCTTCGCAGAGAGCAGAGAGAGATGGGGGGGGGGGGGGTTGTGTGTTCCCAGAGAACAGTGTGCATGTTTTTGTTCACTAAACTCTGCCCCTGGCCTCCCACACATCTGATTGATCCGGATGTGAGTGCAAATCTGTGATTGGTCCATTGCCCATCCATCACACAGCCGCAGCCTATTGTTGCTGCTGCTCTCTCAGGGACGTCTGCCCAGGGTGAGTCTCAGCTGGATAAAAAGAGAGGGGGGGGGGGGTCAGGGGGTTACGTTTGCTGCTTGTACCTGCGGGACGGCGATGTGGACACACGCTGAACGCCCAAACTCCTCCGGCGGGATTTCATGCCCGGGCGGCTCAGGCCGCCTCCCCCGCCTCTGTCCTCCCTGCCTGTCGGCTTTGGAAGGACCACTGTGGCGTTGCCGTGGCAACTGCCTGTACAAACGCAAAGAACTCATGGTTGCATTCTAAATGGGTTCCATTTTCAGATGGATAAATCAGGCAATGCCTCCATTCCTGACTGGGGAGGGGGTGAGTGGGAGAAGAGAGAGAGAGAAAAAAGAGGGATAAAAGAGAGGAGAGAGAGGTTTCTGGCAGACCATAAAAGGCCTTAATACGCAGTCCCGATTTATTTTCTCCAGCTCTATCACGCTTTCCTGAGCAACGTTGGATCAACGTTGCCCTAACGTTCAGAGTGACATCCTTCCCTCTCCTCGGCAAGTTCTTATTGGCTGGCGGTATGGAGATGGGGGGTGTTGCCAATGGGTTCTGTACTATTTATGGACAGATGTATTTCGGTAAACAGGATTGATGCAGGATTGTATAACTGTGAAAGAGGCTGCTGTTTGGGAGTACACTGGATTCTTGCAACAGCAGAAATGGCTTCAGTAGCCAGAGATGACTGCATGAATGTGTGACATGGAGTACACCATTCTATGGCAGGTGCACTATAATCGAATGAACTTCAGCTGTGAAAAACCCTGCAATGTCATCATTTAATATGACAAACTGAGCCCGGGCTTGTGTGACATCATCACTTCAAACTCCACTAAGACGAACAAAGCAGAACGTCTGCCATCATAATCAGAAAGATTCTTAGATTTGTACTCGTTGTAATACTAGTCATATTGATTAGATTACTCTGCCTTTGCAAACCCTTTTGATTTCAAGAGAAATAGGAATGTTTCAGGGTTGCCAACTTTGATCAGCTGACTGGAGTGAGTTTTATTGTGTACGTGGGAGTTGGTGGGGGGGGGGGGGGACGATTGGGATCACAGACCTGGGGGTGTGTTGGTAGCGATGTTTCTGAACTAATCTCTCTCTGTCCTGCGGGCTGATGCATAATTAGTTTAATCGGGGAATGGCTTTGTTTTTCGCTGCACCCTTTTTTTATTCGGGATGAATTTTGGAAGCATTGGAGCGTGAGACACAGCCTGAAAGCGTGCGTCTCCCGCCAAAGGCATTGGCAGCCCTGACGTTTCTAATGGGAGGCATGCATCCTGGCACAAACACACACACATACCTGCACTGCCCCCTCCCCCAAAACCTCTCTACAGCTGGCTGCGCACGGCGGTCTCCAACGGCAACGTCGGCAGGCCGCTGAAGAGGAGCCGGTTATCAGGAAGCAGGTAGTTACATGGGTATGATGGATGGTGTTTTTCAGGACTGTGCTCCTAACTACGCTTCTTATTTCATAAATATGTTGCACGAGATTGCATCCGAGGAGTCCCACGAGTGCTTAGAAGTGGAACAGACAAATTAAAGTGGTACAGCCCCCGTCCTCAGGCTCTACCCCCCCCCCCCCCCCCCCCGCCTGCCCTGCATAGAACAGTCCAGTTCAGGCTTCCTTTCAAAGCGCTACCGCTACCTTGGGGTATGTGCCCAGAGCTGGAAAGTTAGCAAAACTACTGCAGGTTTTTTTTTTTTTTTTTTTTTTTTTTTTTTTGAGTGAGCAAAGAGCAAAGTAGAGACTGCGGGGGATTAATTTTTTATCTGAGAGATTTCAGAGATATTCAGCACAACCCTCCTACGTTCCCTCATCACTGTGATGATGTTATGCACTGTAATGATGTGGCACAAAAATTATGGCAATAATGGGATGAATCCCTAAAATGCAAGTGGTTCCACAGCATTTGTCGAGCTCATAGAGGGGAAGTCGAAGACTGGCACATATGTTAAATTCATACGTTTTGGCATTGATCAGATGCTCTTATCCAGAACTACTTACGCAGATTTAACATGCAATACATACAAAACAGTTCGGAGCCACTGGAATTTCCCTCGGCTCCAAATTATGCCTCTTATTTATCCAAACAGCAGCAACCTTGATTAAATGTTCTTTTTTGGGAGTCCGTTGGGGGTCCGCGGCGTGCAGTGAGAGAATCTGCTTCCGAGGCGAATTTTTTTCCGAGCGGTTCATAATTGCGTTATGCATTTGAGTGAATGAGTCCTTGGGAGCTTTAAGGATTTGAGTTGATTGCCGCGTGCGCCAGCAGGCCCTGTCTGACTGGGCGGTAATTGTCTGTAATGGCCTTTTGAAGACAAGCTGTCTGAGAGCGGGGGCCTGAGCCGGGCGGCCGAGCGGAGAGAGAGAGCGCCCGCCAGCCGAACGGCCTGGAGAGCCGCTGTGGGGGTTATGGCGGGGGTCAGGGGTCGTCATAGGGGTCAGGGGTCATTGCGCTCCAGCCCACAGCCCGCCCCCGTGAGACGTCATTCGCAAGCTGATGATGCTTTGGTGCTTTGAATGATGCTTTGAACTGGAACTCATTCACTGTGTGCAGTGTGGAGGATGTTTACCTCCATTCACCACAGTCACCCACTGACAGAGAAGCCTCCGGTTTTTTTGGGGTGCAGTTTAGAAAGGGGTTTGATTGGCACAGGAGCATCGCTGGCGGGTGGAAACATCGGCTCGAGTAGGATGGGGTTGCCTTGGTAATACTGAGGTCTCTGATTAAGAACGCAAAGTTTTGGTTCCAGGCTGGGCCTTTACCCGTGAAGGCAGTCTCTAAGCACCATTACCACTAAGGTGACGAGCGTATGCTAAGAATAGAAGGGGAGAAATCCTCAAATGCACTCATTCAGACAGTAAAGCACATCTATTTAATATTTATACTGCCGTTAGAAAGTGAGACGCCCGGTCTGACTGAATCTGATGTCTGGAGTGTGATTGTCTCTCATTCTGTAGGTTTTTTGATATCTCCCGCTGTGCTGCAGCAGGAGATCATATCCGCTCTATTTCTGTTCCCGGGCTGGAGAAGAAGCGAGCGACGCACGGCCGCAAATAAACGAGCGCGGAAAGCAGGGGAAAAGGAGGGAGGAGAAAGAGGAGCGGAGACATTCACGCTTTAACCTCCGTCTGTTTGTTTTTGGGTTTGTGCTTCACGTTTCGGCACTTGGAACGGAAGCTGCGTTTCCGACGCCGTTTATAATTTGCACACCTGTCGAAATCCTTTTCCGAAGCGCTTGATGCCGGTCCTTCCTCTGCCGGCGCATAATTTCCCTTCATCGTTTTTGGGTTGCATTTAGCATCTGTCTTTAGTAATGAGGCCTTGTTTTTACTAATGAGTACGAAAGAGTGTTTGTTGTGGGGAGTCTGGCATCCAGGTTTATCCTCTGATGGAGGAGTGAGAGGAGGCGGGGTTTGAGTGGGGGGGGGGGGGGTGTAACAGGTGCGCACCCCACTGATGCGTACTTGTCCGTCGCCGCGGGTTTCCTTCGAGCGGAATTTTGTTTGTTTCCGTTTGCTCCCGTCGTCGCCTTAAACTCCAGTGGCTTCTGGCCAAAAGCCAGGTGACTGTTTCCATGGTGATGAGACTTTTTTTGTGTTTCAGCTGGAAGGAAGGAAGGAGAGAGGGAGGGATGGAGAAAGAAAGAGAGAGAGAGAGAGAGACAGAGTTTCTCATCCAGCAAGCCATGGCAATACAATTGTACAGATTTGTCACGCCAATAATGCGTATTGAATTGAATTAAAATTGTGTGTGAGAGAGAGAGAGAGAGAGAGAGGGGAGAATGACAAAGAGCATCAAGCATGCCTCAGGACATTCAGCAGGTCTTCAGAAGAGAATTTCAAAGTCTTCATCCCGTTTGAACAATTTAAACTATGGCAAAATATACAGTTTATTTTCTTTGCAGTCACTCCTCTCCATTACTGATTGAAATACTGCTGTCTAGTTCTAAGGTGAATTCCTTGATCACTGGGGTTCACTGCTGCACTTGTCGTCAAGAAACTTCCTGGACAATGGACAGAAGATGGAAACTTGCTCTCCACCCGTTCTACCCCAAAACAGTTTGTGATAAGTTTAGATTTTGATCCAGGATAATTTGCAAGTGGAAAAAAGTATCCACACCCATTACCGGAATAGACTGTTCAAATCTGCTGATTTTGACAAACTGAAGCATTCCAAACCCTTTGAGTGTGTGGCACAACATGAAGAACTGCAGTAGCTAGACGTTTTTGTAAGATCATATTTTAATGTTTAAAAAACTGGTGTTCAGTGTGATTTTTGTGTGCATATTTTAACACACTATTTTGAACGTGACTGCGTATTTCTCTGAAGGAGGAGGTGGGGAGCAGGCTCCTTGTTGGCAACAGAATGGGCCGTTCCGTTTTGCCCTATGTGCATCAAAGGCAAAGCGGATATCCCATTGGAAGTGCACTGCAGAGTCTTTATGCCTAATTAATTATCTGCACTGTGGCTCCTCTATATGTGCAGATGACTCATTATGACCTCACTCATGCAAATCCTGCATGCCTCCTCTCTCCTGGGCCCCGTGGTGTATCTGACCCCATGTGAAATAAACGCTCTGTGCCTGTGCACGCCGATAACACGCCGCACCAGGGCTTCATCCGTTCCTCCTCCTTTTTTCTTCCTCCTCTTTCTTCTCTGCATCCTTTCGTTTAAGCTCACCGTCTTCGTTTCCCTGCCAGTCGGAAACGCTGCGCCCCTGGTTCATTCTCCTCTCTGCCTTCTCTTCACTCTCTTATCTCCATGGTAACCCTCTTTCTTGGTGGCACCTTCACATCTCCGTGGTAACCCTCCATCTGGGTGGTACCCTCCTGTCTCCGTAGTAACACATCCCGGATGGAACCCCTCGTCTCCATGGTAACCCCCTGTCCGGTTGATGATGCTGTCTCTCTGTGGAGCTGAGAGGATGTCCCGTTGCAGGAGGGGCAGGTTCTGCACCTGCGCTCTTACACCTGCTGCACACGTCTTTTCTGGCCCCTGAGTCTCAACTCGTTGCCATGGCGCCTGCTTCCCCTGGTCGACTAATGAGGGTCTATCCCTGAGGGACCTGCAGGGGCACCGGCCCCTCGTTGCGCTCAGCTCACATCTACCGTGCAGAGACAAACACAGAGCCAAACTGTGCAGGACCACAGCGGTCTGGTGCTATGGGAACCACAGAGCCAAACTGTGCAGGACCACAGCGGTCTGGTGCTAGGGGAACCACAGAGACAAACTGCAGGACTAGAGGGGTCTGGTGCTTTGGGAACCAAAGAGACAAACTGTGCAGGACTAGAGGAGTCTGGTGCTGTGAGAACCACAGAGCCAGACTAGTTATTTTTCTTACTTGTAGCGTTCTGTTCCATCCAATCTCTCTGCATCGGTCTCTCTCTCTCTCTCTCTCTCTCTCTCTCTCTCTCTTTCTCAGCCCCTCTCATTCTCTTCCTCTGCAAAATGATAAGCTCAATTGCCTCTGGAATCAGCACAGGGGTGGGTGACATTAATGAAAACATATCAGGCAAATGCACCTAAATGAGCTTGGGGCCAGTGCAATAGATTTGTCCCTCGTGTTTAGTAGCTTTGTGATAGATACAGAGGAAGGCATGTAATCCTGTACAGCTAGTTCAAGTAGCTCTTTTTTCCTGTTGGTTTACACTGTGTAGTGTTATGTGCAACAGATGTACATGTTGCCGCACACGTTGTAGATTTACAATATAGAGGATTATGTGTGGCTAATTTATACTGTGCAGTGATCGCTGGATTACCGTTACACAGGGATAGTCAAGCTTAAATTTAGTAGTAATCCCCTATGTGCAAAAACGTGCATGCGCTTGTGTGTCTACATGTGTGTGCCTGCCTGTGCTGGTACCCGATCGCATGTGGTGTGCGGCCAGTGGTTGCCGTGGAAGCAACAGGGAGGTATGTAGTCAAGCGGACAGATGTGCTGTGGTGATGTATGTCCCAGAATAATCACCTGTCCTGCAGGAGGAAGGATTCCCAGAGCTTCTCCTCTTCTTCTCCCCCTTCCCTCTCTCTTCCCCGTCTCTCTCTTTCTCTCTCTCTCTCTCTCTCTCTCTCTCTTTCCCTCACCCCTCCACTCTTCAGTCTCCCCTCCATCTCCTCCTCCTCCTACGGATTGAAACGTTTCCAAATGCCTGTAAGCGCAGGGAGAAATCATGTCTGTGTTAGACCTACTTAGTCCACAGCGTTTGTACAAATGCCCTCCTGCTGTTTGTACTGTATGTGCGTGTGTGTGTGTGTGTGTGTGTGAGAGAGAGAGAGTGTGTGTGTGTTTGTGTGTGTGTGTGTTTGTGGGAGTTGGTTGCCTCATCAGCACATTAGATACTTGTAACTTGCTTTGGGTATAGAGACATTAATGAGGGCATTAATGAGGATACCAAATGCATGCCAATAAATAATTTTTAACTGAATTTACAGAGAAACTCCTCCTCACAGAATTTATGTAGGTAGTTGCCTGTAGGTAACTGAAACCTTTGCTTTGGCAACAGGGTATTATGTCAAACCAATAAAGTATCTTTACATTTTTATAAAAGCAATGAGGATGACTGATAGGGACTACTGAAGCCCACAACTATTATGTCATTATCACTAAGGGTTTTGGTAATCTGTGGGGGAGGAGGACAGATTTTTGAACTGTGGTCTGAACTGTGTTGTGACTGTTTTCATCAATCCACAAAGTGTGTGTGTGTGTGTGCTCGCTTGTGTATGATGTATGCATGTGCATATGTTTGTGTTTTGTATCTGTGTGGGTGAGTGCGTGTGTGTATCTGTTTGTGTGTGTGTGCGTGTGTGTTTGTGTATGTGTGTGTGTGTGTGTGCTTGCTTACATGTATGATGTGTGCATGTTTGCGTGTGTGTGTTTTGTGGCTGTGTGTGTGTGTGTGTGTGTATGCACATTTGAATATATGCGTGTGTGTGTGTGGGGGCGGGCTGATCAAATGGCTATTATCAACAGCCGAAGGTACAGTGGGTGAGAGCGCGAGAGAGAGAGAGAGAGAGAGCGAGAGCGATCGAGAGAGAGAGTGAGGGAGCAAGAAAGAGAGAGCGAGAGAGGGGGTGGGGGACAGAGTGAGAGAGAGAGGAAGGGAGGGAGGAAGGAGAGGGAGAGAGAGGGAGGAGGGAGTGTAGAGGACTGAAGCTGCAGGAACGTTCAGATGAGTGTGGGAGTAGTTGATAAAGAGAATTCTGTCAGGCAGCAGCTCTCTCTCTTTCTCTCTCTCTTTCTTTCTTTCTCTCCCTCACGCTCTTTCACACACACACACACACACACACACACACACACACGCGCGGACGCACGCACGCACACGTGCGCACGCAGGGCGCGAGAGGGAGAGAGAAGAGGATCAACAGCTGTCAGACCCCCCCGCGCCGCGTGCGGTAATGGTGACCCCTGCGCAGGCGGGGGGCTGAGGGGGGGCCGGGAGCGCACCCGAGGAGGAGGGGGAGGGGGGTAGGGGTAGGTGGGGGTGGGGGGGGGGGGGGTTCCCCGGGTCTCGGAGACCGCCGGCATGGCCAGCTCTTTCGACAGCCACTTCGCCCGCAACGTGATGTGGCAGTGCCAGCTCTCACAGCCGGACTGCCGCTGCTACCGCGTGGACGGCTACTCCCTGCTGAAGCGCCTCCCGCTGCACCCCCTCATCGGGCCCCGCTGCCCCGTCCAGTCCGTGGGCCAGTGGCTGGACAACATCGGCCTGGTCCAGTACGAGAACCACCTGCTGGCCAACGGCTTCGACAACGTGCAGTTCATGGTGAGTGCGTCCTTAACGCGGCTGCTTGTCTCGGCGTCCAAACGCTGCTCCTTGCCTCTGTATCCAAACGCTGCTCCTCATTTCTGCATGTAGACGCTGTTCCTGAATTCTGCATCCAAAGGCTGTTCCTCAACTCTGTATACAAATGCTGCTTCTTATTTCTGTGTCTAAATTCTGTTCCTGAACTCTGCATCACAAATTATGTTTCTCATCGCTGCTCTGTTAACCTCCAGTTTCCACCCGGCTGTTGAGCCACTGACCTATCTGATTCCCCAAGATATGTGCTTGCCGTGTGTGTGTGTGTGTTTACCTGTGTACTTTATTTATATTCGGTCAACGCAAGGTCTTGCATGAGCTTTAAGACTGTCCAGAATTCTTTCCTTTTGCCCATAAAAGGACATCAGCTGCACGCACGGTTGAATTCCATCTTACCTGTTCATTCGCAGCACACAGTATCAGTTGTGCAGGGGTGTCAGGAGTATGAAGCAGTTTCTGTAACTGCGAGTAGCAGCTGTAGTGTCACATCTTGTTTTTTTTTTAACAGTCTCTTGTAAAATTCAGAATGAGATGTCTGTAGCGGTCTTGGTAGTACTGCTCTGTAGCGCAGCGAGTTTGCAACAGTGTCACTAATACGTCATGTGACTCTTGCATGGGGTTCCTCCATTTATCTTAGGCAGCTAAGATTGTCCAAGATCCCCACCCCATCTACTGTAGCCCAACATCTCATACAGGTAGAGTGTGTGTCAATGTGTAAAAATACAGGTGGAGAGGCCAGGTGTGTAATGAACAGGTGTAAAGTGCAGGTATGTAAGGAACAGTTGTAAAGTGCAGGTGTGTAGTGAACAGGTGTAAAGTTTAGGTGTGTACTGAACAGTTAGGGTGCTGTAGATGTGCAGACAACCTCAGACACCATCAGCCACTGTTTTGTGTTAAATCAATGTGTGTGTGTGTGTGTGTGTGTGTTTGTGTGTGTGGCTCGCGCTGTTCCATACACTTAAGCGTGAGCAAATGATAATATTTCCACAGCGCCCTTTTGCCGATGCCGGTTCATATATCATTTGGCAAATGGATAATGAATGTCAGCTGATGGTTCCAGCCATTGGCTTTTATTAGACACAGTCTATCTTAATGGATACTGCTCTGAATCCACCCTGCGTGCATCCTTGGCGTTTTCTCAAAGAGACGGGACTTATTTCCTGTTTTAACGGCCGTTTTTTAAACGGTGCGGCCGAGCAGAGTCTCCCCCCTCGCTTTGTGGAGGCGTAAGAGTCCGTGTAGGCTCTCTCTCGCACTCTGTTCTGCTGTCAGGGCTGCCCGCTCAGATGCCTGAATTCCTGTCGCTCTTTCACACTGGCCCACTGGTCACCTGAGACACCTTGATTCTGTACAGAGGGGCCTGCATGCTCTCCAGCTCCTGCATCATTAAGCAGAGGCTCATGGGTAATTTTCAGTTTTTCCAATGCTATTCGTCCATTCTGGGTTAACTTTGACTTTTGCAGGGTAGTCGTGTGCTCTGTGTGCAGACCAGTAATCGGTATATTTATAGCATAAGTGTAAGGTGAATATTCATGCCTGTGATTTGTGTGACGTACGTTTTTAGTTACTGAAAACGGCACAGATCTGTCAAATTTTTTGACACATTGCTACCACAGGTCCCTTTTGATTTGAAAAGTTGCTATTGTATTAATAAATACATGTTGTCATAAATCTGTTATTATGCTCCTGTTCCGGTGTCCCATCTCTGTATTGTACAGTCTGGCTTAGTTCTGCCTGATGTTTTTTTCTGCTTTGAAACTACTTGAATAGTTTAAACTGATTTGGGTTGGTCTTGAGCCCATATTCTTTAAGCTCAAACTGGTCTTGACCATGAGTGGTTTAAGATCACAAAATTAAGGGGTTTTTTTTACCTTCAAATGTTGAAGAGCTGGCAAACAATTTTAGCAGCTCTCCTGTGCGCTACAACCCTGCCACCGCACCCCCGCTGTTTATGGACTTGGGCATTTCTCCCATTTTTAATGTTGTTATGATCTTAAGCACAATGTACATCAGAGCTTGCAGAAACCTGGAAGGCAAAAACTGTTGGATTATTCCTGAGAAAAGGCATCTTATCCCAGTTTTCAGACTGGAGAGCTTTAGTCATCTGTATCTAAACTGTTTTATAAACTGTATGAATTTAACATTAAATACCATAACATAACAAAATATAATGACAAGAACAGGCCATTCAGCCCAACAATGCTCGTGTTAAAAATGTTATGACTTTTCAGCATCTTATTGGAAGGGCTAGTCTGCCTAATTGATATTTTGTTGGAGTTAGACGGAGTATACTGGGGAAGGAACAGCTTGAATTGTGTTCTATTGTAAGGCCATATGTGCCTGCTACTCACAAGTCCGCCAGAAGGGCGCGCTGCAAGCACACCCTTTCTCCTGTTGCTGTCTGGCTCCTGCTGACAGATTCCAGGAGTGAGTGATGAGTCTGACACCAGCACAGGCAGCGTTTGGTCTGGTCTGATGTACCTGGGTGACATCAGAGCTCAGGTCTCTGTCAATCAGGAGACCCGACAGGTGTTTAACGAGGGCTTTTGTCAGCTTGTTCGTACTGGCACGAGGCTGGGGATTTTCCTGCTGATGTCTGCAAGAAGCATCTGCCATTTTCAGAGCGTGAAGGCAAACAAACAGAGGGAGCGAAGCACTACAGTTTTGTCTCTGATGCAAGCAGGTGTGCTCGCGTCCCCTATTTCCATGCGATGGACGAGGAACTGCGAAGGTTCTGGCCAGTGCTGCGTGTCTTTGGTGGAAAGTAGAAAGACTGTTAGTAAGGAAAAAGACTTTTAGCTTTCCCTGTGGATGTGGGAGTCGGTTTTGTTGCATTGGCAGTACAAAGAATACCTGTGTGTGTGTGTGTGTGTGTGTGCGTGTGTGCATCCTTGCGTCCTTGCGTGCTTGGATGCGTGTGTATGTGTTTGCTTGCGTGTTTGCGTATGCGCACACACACACACACACAAACACACACACAGCTGCTGTGGTTTCATTGACCGCTGGTGTTTTCTCTCACAGGGCAGTAATGTGGTGGAGGACCAGGACCTGCTAGAAATCGGGATTCTCAACTCGGCCCACAGACAGCGGCTCCTTCAGGCCATCCGCCTCCTACCTAGGGTAAGCGTTGGGGTCAGGGGTCAGAGGTGAAATAAGTAGCAGCTCTAACGGAGGCCTTGTTTTGTGAATGAAACACAACCTTTACTGTGAGGGGCTGGCGGTATATTCTTCATCACTTTTAATGCTATATTATGGACTCTGTAGACTAATAATGTCATGGCGTGGTCAGCTTATGCATTTATGTTGCCTTTTGACTTTCATATGCGTTCAAATTCAGATGTAGCACCTTTTATTTTCACCTTGCACTGCAGCTGGACCACTGTTTACCTGCCTGTGCTGTTCTTGGACACGCTGGTATGAAACGGCCAATAGAGTGAAAGAGTGCTGCTTAAAATGCTTGTGTCTACTGTCATATTTGACTTCTTAATTTAAAGAAATATAATAGTCATCCTGAGGTTGTAGAAATATAGATGATATGATTTTTATTCTAAATGCACGCTCTTACTTTACTCTGTGAATACTAGAGTATACAACACAGGTGCCTAGGGCTTAATTTGTGCAGACTTCATATTTCCTTCTAGAAATAATTCTGAAAAATCAGGAAAGAAGTGTAGAATTTTCATACACAAATGTCAAGCGTGAGTCATAAGCCGTGGAGCGCGAAACCCATTTGCGTGTGTTTCTGTGAATAAACAACGCTCAGTCTGTCGGCGTGCACTCACACGCACTCTGTACTTCACCAGCAATGCATCAGTAATCGGCATTATATGGACAGCCAAGGCCTTTCAATTGTGATGTCATAAGCGTGAAGTGCCAACCTTAATGAAAACATGGGAATGGCAAAATTCTGTGCAATCTGTGGTGAAGATAATGGTGTCTGTTGTTCTTACAAAATCATTGTCTGATGGTCTTGGCAGCTCAGTAACATGTAAGATTAAAACTACGGTTTGGCTGAAAATGACAACTCTTTCGTTTCACCTTCACAGTCATTGGAAGATTCTGTAGAGCAAAAAGGAAACAGTTTTCAACTTAAGCTGTACGCAAAAAAGTGAAGAAATTGCTCAAGTGGAAAATGCTGTCAGTCAGTATGACACTGGCTTTCATCGGTCTCACCAATTGTGTGTGTGTGTGTGTGTGTGTGTGTTTTCAACTAATCAGCCAATGAATATACAAATAATATGCTCATCACTATGCTGATTCTTTCCAAACTGTTTTCAAGGGGAGAGCAATTTGATTTAATTCGTAATAAGACGATTGGTTATATAAGACGATTCCTGATTGGAGGACTCAGTATGTCAATCTCTGCAGGTGCGGCCGATTGGTTATGATGGGAACAACCCCACATCTGTGGCAGAGTGGCTGGAGTCTCTGGAGCTGGGAGACTACACCAAATCCTTCCTCATCAACGGATTCACCTCCATGGAGCTGGTCAGGAAGATCTGGGAGATAGAGCTCATCAATGTGAGTGATGTCACTTCCTGTCTTATGGAGATCATGAGTTGATTTGCGCCATCTAGCACTGTTACAAACGCAGCTAGACTCAGCTAGACATTAGTCCTAACGATTTTGCACAAAAATTTGACTCACAAGTAAACACACATACACACACAGGTGAACGCATGTGTGTATGTGTGAGTATTTGTTTTTATTAATAAACCAGATTAGAATAGGTAGAGTAAAAGATGTCCTTCTTATGTAAGACCCAGTGATGTTTTGTTTGTTAGTCCAAATATAACATACATGTTTGTAGAAATACTCTGCTTTCAAAAGCAGAATGAAATGTATTCTCCTGTTACTCGTGCTGCTGTGTAGGTGACCAGTGACCTCAGATAGGAATCTCTCAGCATTGCTGTTTAGTGTGTAAGTAAGCCAGGGTACAGTAAGCGTTAACTATGGTCTCCACAAAGCTCAGAGACGTGAGTGACATCGCCCTCTAGAGTTGTGTTTGAGTAAGTGTGTGATTTGTTCCCTTGGCTGAGGGCTTCTGATATTTAGCATGGCAAGCCAATCGTATCTCTTTTTTTTGCACTGCAGCTGGCTAGGGAATAGAGCTGTTGTGAAAACCTCATAACACTTCTGCCCTCATTATGTCCTAACTGCAGAGAGATTTTGTCATGAGAAAGAGGGAGGGAGGGAGGGAGGGAGGGAGGGAGAGACAGGGGAGAGAGAAGGAGAGAAAGAGGGGGAGAGAGGAAGGAAGAGAGAGGGAAGGGGTGAGAAAGAGGAGGTGGAGAGAGGTAGACAGGAGGTTCTGGCGAGTTCAGAGAAAGTAAATCTCATATCATTGGCTGGGAATAACAGACGCCATGGCGACTGCGGGGACAATAAAGAGGTGTTTGACGCAGACGAGCAGAGGGGATTCTGGGTGTTTTAAAATAGCTGCTTGCTCACCAGGCTGCTAGTACACATCTCAGCCCAGCACCACAATCCACTGCTCTACCCATTTCATCCCCCCCCTCCCCCCACCCTCTCCTCTGCTGCCAGCACACTCTGTGCTTAATAATCCAGACATGCACCACTCCTACACCCTATGCTCAACAGTGCACACATTTACCATACCTGCACACTACACCTAATGACGTGAACCAGTGTACCATTCCCCCAGTATGCACTGTGTACACAGACTGGAGTATTATTGTGAAGATCTCAACGCTGATTAGATTATTGATCTGGAAGACATTGTGGTGAATCACAATGGGCATCCTAAAAAAGAAAAAAGAAAAAAAACACTGCTTGATGTCACAGCATTCGCCTTGGACCAATGGGGAGAAGCGTGGGGGAGATTTCCCTCACTTGCAGTGAGATATCAGTCCACTGGGTGGCTCTCGTCTCTCTGACTCCAGTTTGGAAGTTAGTCGCATTAAAATTCATGTGGCTGGAAGCAGACTTTTAGCAGAAGGAGGAAGGCAGAGATTCTTTTTGATCTGGGTGCTGTGGGGAATTGCAGTCGCTGGCCAAACTGTTTTAATTTTGGTCTGTGCAGCTGCATCTTATCTCTACAGTCTCATCAGCTGACAAAGGCTGGGGGATTCTAGGTAGTGATTCAGGACAAAACTCTTTGTGTTTTTTTTAGTACAATTTATGAAAATTGTGCGTGTGTTTGTGCATGTGTGTGTGCATATATTGGTGTGTGTGTGTTTGTATGTGTGTCTGTACGTATATATCGGTATGTGCGTGTGTGTTTGTGTATGTGTGTGCATGTACTGGTGTGTGGATGTGTGTGTGTGTGCGCGTGTGAGTGCGCTTGCATGATCTCTACTCTATATGGTCTAGTTTTACTGTCTGTCTGTTCGGGCAATGCGGACGTAGTCTGGTTTGTCATCAGTCATTGTAATGGCTGCCACAAAGAATGGCTGCAAATGAAGTAACAATACTTTTAGTTCTATTTGCCAGTAAATTGTTGCCATGACAGCTAGTAGTTGCCATAGCAATGCGCTGAGTAGTTTCTGTATGACACAGGGTAGCAATAGCATATGTAGTCTCGCCAATGTGAATATGTGTCTTAACAAGGGTAGATGTGTGTGTGTGTGTGTGTGTGTGTTTTAGAGTGGGTACGACTCCCTCCGAGCGCAAGTGTACATGTTTGTGAATAAGTACACAAATGAGTGTGAGTATGAATACATTTGGCGCTTGGGGGAGTGTGGTGTTGCAGTGCAAGCACATTCAGGAAGACTAACAAGCTTGTCTTTCCAGAGTGGGTAGGCCTCCCTCAGAGCATAAGTTTTCGTGTTTGCGAGTTAGAGCACAAATGAGCGTGTGTGAAGAATACTTCTGTGCTTGGGGGAGCTGGTGTTCCTGTGCGAGCGCATTCAGGAAGACTAACAGGCCTTTTTTACCGTAGCCTTGTCTGTGGGGCGGAGCTTGATGTCGCGTTCGTAACCTGCCCAGGCACTCCTGAAAGCGCAGATTGTTTCATATCACGCTCACCAGATGGCCTGTGTTTGCGTGCGCACTGCATTGTTCAGCAACAATGTGTTGTTTCTCACGCTTGCACACGCATGCGCTCACACGCGCGCGCACACACACACACACACACGCACACACACGCACACGCACACGCACACACAGACACACACGCACACACACACACAGACACACACACACACACGTCCGCACACACACACACACACAGGCACACACACACACACGCGCACACACACAGACACACATACACACACACACACAGAGACACCCATACACACACGTCCGCACACTCACACATGACTGCATGCACACACACACACACACACACACACACACAACAACATACATGCAAAATGTAGATATTTAGGAGAAGCTCCTAAATGTAAGTGTTTAACTAGGTAACACGATAATGGTATTGGGGATATGGGGATGATGTGGGCTGGATGGGTGAGGTTCTGGGGGTGTAGCTGCGGTTTTGGGGGCGTTTTGGGGGAGTGCGGGTGCAGACGAGGCCTCAGCACTGCTGTCTGAGCAGCTGCTCTCTGCCAGGCTGCAGGAGGAGGAGCCACACTGCGGGAAGAGGGAGGGGTGTGGGGGCTGGGGGGGTGGATGGGGAGGGGGGGGTGGGGGGGTTCTGCAGACCTGCGGAGAACAAAGGGTTAAATGCTGCGCTACCAGAGCACCAAAGGCTACCGATCCGCCATCACTCCTCAATCACCTGCACTGTCAGAGAGCCCCAGCCCGAGGATGTGACCACTGTATCCATAGCGACGAGGTGCAGGCAGAGAGGCAGGGAGGGAGAGAGAGAGAGAGAGAGAGAGAGGTGGGGAGAGAGAGAGAGGGAAAAAGAGAGAGAGAGAGGGAGGGAGGGAGAGAGAGAGAGAGAGATAGAGAGGGGGGAGAAAGAGAGAGAGAGGGAGGGAGAGAGTGAGAGAGATAGAGGGGGGAGAAAGAGAGAGAGGGAGGGAGAGGGAGCTGAGCTTCTTTCAGACAGAGCCGCGCATGAGAGCTCTGCCCGGCTCTGCCGCTGAGCGATTGGTCCCCGGCGATCAGGCGGTGAAGCGCTAAGACTCGCGGATCAGAAGCCGGGGGGAGACGCAAACAGCACCGCCTGAACCGCTCACCCGCCGGAGAGAGAGGCAGAGAGAGAGAGAGAGAGAGAGAGAGTAGGACCACATCCCGGCTGTCCTCCTCCTGTCCTGACCCCAGAGGGAAGAGAGTCCCCCCCTCCCACCCCCGCGGCCGGGGGGTCCCTGACCCCTCCTGATTCAGAAAACTTCAGAAAGCTCTGGGAGAGGAAGGGATTCACGCAGAATTAGTGACCCGCCGCCGCACGGCCCAGCCGGCTCGGACCTGGGGGGCGTCAGGTGAGACCGCCAAAACTCCGCTAACCCGAAAATCAACAGCTGCACAGAAACGCTTTCTGCGTCTGTTCCTGTTTAAGCGTACTTAAGCAGTACATTTTATACTGTTTGTAATTTTGAAATCAACTGTTCATTTTTTTCACTGCTCCTCTAGGACGTTACTAAGAACTTAGACAGTCGTAAAGCCTAGCAGGATGGTTCTAATAATTTTATTATGAGGATAAATGAGCGTCTGTATTCTGGGTCTGCATGGTTACGTGGTCTGTTGTGTATATTTGGGAATGTACTGGTCTGAGAGAAACTCTGGGGTGTGAGTGATGCAATCAGGGCTATAACTTGAACTATTGCGTTTTTCTGCCTGAAACCGTTTTAGATACATTGGTGTATTCGTCTGTAAAATCTGTCATAGGTATATGAATTCTGACAAACTTTGGCGTAGGTTTATTGCTATTTTCCATCATTAACTGTGTTTAGCTGAGTGAGTATATTCATAATCCTGCTATAAACTCTGGTGTATTGGTGTATCCCATCACACTGTGTGAAATGTTCTTTAAAATGTGGTGCTGGTAATTTGAAATTATTTTGCCATGACTCGTGATGCTGATATATTTTGAAATGAGTCACGGTGTAACTATATCTGTATGATGATGAGTGGTGGTATATTTATTTATTTATTCATTTATATATCTCTTATTGAGCTGTAGTGCTTGTATACTGAATATTCTGCAATCAGGCATGGTGTAGTTATTGGTCTATTCTGTCAGGAAGTTTTGTGTTGGCACACTAGTGTATTCTCACATTAGTCGTGGTTCAGATATAGCAGTATATTCTACCATCGGTCATGGTGCAGGCATATTGGTGTATTCTGTGCTGGTCTTGTTTATGAATGAGTGAGTTTGCGTGGCCCATGCTGTGTTTGGCAGTCAGTGCCGGAGCATATCCGGGTCTGTGTCAGGGTCTCTCTCCTCCCGTCCTGCAGAGAGTCCGTATGGCCCCTCTGTGAAAGCGCTGTGTGTGTGCATGTGTGTATGTCTGTATGTGTGTGCGCGCGTGTGTGTGTGTGTGTATGTCTGTATGTGTGTGCGCGCGTGTGTGTGTGTGTGTGTGTGAGTGTGAGTGTGAGTGTGAGTGTGAGTGTGAGTGTGAGTGTGAGTGTGAGTGTGAGTGTGAGTGTGAGTGTGAGTGTGCGCATGTGTGTGTGTGCGCGTGTGTGTGTGTGTGTGAGAGCGCATGTGTGTATGTCTGTATGTATGTGTGTGTGTGTGTGTGCGTACTCAAGCAGTGCACTCTGTTCAGACCTTCAACAGATTCATTCTCACTTGCTGAAGTGGATGAACTCATTTCTTTGTGTTGTGAGAGTGCTGGTCCCCCTGGCTGTAGCCACTGCTGTGTGTGTGTGTGTGTGATTCTTTCCGTGTTTTTAAGAAGAGAAATCGGTGATATTTCAAGGCTTCGGCACAGAGAGCGGGATCTGCCGAGCGAGAGATCATGGAGAACGAACGAGAGGAGAGGAAGATGAATGCCAGTTACACCCCGTGCAAACGAAGCCCGGGTTTATTGAAATCCGCTTCCTTCGCTGAATCTCATCTGTTCTGATGCTGGACTTTGATGTCACTGCCAAGAGTATCATGGCCAAGAACATTCAAACTGCATCCTGTTTCATCTGTCTCTATCTGTCTTTCCGGTTTCCAGTTGATGTAAATGAAGAAGATAATATGAGCCTCACAATGCAGGTCTTGTAGCATATATGCATGTTAGCGTACGCGTGTGTGTATGGGCTTTGCAATTGTATTCAAAACATTTTTTAGAGGTTCATACAGTGCTTTAGAGCCCTACTGTACATGAGTGGGTTATGAGAGTAACTGTAGCAATGCGGGAAATATTACTGGTTAACCGTCGTACTGCGGGAGGCAAATCAGTGTTTATCATTCCTCCTCTGGGCTGGTTTACTTCCATTAAGATCCAGCTGAAGCCAGCTGCATTTTTTACACAGGGCACCAGTTCCCTTCATAGTTGCTAGGTAACCAGCACTGGTCTCACTCCAGTTGTCCCTGCATCACAGGGCTGCGGGCGTATAACGCGCGTCCGAAGGGGGAGGGGTCCGAGTCGCCCCGGCGATCCGCCCGGATACGGACGGGGGATCGCTTCGAGTCGATCCGAGCGAGCAGCACCGCAGAACCCGCAAGATCAGCAGCAGAGGAGAAATCATCTCGGGTCATTCGGGTTCCTGGCCCTGTGAATTCTGATGGACAAAATATTGACCAATTCCACTTGGATCCTGACTGGCCGAATACTCACTGAAATTAGGTTTTTTGGGGGGGAGAAAAGACTGAATTGAGTGACTGTTGTTCAGCTGTATGCTGAACAAGCTGTATGCCGTTTGATTGGCTGGAGGCATCGTGACCTCTGACCCCTAATTTGCTAATGATGTCCATTCCTTGGAATCGATAACTGCTGCTGTATCAATCAGGATGAAGTCTGGAACCACGAAGAGAAGTAAACACTACCACAGAAAATGTCACTGGTGTTTGCCTCCCCCTTCACAGTAACTATTTAATAATAAGAAAATGAAAGATGCTCACAAATGCCCAATATTTTTAGAGAGAGGGATAGAAAGAAAAAGGGAGGGAGAGAGAGAGAGAGAGAGAAAGACAGACAGACAGAAAGGGAGAGTATGACATCAGAGTAGAGGCCAGCATCTCGTACCAGCAACGCAAAAAAAGAAAAAAAAAGAATCTGTGTTTTAACAAGTGTAACAAGAGACCGGAGCGAGAGACTGTGTACTCCGGTCATTAACAGTGCCCGGCTGTATGAGCAATAACGGTGATCTGGTGCGTTTCCAGATGGCAGAGTGCTCTCCTCACTCTGGCTCTTGGCTCCAGGATGCTGGCACAAGACCGCCGCTCTGCGCCCTGCAGTGGCAGAGGTCCTCTCCATCACCGGTCAAGCTGCCCAGACTGTCCTCACCTGGCACCCAGCAGGAAATCCCCAGCAGGAGATCCCTGGGCAGGAGGGTGCCGTGTTTCTGGGCATGGTGCACATAGGCAGTGAAGCAGTGCTGTGTCTCCACTGGACTGTGTGTGTGTGTGTGTGTGTGTGGGTGGGTGGGGGTGGGTGGGGGTGTGTGAGTGTTGGTGCGTGTGTGGATGTGTGTGTGTGTGTGTGAGTGGGTGGGGGTGTGTGAGTGTTGGTGCGTGTGTGTGTGTGAGTGGGTGGGGGTGTGTGAGTGTTGGTGCGTGTGTGGATGTGTGTGTGTGTGTGTGAGTGGGTGGGGGTGTGTGAGTGTTGGTGCCTGTGTGGATGTGTGTGTGTGTGTGTGTGTGTGTGTGAGTGGGTGGGTGGGGGTGTGTGTGTGTTGGTGCGTGTCTGGATGTGTGTGTGTGTGAGTGGGTGGGGGTGTGTGAGTGTTGGTGCGTGCGTGTGTGTGTGTGTGAGTGGGTGTGTGTGTGTGAGTGTTGGTGCGTGTGTGTGTGTGTGAGTGGGTGGGGGTGTGTGAGTGTTGGTGCGTGTGTGGATGTGTGTGTGTGTGGGTGGGGGTGTGTGAGTGTTGGTGCCTGTGTGGATGTGTGTGTGTGTGTGTGGGTGGGTATATTTTTATGCCTGCGTGTGTGCGCATGTATGGTCGGATGTGTGTGTACAGTCATGTGTGTGTGCACTCGTATAAGCATATCTGTGAGCGCATGGGTCGTGTGACTGTGGGTGCGTGCGTACATGCATGCATGCGCTTGTTGCCATGTGTGACTGAGTATGCATGCATGCCTTTTTTTGCGTGCCTGCTTGTACGTTTGAGCGATTATAGTTCAGCTCATATCTGCGTGTGCATTTGTGCATGTTTGTTTTCTGTGTAGGTGTACATGTGTGTGTGTGTGTGTGTGATCGCACTGTGGTAGTGTGAAGCTATAGACACTGGAGTGTGCAGTGCTCTCTGTGGGGTCCCAGCAGTGTCCAGAGCTGAAAGTCTAAGTGTCACATGGTCTACTGCAGCCCTGTGTCCACACCCTGCGATCAGGACCCCGCCCACTCCCGCCACATTCCTTTCTAGTAGTAACCACCTACGGTCTCCTGAGTGGGAGTGGGAGTGGGAGTAGACCCTGAGCCGTCAGAGAGCTGCGAGGAGCGCCCCACAGCGCACGAGCAAACTCCCCCATCACGGCCCGTCTTCCCCTTCCGCCCGCGTGCCGTGCGGTCACAGCTGGCTTCACCGCAGAGCTCGTTACGGAGAACCTCCCTTCTGCTGGGTTACTGAGCTCTCCCGGTTCGGGCCAGCGAACAAGAATTGCCTTGAGGGGTTTTTTTCTTTTTTTTTCTTTCTCATTGTCACCTGAGTCTGCTCAGGTTAACCCCATAATCCCAGCTGTGCCTGTGGATTAGTAGAGCTGAGCAGCGCCTTGCATCATAGTCTCTGGAGTACACATCAGCAATGCAGCTCCTATCCCCCCCCCCCCCCCTTCCCTCGTTCTTGTCTCATAAGGAATAACAACTCGATTAGTCATTCAGGTTACCCTCTCCCTTCCGAGCCATCACATGCAAATGGCTGTTACTCAAGGCATTAGGACAACATTGGTGAATCATGAATCTACTTAAGGCATGCGTCCATCTCATTTGCCCCCCAAGTCAACATGGCTGCGTGAGCAATATGTTAAATGAAGAGCTAACAGTAAGATTACATAAGATGATCACTGCTCTGTTCTGCTCTGGACCCCTTGAATGTTCTCTCTTCTCCTCTTTCAGCCCTGGGTTCATAAAATTATAAACCATGTGAATATTTTGCAGTATAGATTCTTTCTTTGAATGAAGGGTCTGCTTTTTTCTGTCTTTCATGATTTGGGGGATTACTTTGTGGTTTATTAATCTGTTAAGAAGCGAGCTGCTTAAGGGGGGGTTGCAGGTTTGCTACATGGAACAAGCAGCAGCCATTCTGGCTCTGTAATCCGTGAGAGAAACGTGCTGCAGCCGCAGTGTGGCTAGGGGAATAGCTTCCCTAATGAGATTTTGAGAACACTGACTCTTATCATTCTCATCACTGCTTTTGTGCGCTGCCTAGTAGTTATTAATCATTACACTTTCATTTTGGCAATGATGACAGCAAAGCAACAGGCTTGAGACCTCTTTGGCCATCATCTGCTAAGTGCTAACTGCGTCTTGGTTCTTCGCTTCTTATTACAGTATTTTGTCTGATGAATTGAGTACCTCACGTTCCTCAGATTAGCCGACTATGCTAATTGTACGATTTGTGATACTATGCCTGACATTAACAGTGTAAGTGATCCTTTTTGTCCAACCACTGCTCCTATTAACCTATTTGAATGGACCTATATGTCCTCCATTTTTGTTGGTTATTCTGGGTGGGAGTGTCTGATAAGTGGACGGAGCTTTGTTGAAGTTTTATGGAAGTGTTTGGATCTCTTCGGCCAGCTGAGCTGTTTCCTCGTGAGAGACATACACGGGCATCTCTTCGGGTTTTCACGCCTCTTTAGAGAGGCCTGGATTTGCGCGCCGGGCAAGATGTTCAGTAAAAGGTCAAGACAGGACACAGAAATGCTTCAGGAGGTGATTACGTTGTCGCCCCCAAATGTTCCCAGAAGCATATATAACGAGGCTCATTAGACTCTGAATGGAAGGCCAGTTCATCCTGAGGCTCTGTCTCTTCCAGTTCCCTGCATTATTGCCCTGGACTTTTAAGAGATTTGCATTTAAACAGGAATCATTCTCCACTCATAGGCTATTTGACAGGGAAGCTATAATATATACACTCTCTTTGGAAATATGTGCGCACTCATTGGAAATATGTACACTCTCATTGGAAATATATATTTTTTCATAGTAAATATAAACACTCTCACAGGAAATGTATACTTTCTCATTGGAAATATATACACTCTCATTAGAAATATATACACTCTCATTTTTTGTCAATAGAGGGCCTCTAAACCCCACAGGCACATTTGATTATGCGATCGATCGATTGTGGTGTTTCTCAGTAACTGCACCGGAGGGGTGGAAGTAGGCTAATTGCCCGCGCGGCGGCGTTTTGAGCGTCCGTAAGCGGTCTGGGACGGCGTGAAGGCCGGCGCTCGGCTGCGAGGGGAGCCAGGCGCTTTAACGAGGAGGCCGAGCCGAGCGGCGGGAAGCCCAGGAGGAGGAGCTGGAGGGGCATCGAGCCGCCAGAGCGGCAGCACACACACACGGACCGCTCAGCTAGGAGTGTGTGTGTGTGTGTGTGTGTGTGTGTGTGTGTGTGTGTGCGGGCATGTGTGCTAATGTGAGTGAGAGAGTTTGTGTGTGTATGTGTGTGTGTGTGTGTGAGAGAGTACGCGGGCATGTGTGTTAGTGTGAGTGTGCGTGTGTGCGTGCATGGGTGTATGTTAGTGTGAATGAGAGTGTGTGTGTGTATGTGTGTGAGAGTGCACGGGCATGTGTGTCAATATGAGTGAGAGCGTGTGTGTGTGTGTGTGTGTGTACACATTTCACAACCAGAGCTTATGCCATTCGGTCTAATTTGATGTTTGCACTGAATCTCAACGCTGTCTTTTGATCATTTTAATCTAGGCCGGTCTAATATGGGTTCTTTTAATTTACATGAAAGGGAGAGGTGAGAAAAAACGACCGAACCTTTCTTGTCGTGTTTTTGTTGGCTGAGCGCTTAGCTGTTAAATGTTTGCTTGGTTTTGAATTTTAATGAGAATTTATGTAATGCAGCCTTTGATTTTTTTTTTTTTTTTTTTTTCTTCATACTAAAATGATGGGCTGGTATTAAAGATGCAGGTTGTTCATACTGCGCGTAGTCCTCTCTGCTGATGAGACCCCACATTGTGCCCCTGCTATTGATGCAATGATTAGCATTCATAAAATGAGCCCTAAAGGTCAGTTCTCCCGGTGAATTAGTGTAATTAAAGGGACGGTGCAGAAATGCTTATTAATCTGGAAGAGTGCTGTTTCCCCTCCCTTGGATCTATCAGCCTGGTTCGCGACCTGTCTTTTTCAGGCTGGTGCTCGCGCTGATGCGTTTTTAAACTTCAGACCCGGCCCCAGTCAGACGTGCACCTCATCCGTGTCTGACTGAATCGTCCGCGGCCGAAGAGTCGAGTCTGGAGATGTCACGTCTCCTATAAAGTGATCAATGGTGATAACCTCTGCTGCTGGAGAATCACAATGCTGGGCTTTGCCATGATAGCAGTTACTCCACAAAAAGACACACACATACACACACACACACACGCACACACACACACACACGCACACGCACACGCACACGCACACGCACACGCACACACATGCACACACACACATGCGCACACACACACGCACGCACACCTACACACACACACACACACACGTGCACACACACACACACACACGTGCACACACACACACACATACACACACGAACATGCACACACACACACACACGCACACACAGAGCTGCTGGCGGTACCCCCAGGGCAGTTTGACAGGACTGATAAATTGCTCTTCGCAGCGAGCAAAGCCACTTAATAAAGATCTCATTAATCCTCCCATCATCCTCTGTTTTCTGCTCTTCCAGGAATTTGATGACATAACAGCGTGTGCGTCGTGGCCGCGCTGGCAGTGTGAATGCATCGCAGCAGATGCGCGACACTAATTAGGGAACTGGAAATGAGAGAGTGACTTATGCCTGCCGATGAAGGTACTCATTAGCATTTTGCGGTTGAGGGAGTGCTTTTTTGTTTGCAGGTCAGGGATTGATCCGATCAGTGTTGGGAGACGAGGCAGCGACCATGTTTGATGACTATATAGGGCTCTGTCTTTCGAGTAACTGATAGATGATTGGGTAGTGGTTTGTATTTATATTGTGGAGAAATACTGTGTTTGATGGTTAGGTAGTAATTGGTGTTGGAGGATTAGCGAGTGATTAGTCTGGAGGGGGAAAGAGTGGCTGATGATCCTGGAGTGATTAGTCTGTATTGGGGAGAGTCAAACAGACTCTCTCCTCTACTTAGAAAGGAGAAAGGGATTTGTGCGCACTACACACACACACATCAGCAGACTGAAATCCATGACATTTATTTATTTGAGAAATGTCAGGGGGAAAAAAACTTGTCAGAATTAATTAAAGTGAAGGACTTAATAGTGATTTGGTATAATTAGGGTTGATTAATATATCTGTTGCAATCATTTTCTATCGACAAAATCTATTGTACACACACACATACACACACATGCACAGCCTTGTAATAATTGGCCTCAGTAAATCTGCAACATCAGAAAACCTCATCAGCATTCTCCCGTTTGCTGTGTTGTTGATTTAACAAGGCACATTGGCTCTCCTTGCACATCTCCAGGTAGAGGGGATTTAGAGACCCATTTATTAGCCATGTTTATGATTGCGCTGCCGGAGACAGAAACACTTAAAACACTACCGCTCGCAACAGGGGTAGGGTGTGAATAGGACGCACTGCTGAACATGGTCTGGGGAGAGATTCCGCGATGTCACAGGAGAATGGCGTCTGCAAAGGTTCTGTGATCTTACAGGAGAACGTGGTCTGCAAAGGTTCTGTGATGGCGCAGTAGGGTATGGCCTGCATAATTGAGCTGTGGCTGTGAGGCAGAGTTTTGGAGGTTCTGTGAGGTCAGTTTCAATACGTTCTGTGAGGTCACTGTGAGGTGGGGTGTGATCTGGAGAGATTGAGCTTGCTCAATTAAGTGTGTGTTAGGGGTTCCTGGTCTGGTGGTGCTTAAAATTCTGGCCTTAAGCTAAAGAAATGTCAACCTTAGCGAATATGCAGGAAACGCTGTGTTTGTAGTCCGAGCTACACACCCACACTTGGCCCTCCTCTCTCCCCACAGATGCTGAAGATCAATTATATTGGACACAGGAAGCGGATTCTAGCCTCCCTGGGAGACCGACTGCACGAGGACTTGCCCCAGAAACCCGGCCGGGCCATCTCCTTACGGGTGAGTGACGCTCCCTGCTGCTCCTTCCTCCTTCCTCCTCCTCCTCTTCATCGGTCCCCTCTGTCTTCTCTCTGTAGCTGCAGAGATCACTCCTCTAGGGCACGCTGCCCTGGGACTACTGTCCGGAGACAGGAAGTAGGCACTGCAGGAACACGGGGTGTTTTCACCAGGGCTGTGCACACGGCACTAAAGCTGAGGGACGTTTGTATTTAGGCCCCGTGCAGCAGGGACAGAGGAGCCTGGGTCAGCTAAATGAAGTGAGGAGTGCCTCAGCCCAGACTGTATTTAATCTGTGTCAGTGTCAGCACATGCATAGCCTCAGCATTGTACCCGTGCACGTCAAAACGGGGAATAAAGAAATGCTCTGAAAAGCCCGAAACGAAGCGCTATTTCTGTGCATGATCCTGATCTCCTTAAATCCCCTCTGCTTTCCGTACGGAACCGTTCAGCTGCTCAATCTGCATATCCACCTGCTTAAATCCAGTCCTCCGCGCTTAATCTCAGAGCGGCTGGAAACTGGAGTCTGCGAGTGTGTAATTAGAGCAGCCAGACCTCCGGGACTTGACTGGGTCTTAGCTTAGCTTCCCCGTCTGCTTTGTCCTCAGATGACGCTACGCTAAAGTGCGTCACGGCGCTCTGTGCTCCAGGAAAGCTGGTGTGGGGGCTTGATGGCGTCCTGCTAAGGGCTGGCAGTAGGCTGTGGCTCGGAGGAAGGAAAGAGGTTCGACTGACATAACCAAGCTGGCCTTCCCAGCATCACCATCCACTTTACTTTTAATGAACTTCAATGGACAAGCAGATTGGAATCTGATTAGGACACATGGAGAGGAGATATAAACAGTGTGTTGTCAGAAGTGTGGAGCAGTGTTCAGGGCAGCAGTGTGGGGCAGTGGTAAGAGCAGCGGTGTGGAAAAGTGCTCAGAACAGTAGTGTGGAGAAGTGAACAGAGCAGCAGTGTGGAGCAGTGATCAGAGCAGCGGTGTTGACTCATTCCCAGACGACTACCGTTGTTTCTCTGAGGTCTGTGATCTCACCTGTGCGTACAGGTGAAATGTAAGCGCGTGAATTAAAATGGTACGTAACGATGCACCCAGTGACCTTGGTGCTCCTTTCCCCCTCCTAAGGAGCCGATTGGGAACCACACACCCCCCCAGCTGTCCCCCTCCCTGGGTCAGAACCTGTACACCTCCAGCTCGCTGGACGTGCAGCACCTGATGATGCAGGCCGAAGCCCGCCGTCGCCGTAACGATGCCTACTTCGAGGACGTCCCACGCTCCAAGCTGGAGAGGCAGATGGCCCAGGTCAGCATGGTGAGTTCGCCGCCGGCGCGGTTCAACGGACGGACGCAGGCACGCGCCGCGCGCGCGCCGGACTTCCCACAATCCTCTGCTGTCAAGGTGCGGAGCGAGGGCGTGAGAGAGGCGGCGGAAGGAGACGTGTGGAGAAAAAGACGAGGACGATTTCACACGTTGGGAAATGAGCGCTAGACTGTGTTTGCTCACATTCAGAAAGGAGTCCGTAGTGGCGTGCCAAACACTTCACAGGTCTTTCCTCGAAAATGAACCGTCAGCCTGCAGTCCGCCTCTGTTTGACGGGCATGTTAACAGCTAAAAGACTATTATTATGCCACTGCTTCTGTAACACACTGGTGTGACTGCACAACAAGGGACAAACTAATCAGGAACGCAGAGAGGGAGTTTAAGTTTGTGAAATGCCTCCTGCTTCCTTTTAACTGGAAAAAATGTTCCACTTTGTTTTGATCTTCTGACCTCTTTCATATTAGTCCCAAGTCTCAAAGGCCTCACAGCTTGCCTGTACACATGAGCATTTGCGCATCTGTAAACTTTTGTGACTTGGTGTGTCATCAATGATGTGCTTGTCTTTCTGTTACTGCAGTGTGTATGATTGTAATCTATATAATACAAAGCAAAACTATAAATTCATTTGTAGTGCCCTTTAAGCAGGCATCCTAATGTGCTTTTTTAAGAAAAGTGAAATTAAGATAGTTTATACTTTTAGGTGTTAGTGTTTCTCTAATATGAACTGGCACACGGAGCAGGTAGACTGATTTGGTAGAGCCAGTTGCAACTGCACCTTTGATATGGATCATGTCAGCCAGTGCTGAATACATAGTTCAACTAAGTAAACAACCAGATTCAGTCCAATCCGTTCAAGGTCACCACACAGAGCGTTTTAGGGGGTGTGAGAGAGGCCTTAAATTCCTCTGTGGATTTAGCAGGGAGTTCCCGCCGGGACCCACAGAATGGCCTGAGTGGGCTAAGCACTGAGCCGCTGTAAGGTAGAGGACCATTTCTGTTTGATCTTGTGATTTCAGGCAGGCGAGTGGTGTGAGCCAATCACGTTGAGGCCTCCCAACGAGGCGACGTCGTCCACGCCTGTGCAGTACTGGCAGCACCATCCAGAGAAGCTCATCTTCCAGTCATGTGACTATGAGGCTTATGTGAGTACCGCTACCCCCCACCCCCCCCCCCCCCCCCCATGGAGCCCCTCCTAATTGAAGATGACTGTCATTTAGCATAAAATAACATATGACGAGAACGAGCCATTCAGCCCAACAGTGCTCACCATTTTCCTGACCTAATACCTAGTACTCTGATTAGCTACAGACTAGATAGTATCTATAAAGCCGTTTCAAGCCTGGTCTTGAAAATCCGCAGAGTTTCTGCCTCTATTTTAATTAATATTTTTCTCATCTATATTTGTACACTGGTGTTTGCTACCTCCACGCTGCTCGGCTAACACGCGATGTTCTCACAGTGTCACCCGGGAAAGTGTTATAACATTGCCACAACGCGGCGGCGACGTTGCGAGAACGCTTCGTGCTGTCTGGGCGGTTGGCGCTGTGGAGCCGGGCCCGGGGCCAGAGGCTCAGAGATGATGAATGAGATTATATCAGAGGGGCACATATGGCGCTGTTCTGATGGAGTGATCTCATCTTCCCCTGCCCCCGCGGCCCCGCTCGCGGGCCTACAGCTATTCTCGCGTCTTTGCTAAATGGGACAGCGACGCCCGCGTTGTTATAACATTGTTATAACGCTGCCGGCTCTCTCCTGCCCTCAGTACCTGGGGTCCATGCTGGTGAAGGAGCTGAGAGGGACGGAGTCCACCCATGATGCCTGCGCAAAGATGAGGGTATGAGTCTTTGGCTCAGGCCACTCCCCCTCCCCTTGCCCATCTTCTCCTCCCTCCCTCACGCCCCCCACCCCCCCCCCACACCCCACACGCGCCCCCGCACATGTCTCCGCCTTTAACCTGTACTGCTAAACAAATGCACAAACCGCAGATTTGCTAGCCCCTACAGTTACAGTAGCCAATTTACTGATCCTGCGTATTTATAAATAATTCAGTCAGCCCTGTAGAGACCATTTAATATTCATGTTGCACAGTCCTCCACCCCTGCCCTGTAGAAAATAGTTAATATTCATATTACACGAACCCCCCCCCCCCCACACCCCCCACACACACGCAGCCCCCATTCCCAGCCCCTCTCCTGTAATATTCATGTTACATTCACCTTACATCTCCATCATTCGTGTACTTGCTCATTCGCAGTGACCCCTGGGGACAGAGAAAAGCATTTGTCCGCCTCCTCCTTGATGTAAATCACTGAGATGTTTTCCTTCTTTTTTTTTTTTTCCTCTCCATAAAGCATTTGTGCAGTGTTGGTATTCGGGATCGCACAGCGCCTGCACGTCTGTGTGTCTACACGGCGTTAACACAGGGCTTTTATTCAGTCACGCACAGCGCCTGCACGTCTGTGTGTCTACACGGCGTTAACACAGGGCTTTTATTCAGTCACGCACAGCGCCTGCACGTCTGTGTGTCTACACGGCGGTAACACAGGGCTTTTATTCAGTCACGCACAGCAGACTGAATACTGCTAGCGCTTTAGCGTCATTCAATTCATCCGCAGTGCAGCCTTTTCCCAGCATCCCCCCCCCCGTGAGTTCCTGGAGGATTTCTTTCCCACATGAATTCGTAATAATCCCCCACTTTGCTTCTTGTTGCTCCGTCGGAAGGTCCTGGTTTTGTGTTTGCTCGATCCGAAAGGAGGACAGAGATTCTGACGGGGGCCTGATGCCGTGGAAACGTACTGGCGGCGCTAGTGAAATTGTGGAAGTACTTTGAAGAGCAGAATATTAATGTGGATATTAATGTTGTATGCATGGATTGCATCGAGGCCTCAGAATGACAGTTCAGGGTATGTTTAAATAATCCTACATTACTTATCACTGCTGTCTTTCGCAAAATAAAGTTGCACAGTGACTTTTTTTTTAATTAAACGACAGTCTTTGGGTAGGAAGATCTGAGACACTGAAGGAATCACAGACTAGAAGTGACTGCTTGAAACAAAGGCATCCTCCTTCTGATTACATAAACCCAGAAGATGAGATTCATCTCTATGTGCAAAGGGTTATATTTGGCCATGGTTCTCTCACTCCCCCCCCCAGCCGCTTTGCTGCTGCAGGATTAATGCCAATCTTTCAAAATTGAGAAATCATAAAGCATGTATTTAAATCGAGGTAGTGCCATACCAACTGTCAGCCAAATACACGGACTGTGAATCTGTGCTGTCAGCTGCGACTTAAATCTGTTGGCTTTTATCTTTACATTTTTTTTCCTCTAGTCTTCCTCACTGCTTGGTTTATCCAACCGCCATAATCGACTGAAACATCAGGAATTGTTGTTTTTAACAGTCGTGTTGCTACGGTGATGTATCCAGATGCTGATCTGTATGTGCGTGGGGTGATTGCTGTTGTGTCTCATGTTGCCCTCTCAGAAGTCCACGGACCAGATAAAGAACATTCCGACCATCATCCTGTCCGTCTCCTACAAAGGGGTCAAATTTATCGACGCCACTAACAAGGTAATCGAACCTTTCGTTTGCACTTCTCCTAGACCACAGTGAATGATAGTGAAGGGGCATAGCCAAAGTTCTTTCCCCCTAAATTCTAAATTCTGCATTTTCTCTAGAATATTCTTAAAAAACATAGCGATGAAAGACTAAGGAACCTGCCATTCTCTTCTACCTCTATGTGATTGACAGAACATCATCGCAGAACACGAGATCCGGAACATCTCATGTGCTGCCCAGGACCCTGATGATCTCTCCACCTTCGCCTACATCACCAAAGACCTCAAATCCAGCCACCACTACTGTCATGTCTTCACTGCCTTTGATGTGGTGAGTCTCCTGTTGCTCCCACTGTGGTCAGCAGTAGGTACTGCGGTTGGGGCTCCTTGGTGACCCCCCTGATTTCTCCATTTGCCATTTCAGTGTCTGTGTGATGTCACCTTCCTGTTTTACGACTTGTAGGAAAAAATGGTTGCATGTATGTTTTGTTTGAATTGTTTCTGTGTGTGTGTGTGCGTGTGGTGCAGAACCTGGCCTATGAGATCATCCTGACGCTGGGGCAGGCGTTTGAAGTGGCGTATCAGCTGGCCCTCCAGGCAAGGAAGAGTGGACACGGGTCATCCACTCTGCCAGAGAGCTTTGACAGCAAACCTGGGAAACCCATGGTCAAGCCTCGGGGCAACATCCGAAAGTCTGTGAGTATCACCACACCCCTAACCCAACCTTTCCACCAATGACATCTCACACCACACCCCTAACCCAACCTTTCCACCAATGACATCTCACACCACACCCCTAACCCAACCTTGCCACCAATGACATCTCACACCACACCCCTAACTCACCCTTTCCACCAATGACATCTCACACCCAAACCCCTAACTCACCCTTTCCACCAATGACATCTCACACCACACTGGTAACTCAGCCTTTCCACCAATAGCATCTCACACCATACCCTCATAGGCTGTTCCTTCATATTCCTTTTCTTTCTTCTGCACTCCTTGAGCTTGCTCTGTTACGTTTTAGTTTTCTTCCCATCTTCCCTTGCCTGTTCCTGCTATTACATGTGACATCATTCTGGTTAGCTCCATTTCTTTGCTCTTACTTGGTCCCCTTATTTGTTAATATCTGCGTGCCTCTATTTTCAGCCTTCTGATACTGTGTTTTGTTCATGTCTTGACTGATTTCTCCAGACATTTATTCTGGGCATAAGATATGAATCTTTTGTGTCTTCTGTAATAGAAAAAGCAATATAAATTCAAACAGCTTTCAGCTGTGAACGCTAACCCTTTCATGGAGCAATTTCAATAAAAAAGGCACATTAAATGTAACTTCTTTTTGCTTGTCAGGATCCTAAATTTTTTTTTTTTAACTGCATTTCATTTTCTCTATATGAAAAAAGAAAACACCCCGTGGCCCAGTTTTGTAACAGTTTTATTTATTTTTTTAAAACTCACAGAACACTTATTCTGCTGCCGGTTTGTTTTGCGGTGACTTTGAGCAGCCGCTGCGTGCAGAAGCTGTTTAATATTAGTGTTCTGGCGCAGCGAGGGGAGACGCAGGACTGGCTCCAGGTCTGACTGTGCTTGATTAGCCCTGTCGCACAGAGCAGCTCTCCGAGTGGCGACACAGCACTGTGCGAAGCCACACTCCTACAGCCAGATTTGGATCAGGTCCAGAGAGGACAGCCAGGCAGTCTTATATTCACACATTTTTTTTTTTTTTTTTTTTTTTAAACAGTAGTGATGCGTCAGAGTGCACTGAACTACAAACAACTGGGAATAATTCGATTGGATGCGGACAAGGGCATGTACATAAGTTCATATCGGGGCCCAGTTACCTGTCGCAGTAACTTGAATTTGAGAGGAGGCCATTGGTTGGAGTTGGAAAGTATTAAAAGTGGTGAAGGTGTGGAAGTTGACCGGGAGTAATGTGCGACTTAGGATCTGAATTTTCTCTGAATAGCATCCATGAATGGTGGAAGAGTTCATTTGCATGTCTGTGTGCATGCATGCGGATATGTCTGTACATGTGTATTCTGACAGAAACTACCTCCCCTCTCTCTTCCTCTAGATGGAACAGCCCTCTATGGACCAAAAGGGTCACGCCAACGTGCCGTGGATTTTGGAGCCTGGACAGGAGGCCAAAAGGGGCGTCAACACCAAATATGAGACCACTATTTTCTAGTATGTGCACACTGTCCACTCCCGAGTGGGCGCACAGTCTAGAGCGCCCTCTAGAGGCTCCTCCCGGCAGAGTCACAGGCCGGGCGACCGTGTGACCCCCCCGCCGCCCATCGCAGACCGTGGCCACCGCATGACAGCGCCTCTCTCTCTCTCTCTCTCTCTTCCTCTGGAGGGCCCCGCAGATGCACAGACACCACCCCCAAGGGTCCGCTTCTCTGTCCTGCCCTGTAGGGGGGGCACTGGTGGACACAGTGCCAGTCACTTTTTGTCTCTGGACAGGCGCCCCCCCCCCCCCCCCCCCCGCACCCCCTCCCCTCCCCCACACATACTTACTCTCCACCCAGAGCCTCTTTCGGGCAGATTGTCAAACCTCTCGTTCAGTAACCTTCTGGCATGGAGTGGGGCGCCATCTTTTGGTGAGACCGAGGAACAACAAGAGAGGCTTTTTTTTTTTTTTTTGATGAGTTCAGCTTCGATGTGTAGGCACGGACCGCTAGGAAGAACGTCTCGCTTTTTCACACGATGTAGCAAACTGTACTTTTTAAAAGTTGAAGCCACATGCCTTGCAAGCTTTCATTCTGTCAGGCTTCCCTTTTGGTTTTTGAGCCATTCCTTTTAAGTTTGTTTTAATGCAATCCTGCCGACATTTCCTGTGGCCTGCGTGTGTTGTCCGCTTGAAGCAAACAGATTCAGCTGGATTGTCGCTAATGGAGACCGTGTGTCAGAACACAAGAGGGAGCCGTCGAGGGATACCGAGTTACCCAGTAAAGTCGGAGGGGGGGTGTTGTGTTGCTGCTTTTATGCCGTCTTGCTTTGGTTCTCCTGGTGCAGCATGGGGAGTGTAGTTCTGGACATGGGCAGAGGGGACTCCAAGCTGAGAGACTGCATTTCCCTGGGAAACCTGGCACCGGTGTTGTAGTCTCATTCACAAGGCAGTGTGCGACACTCACGTCTCTCACTGTGGAATTCAAGGAATGTAGCCAGCCTGTAAACCTGGACCAACCAAACACAGCGTGCACAACTCACACAAACCCTGTCGAAGGACTGTGGACCTGCAGCCATCCCTTTTAACTGAATGTAAACTTTGTACAATGTATGTCGTAATGTTCGCAGCCCCTCCCCAGGGACCCCAAGGTTTTGACCTCAGGTTCAGCCGAAGGGGAGCAAGGACTTTATTAAGATTTGAGGGTCTATTTTTGGTCAAGACCCATATATGAATCCAAATATAATTGATTATTAATATGAAAATGACTATTAATGTAAATAGTAATTATTCAAATTATGGATATGTCTAAGAATATAATTATGGTTATGAATCTATATATATATATATATACACATATGATTGCAGTTACAATTATGGTTATAGATATGATTGTCATGATTATGAATATGAGTGTGAATATGGATATACTAAATGTGAATGGACTGGCGTTGTGAGAGTTATTAGGTGAGTCAGTGATCCGCACAAGTTAATGAACTTGTGGATTATGAACACCCCAGCAATAGACATACCATCCAATTGAATATTAAATTTGATAAATATTATTATTATTATTATCATCATCATCATTATTATTATTATTATTATTACAATGTTACTATAGTCAATGTTGTCTTATTGTTACATTATTTTTCTCAAATGTTCTGACCTGAAGTTAGACTTTAAGCTAATTGGCATCTAAAAATGAATAGAAGACGACATTTTTTTTCCAACCATTGGATGGGTAGATGGCTAAAGTAAACCTGAGTTTAAGCAAAGAAAATTGTGTAACTTCTTGTTTGGCTGAACTGTAATTAATGTCACACGTAATATTTTTGCTGCGGTACTATTGTAAAATAAAAAAATGCAGTCCTCTTGTAAATTAATATATTGCCAAATTATTGTTCCTATATGTCAAATAAATTCTTACATAAAAATGGTACCAAATAAAAAAACATGGTTTATTACTGACTAATGCTTGAGCATAGTCTTGGTCTTACAAGGTTTTAGTGTTAAAAATAGAGGCACAAATACTTACCTGCAGAGATGAATGCTTTCATGATGCCAAAGCTTACATAAACCCCTCAGAACCTGAAGCATTCTGATATCCACCAAGCACGTGTGTCTGTGCGTGTGCGCGCATGTGTGTTGTGTGTGTGTGTGTGTGTGTGCATGCGTGCGTGTGTCTCAGTGTGTGTGCGTGTGTGCGTGTGTGTGTGTGTTTATGTCTGTGTGTGTCCCTGGGGAGAAGCTCCACTTCATCATAAACTTTAGCAGA
The DNA here is from genome assembly GCF_013347855.1 of Anguilla anguilla. Classification (NCBI taxonomy): domain Eukaryota; kingdom Metazoa; phylum Chordata; class Actinopteri; order Anguilliformes; family Anguillidae; genus Anguilla; species Anguilla anguilla. The sequence goes on from NC_049219.1 coordinate 13,819,720, forward strand.
GATGCCCAGCAACGCCAGTGTGGGAGGCCCTCCGGGACCAAACGCCTGCCTACAGGAGTCTGGCTGGCCCCATTCCCCTGGACCTGCATAACAGGTACTTTTAATTACCTGCCTTCTGACAATGATGAATTAGAAATAAATTTGAAGTATTAGAAGTAAGTAGGTATAATTAGAAGTAGAAGTAGGTATAAGTAAAAGTAGGTATAAGTAAGTAGGTATAATTAGAAGTAGAAGTAAAAGTAGGTATAATTAGAAGTAAGTAAAAGTAAGTAGGTATAATTAGAAGTAAGTAGAAGTAGAAGTAGGTATAAGTAAGTAGGTATAATTAGAAGTAGAAGTAGGTATAAGTAGAAGTAGAAGTAAAAGTAGGTATAATTAGAAGTAAGTAGAAGTAGAAGTAGGTATAAGTAAGTAGGTATAATTAGAAGTAAAAGTAGGTATAATTAGAAGTAAGTAGAAGTAGGTATAAGTAGAAGTAGAAGTAAAAGTAGGTATAAGTAAGTAGGTATAATTAGAAGTAGAAGTAAAAGTAGGTATAATTAGAAGTAAGTAGAAGTAGGTATAAGTAGAAGTAGAAGTAAAAGTAGGTATAATTAGAAGTAAGTAGAAGTAGAAGTAGGTATAAGTAAGTAGGTATAATTAGAAGTAAAAGTAGGTATAATTAGAAGTAAGTAGAAGTAGGTATAAGTAGAAGTAGAAGTAAAAGTAGGTATAAGTAAGTAGGTATAATTAGAAGTAGAAGTAAAAGTAGGTATAATTAGAAGTAAGTAGAAGTAGGTATAAGTAGAAGTAGAAGTAAAAGTAGGTATAATTAGAAGTAAAAGTAAGTAGGTATAATTAGAAGTAAGTAGAAGTAGAAGTAGAAGTAGGTATAAGTAAGTAGGTATAATTAGAAGTAAAAGTAGGTATAATTAGAAGTAAGTAGAAGTAGGTATAAGTAGAAGTAGAAGTAAAAGTAGGTATAATTAGAAGTAAGTAGAAGTAGGTATAAGTAGAAGTAGAAGTAAAAGTAGGTATAAGTAAGTAGGTATAATTAGAAGTAAGTAGAAGTAGGTATAAGTAGAAGTAAAAGTAGGTATAATTAGAAGTAAGTAGAAGTAGAAGTAGGTATAAGTAAGTAGGTATAATTAGAAGTAAAAGTAGGTATAATTAGAAGTAAGTAGAAGTAGGTATAATTAGAAGTAAGTAGAAGTAGGTATAAGTAGAAGTAGAAGTAAAAGTAGGTATAATTAGAAGTAAGTAGAAGTAGGTATAAGTAGAAGTAGAAGTAAAAGTAGGTATAATTAGAAGTAAAAGTAGGTATAATTAGAAGTAAGTAGAAGTAGGTATAATTAGAAGTAAGTAGAAGTAGGTATAAGTAGAAGTAGAAGTAAAAGTAGGTATAATTAGAAGTAAGTAGAAGTAGGTATAAGTAGAAGTAGAAGTAAAAGTAGGTATAATTAGAAGTAAAAGTAAGTAGGTATAATTAGAAGTAAGTAGAAGTAGAAGTAGGTATAAGTAAGTAGGTATAATTAGAAGTAAAAGTAGGTATAATTAGAAGTAAGTAGAAGTAGGTATAAGTAGAAGTAGAAGTAAAAGTAGGTATAAGTAAGTAGGTATAATTAGAAGTAGAAGTAAAAGTAGGTATAATTAGAAGTAAGTAAAAGTAAGTAGGTATAATTAGAAGTAAGTAGAAGTAGAAGTAGGTATAAGTAAGTAGGTATAATTAGAAGTAGAAGTAGGTATAAGTAGAAGTAGAAGTAAAAGTAGGTATAATTAGAAGTAAGTAGAAGTAGAAGTAGGTATAAGTAAGTAGGTATAATTAGAAGTAAAAGTAGGTATAATTAGAAGTAAGTAGAAGTAGGTATAAGTAGAAGTAGAAGTAAAAGTAGGTATAAGTAAGTAGGTATAATTAGAAGTAGAAGTAAAAGTAGGTATAATTAGAAGTAAGTAGAAGTAGGTATAAGTAGAAGTAGAAGTAAAAGTAGGTATAATTAGAAGTAAGTAGAAGTAGAAGTAGGTATAAGTAAGTAGGTATAATTAGAAGTAAAAGTAGGTATAATTAGAAGTAAGTAGAAGTAGGTATAAGTAGAAGTAGAAGTAAAAGTAGGTATAAGTAAGTAGGTATAATTAGAAGTAGAAGTAAAAGTAGGTATAATTAGAAGTAAGTAGAAGTAGGTATAAGTAGAAGTAGAAGTAAAAGTAGGTATAATTAGAAGTAAAAGTAAGTAGGTATAATTAGAAGTAAGTAGAAGTAGAAGTAGAAGTAGGTATAAGTAAGTAGGTATAATTAGAAGTAAAAGTAGGTATAATTAGAAGTAAGTAGAAGTAGGTATAAGTAGAAGTAGAAGTAAAAGTAGGTATAATTAGAAGTAAGTAGAAGTAGGTATAAGTAGAAGTAGAAGTAAAAGTAGGTATAAGTAAGTAGGTATAATTAGAAGTAGAAGTAAAAGTAGGTATAATTAGAAGTAAGTAGAAGTAGGTATAAGTAGAAGTAAAAGTAGGTATAATTAGAAGTAAGTAGAAGTAGAAGTAGGTATAAGTAAGTAGGTATAATTAGAAGTAAAAGTAGGTATAATTAGAAGTAAGTAGAAGTAGGTATAATTAGAAGTAAGTAGAAGTAGGTATAAGTAGAAGTAGAAGTAAAAGTAGGTATAATTAGAAGTAAGTAGAAGTAGGTATAAGTAGAAGTAGAAGTAAAAGTAGGTATAATTAGAAGTAAAAGTAGGTATAATTAGAAGTAAGTAGAAGTAGGTATAATTAGAAGTAAGTAGAAGTAGGTATAAGTAGAAGTAGAAGTAAAAGTAGGTATAATTAGAAGTAAGTAGAAGTAGGTATAAGTAGAAGTAGAAGTAAAAGTAGGTATAATTAGAAGTAAAAGTAAGTAGGTATAATTAGAAGTAAGTAGAAGTAGAAGTAGGTATAAGTAAGTAGGTATAATTAGAAGTAAAAGTAGGTATAATTAGAAGTAAGTAGAAGTAGGTATAAGTAGAAGTAGAAGTAAAAGTAGGTATAAGTAAGTAGGTATAATTAGAAGTAGAAGTAAAAGTAGGTATAATTAGAAGTAATTAGAAGTAAGTAGAAGTAGGTATAATTAGAAGTAAGTAAAAGTCTAATTATTGTTTAAGACTATTCCTCTTTCATTCTTACCAAACCGCAAAATTTCTTCCGTCTCCTACGCATAACCCATCCTTGCACTCTCTGATTTTTCGGGGGGGCCCACACCACCATGCCCCCCCTTCACTCACACATCTCACTCATGCCTCTCCCCCACCCTTGGGGACCTCCAACGTTGCTCAGGTGCGGCACTCGGGGAATCGAACCATCAACCTCTACCTCCTGAGGATCAGTCCAACCACCTGCGCCACAGACTCCTTTGCACTCATCTCCCTTTTTTTTGCGCATTTATCTAAATCACAACGGACCAAAGCTGCGCAAATTGAAAGAGAGCATTGGGATTGAACCCCCAACCTCAATGTTGTCAGTCAAGGACCATCAACCTGCGCCACAGAGCCTCTTGTATTTGTCTTTCTTTTTTTTGCGCATTTATACTTCACAACGGACCAAAGCTGCGCAAACTGAAAGTTGGGCCACTGCTGGATTCAAAGCAGCGACCTTCATACTTCTGAAGCGGCAGCCCAACCTATTGCGCCACAGAGCCTCTTGTATTTATCTTTCTTTTTTTTGCGCATTTATACTTCACAATGGACCAAAGCTGCGCAAACTGAAAGTAGGGCCGCAGAGCCCTTTGCATTTGAACAGTATTTTTCTACCTACTTACACAGCAGAAGTGACAAAAGAGGAACAAATTGAATGAATCCGTCCTCATATCTCAACCATGCATCTCCTGCTCATGTCCTCCATTAGCTGGAGCTATGCAGCAAGGAAGGGACATGAGGAAAAGAAGCAGGGATTTAAAAAATAAAAAAATGTTTGGAATGAACCCCTATAGTAGTTATTCTTACTCCCGAGGATAAACAAAATGGTGAGTCCTCTGCAGATTTCTGGCTCTAATCTGCAACCAAAACAAAAGCACACATTAAAAAAAAAAAAGAAACTGAACATTAGAGGTACATGGAAACACCATAAAAGACGCAGCACCAGATTAACACAGAAACCGCCAACAGTTAAGCCATAAAACAGTCTGTCTGAAATTGTAGGAAAGCCACAAATGTCTACTCGACAGATGAGCATTCCCTTCTCCAGCTAAAGCAGGGCCAATGTTGGTCCAAAGGCAGGTGGGGGCAATTAGGCCATCAGCAACTGATCAGGGTGTGGCACCAAATCACTAGGGAGAGAGAAAGGCACAGGATCACCAGTAGGGGTAGCAACATCACCAGTGCATAACAACTGTTACGATAGAATGAGTCTGAGTTCTTTGGTGTGTTTTAAAGCTGTAGCTCGCTCTTTGGCACATGCGTGAATGCGTGTGTGGGTGCATGGGTGCTTGGGTGTGGCTTTAAGGTTATGGCAGACCAGCAGCTGAGCACAGGAATGGACAAGGGCTCTCAATGGCAAGAGTGTACAAACTAATGAAAGGGGCCTGAACTCCAACCTGTGTCTGGGTCTTCAAACAAACGGGGATATGCAAGTGCTGACTTGCTAATGTAGGCCTGTAATCCCCCACTAAGCACAGGCCATCCATAAGTCCTCCCCACTGCATCTGATTCTCCAGGTCATTCCACCTTATCTTAGTCACCTTCACCTGCGCATGAAGTTTTCTTTCCTTTGAGTCATGTGTTCCTCCACAATGATGAACAGTGATGAACACAATGAGATGGACAGTAAATCGAGCCAGTGGCGCACCAGGTTGCGAACACAGAAACCGCCAACTGTTAAGCCAGAAAACAGCATGTCTCAAGCGTCAACTCGACAGATGAGAATGTCCTCCTTCAGCCTAAGCAGGGCCAATGTTGGACCAAAGGCAGGTGGGGGCAATTAGGCCATCAGCAGCTCATCAGGGTGTGGCACCAAGACACCGGGGAGTGACAGAGCCACAGGATCAGCAGTAGGGGTAGCAAAGTCGCCGTTACATAACTGTAATCACAGGATGAGTCATTTTTTGTAGCCTAAATCTGTAGCCTGCTCTTTTGTGAGTGTGTGAGTGCTTGTGTGTGTGCGTTGGTTGGTTGGTTGGTTGGACAGCAAGAGTGTACACACTAATGAAAGGGGCCTGACTTCCAATGTGTCCTCAGACAAACGGGATTGTGCAAGTACTGACTTGCTTGCTTAGGCCTGTTTCCCCCCCACAGAGCACAAGCCAGCCACAAGACTTCTCCAGCTCCTTCCACCCCACCTGATGAGCTTGTTTGGCTCCGTTCAATTACACGAGAGGCACCTCCTTTATGTGTGGAGCGTTTAGCTCCTCAGGCCCTTAAGTGGGTTCCATCTCACCAGATGAGAGTTTCTCTTGGCCCGATTGAGTCCATGTAGTCCTGTGGGTAGCAACCTTGTTCCTGGACATCTACCGTCCATTTGGTTTTCATTCCAATCCTGAAACACTCACCAACAGGACAGTAGATCTCCAGGAACGGAGTTGCTTAGCACTGATATAGTCTCATTCGACCCACGCACTGCCTTTTTTGGTTTGTTGTCTGGTTGATAGAAGGGGGATAGATGGTTGTTGTAGAGTGATCTTCTTCTCAGCCGTCACAGGGCTCCCTGCTGAGGATTTCAAACAGGTGCCCCCAATCCTACAATTAAAGAGAGAAAGACCATGAAGAGAGTGAAACACCAGCCACGTGCCTCCAGGGGCAGCACGGCGATGGCTAGGCACGAAAAAATGAAGACAGTGTTTTGAGTTGGTTATGTTTGGTGGTGTTGCATTTACGTTGGTGTATGTGTGTGTGACTGTGTGTGTATTGTCACCTTGTGCTTTCTTTTAATTGGTTATTAATGGCACTTTTGACTTTAATATGGAGGTTCAGTTATACCCAGCACTATTGTGTCTTGTGTAATGAAAGTCTTTCAGTGTTTTAGTATAATGTCACATTACACAGGACATTTAACCAACCTGACAAATCACAACAACACTTGAGACCCAAATGCAGTCTTTCATTCGCCACTTCCATTCCATGTTCATTTTCTAGGGCATATCTTTTCCTCAAAAAGTGATTAAAAAAATAAACACAGGTATCATGCGCCACTGTACACCGTGAGTTCATCTGTCCTGTAGGAGCAGACAGTACAACCTCTATGCAACATTTACAGTGCTTTGAGGTATTTTGCCAGGGTGCAAATGGTGGTTACTCACACTCAGTCAACACAGGTCTTTTGTGAAGCCTTTGTATGAAACAGTAATGGGACACTGGGGGGGGGGGGGGGGGGGGGGGCTGAGGCTGACTCCATCGCCATGGTGACAGAGCCCCAATGGCCTCTTCTCGGTGGCAGAGGACTTGGGACAGTGAGGGCAGTGCAGCCATAGTGAATCCACTCAACAGGGCACTGTCAAAACACACAGATACAACACAGGTCAGCTGGGACCCCCACACCACCCCACTGTAACCTGCTTCAGCAGAACCCGCTTTGAGAAAAGATTCTAAAACTACCTAGATATTGGATATGGATTTTTGGGCATAACTGCCTTTCATGTGAAGCTCTCAAATGTGAATAAAAGTTTTTGTTGGCAATACATTCATATGGGAAAATTATAAATAAAAAGAATGCAAATAAAAAGGCACTTGAACTCTTGTCCAGCCCTAATTTTGATTAAAATGTTTCCTCTCTTTTCCCTCACGGCTTTTTGGACAAAAGGCCAACACAATAGATACTTTTTCTGTAAAGCACAGCGCAGTAGTTTCACTCATTAAATCAAAAGTCTAAGTAAAAGTAAAAACATGCATGTATTCTATCTTTTATTCCAGATTTCCTTCACAAATGTCCTTGATTGATAAGTATGTTGTACGCCGAATGCAACTTACCTTTTTAATCGCACCATTTGCTCTTCATCCACTCCAGTTAGCTAATGCGTTCGTTTTGTAATGTTTATCGCTTCAACAGTTCTTGCTCCAGTTCATCCATGTTGCAAAAACGGAAATCGCGACGACCGGAAATAGCAGGTGAAATCACGTTACCATTCAGCTTTTAAACGTGCAGGCAAAGACAAATTAACTACGTAAGACCACGTTTTCCGTCTAATTCTTATACAGTTCAGTGACAAAGCCACATCTGCCTAGGATTCGAGTTGGCTAGATAAACGTTGATTGCAGATTTGACCAACTGTATATACTTGAACTAGATCAGATGTGCATAAAACGTCCAGGTACCTCTCCGTAGCTTCCTAAAAATAAAAAAGCAGAGAATGCGTGGAGGACAGGATTCTTAAGTGAAGCGAGAGAGCTTCAGAATTCCAGATTCACGTGTCCAGTGTCCTTAAGAATAGATGTTGTATAATCAAGCAGAAGTAATTACATATATATCGGAAATCAAGAGTAATGCTTGAGTTTTATTTAATACCAAGACTATTAAAACGATTACACATGGGTAGATTCCCGTCATTTATTAATTCAGTTGAGCTCTCGCATCTTCTGATAAAAGCCCAATATGAATGCATGAGTTCAAACATCATTTATGCTTTCAAATTTCAGAAGCTTGCATTTCTGCCTAAGATCTCTCATTGAATTCTCACATTTCCAGTTCCAATTTTCCCACACTCTATCTGTGATCTCATTATTTGTGATTGTACCCAAATTCTGCTTGTACTTAGACTGTTTTCACAAACCTGAGAGATTTTCTGCAAAGCAGGTTAAACTGAATCGTTGTAATCTTATGGTCCAAAGACCTGTGAATTGCCTATGAGACAGTGAATTGCAATGCAAGAATAGAAGAAAAAAAATATTTGTGCATAGTCTTGGTCTTCCTAAGGTAAGATTAATTAAATCCAGACAGTGATACATCCTCAGTTGAGATAACACCTACACAGACACATCCTTCAGCTAAAATAATTTACTAAAACTTGACATATAAGATGTAGCTCCCACACTCATATGTCCCTCAGTTCATTCCAGCGAGTTGTTTGAACTTTAATGGGCTGATTATTTGTGTATATATTGTATTCTCACAATCTACCACAGGAGGACGCTTATAGACCTGAAATCGCTGTTCGTTTATATTTAAAGTGTATTCTCATAATCTACCACAGGAGGGCGCTTATAGACCGGCAATCACCGTTCGTTTGTATTTAAAGTGTATTCTCACAATCTACCACAGGAGGGCGCATATAGTCATACAGTCATCACTAGTTCGTATGTATTTGCCACAACAATTATGGCGTCCAACGCGCACCAATTCATGACTTACCATGATTTAAAACAACTGGAATATAACTTCGTTATCGCATCATGTCAAGTAAAATCACAAATTGATTATTATTCGTATATGTATTATTGGTATAACTGGGTTGAAATTAAAACAGTAAACCCCTTCGTTTAGTATAAAAAAGCCAGAGTTTCTGGAAACGGTTACGTGCGATGCACTGTACGTTACCAGAAGCAGGAGGTTACGTCAGTTCCATATCATTCAGTTCGGTGGTCACCACCATATTATTCGTGGATATTTATTGTTTATTCTCCCAATATCCCACGAGAAGGCACTCACTGACCTGCAATCACTACTTGTTGGTTCGTATTTACAGTGTATTCTCACAAACTTGCAATCGGCAATCATCAGATAATCAACTTCACACAGATTCGTCCTCAGCTAAGATAATCAACTCCACACAAATACGTCCTCAGCTAAGATAATCAACTTCACACAAATACGTCCTCAGCTAAGATAATCAACTTCACACAAATACATCCTCAGCTAAGATAATTAACTTCACACAGATTCGTCCTCAGCTAAGATAATCAACTTCACACAAATACGTCCTCAGCTAAGATAATCAACTTCACACAAATACGTCCTCAGCTAAGATAATCAACTTCACACAGATCCGTCCTCAGCTTAGATAATCAACTTCACACAAATACGTCCTCAGCTAAGATAATCAACTTCACACAAATACGTCCTCAGCTAAGATAATCAACTTCACACAGATTCGTCCTCAGCTAAGATAATGAACTTCACACAGATTCGTCCTCAGCTAAGATAATCAACTTCACACAAATACGTCCTCAGCTAAGATAATCAACTTCACACAAATACGTCCTCAGCTTAGATAATCAACTCAACACAGATACGTCCTCAGCAAAGATAATGCTCACCTCCACACACTGTTATGCCCTCAGATGAAATAACTAGTTGAATGGCATTGCGGGTAAGGATTTGGGCTTGTAACCGAAAGGTCATATGTTTGATTCCTGGGTAGGACATTGCCTGAGCAAGGTAATCAGAATCAGAATCAGAATCGTATTTTATTGCCAAGTACATTTACACATACAAGGAATTTGCTTTGGTCAACACACCGAGGCAGCCATCTGCGGCGCCAACTTATTAGATGAGAAATGAGAGAACAGGAGGAAGGAGGAGGAAAAAAACAGTCCTTTCGATGAAACGAGAGGGCACTCGTTTCATTGAAACGAAGAAAAACCTCAGCACATAGCAACATCATAAAAACATTACAAACATTACAAACATTACAACAAAACTCGAAGACTTGCACATGTGGTAGGGGGTAGGGTGTCGGGGAGGGGAAGTGTCGCAGCACAGACACTGGGGGGAGCGCGCAGCCGCTCAGGCGCATCGCATCAACCCTCAGCAGACTGCACTGTAACGGGGGAGGGAGGGGGGGTGGGAGCCAAGAAGGCGTTGAGTAGGAGGTGGTGTGTGTGTTATCTTCATGTGCGTGTGTGTGTAAGTCCATGGACTTCATCTCCACCACAGTCTCAACATTGTCTCTGCCGTCTGATACTGATGACGAGGACACAGCCGTTGCCGTGGAGACGACCTCGAAGAGTCCTGATCCAGAGACAAAGTTCCATAGGAGCATAATTAACCTGTATTGTTCCAGTTTATATCTAGCTGTATGAATGGATACAATGTTATGTAAAAAGTTTTGTAAGTCGCTCTGGGTAAGAGTGTCTGCTAAATGCCTGTAATGTGAAATAACTCCACAATGATGTCCTCAACTAAGATTTTCATCTCTAACCCAGATGGATTATCTGAAGTAAGATATTTAATTCCCACACTCAAATGCCCATAACATTTAAATTAAACAAATTAAAATCCCGACACATCTTCAGGTAAGATAACTGTCTGTCATTAACTAAGACAATCAACTGCAACCAACCTTGTCATGTTCTTGGGTAAGATAATTAACACACACACTCATGCGTTTTTTATATATAAAGTATGTCCAAGTCTGTAAAGTGCATCTTAAGTATTTTATGTATATCTGAACACAAGAGCTGGAGGTTTGACATGATGCATGTCCTCGATACAGGATTTCATTTAAAATCTCAACTGAATAAAATACGCTTGAAATCATACAGCATGTTTTCTTTGGTTATTTGGGTATTTTATAACAATAGAAAAAAAATGGTGGAGAGAGATTCCGACTTACACACACGCACACACACACTCGTGCACACACACACACACACACACACACACACACACACTCGTGCACACACACACACACACACTCGTGCACACACACACATACTCGTACACACACACGCACACACACTCGTGCACACACACACACACTCGTGCACACACGCACACACACACACGCACACACACTCGTGCAGCGGTACTTTATCCAGCCCATCTCCAGCGCTGCACTGTGAGCTGGTGAAAGGGTTCTCTGGTCTCCTGCATTTTTCATGCAGATTTCACGGCTCTGTCGGTGTAGAGTGGCGGGGGCCATTTTGAACCGTATTTATCATTTGCGAACGCTCGCTCACTCCACTGCACGTGAGTCCATGGGGGGGGGGGGGGGGGACAGGAGAGGAGAGGAAACACTGGTCTTTACAGACAGGGGGTTCGGTGAGAGAAGGGAACAGAGGTGGCAAATGCTGTTCAACACTCATGGAAATATTACATTATTTAACAGGACTACGAGGGTAAAATCCATAAGACAGAATTAGAATACTGGCTGTTTTATACAAACTGTTGAGGTGAAGGGTGAGGGTGAGGTTATAGTTGGGAGAACACCAAAATATCAGCATGCTGACATCATCGTGGAACATTCCAGACCGCCCAAAAAGCATGTCTTTCATCACATATTACCTGTTTTCTCAGAACAAAGGACAAACGCAACAAACGCTCGTGACAGACAACCACTGCCTTTATTAGAACCAAACATTGCAAGGAGCCACCTGTAAAGTGTACAGAAACCAGCTATAATGCTACATGCCAAATATACAGTCATATACATAAAAGTGCAATGTCATGGTGGGTTAGCAAGTATTCTTGTTCACTATACATTTGTTTAAGGTCTGCAGAACTGCGCCCGTGTCGCTCAATTCAGATTCCTACGGAACTTGTGGATGACACAGGGTTTTTAGGAATGAGAACGCAACAGTGCAGAACAAGTTTCAAGTTCCTCTAAAATAATTTTCAAAGGCACTTATCACATGTACACGCTATGGATGTACAGGCAGACAAGAACATAACAGTTAGCAGACAGGGCACTACTGCTAAGGACATCAACAGACCCACGAGCGGGATGTACAACTCCTGGAGCTCTGTCCATCATAACTTTCTCCTCCATTCTCAATGCAAGTATATCTGTAGAAAATACCCTTAACAAAATCAAAATTATATTTAAAAAAATTATATATATATATATTTATATAAAAATCTAAAAAAAACAAGGTTCAGTAAGCCAGAAAGGGAGTTGTTAATTCTTATGTACAAGATGATATTTAGACAAGGAGGGAACATCAGCCTCTCCTGACTCTGTGTTATACAGAAAAATTTACATTTTCATTAAGTGTGAACTTGAGTCCTTTTCTTGAGTCCGGATGTTTCTGTCATCCCCCCCACCCCACCCCCCCTTCCCACAGGAGAGACGCCTGGGGCAATTCCCCATGCTTTGGTTCTCTCACCCCCCCCCCCCCTCCCAAGCTGAAGCTTTTAGCCACGGCACAGGGAACAGACAAACACACCATTACATCATCTTCACCAACAACGTGAGCCGCCTCTTTCACCACACGTGCTCCGCTCTCTGATGTGCGCCCGGTAACCGGCGCACATGAATCATTCAGCGGCGTCCATTTTGGCTCTTCCTGGAGAATCCACAGCCGTGGCCCGGTCCTCCACATTGGGGAGGGGGAGAGGGGTGAGCAGACGGGCAATAACAGTCATAGCATAGTCCATGGCTACCAGTTCTACGCCTTTGCTGAAGCAGCACCCGCTGAAGATTTTCCAGGCGGCTAAAGCCTTACATGAGCGACCCACACAAACGCTTACACCAGGTTCTCAGTGAAGCTCTCCAGCAGGATCATGCCGGAGGGAGGAGCCAAGCACTTGCTGTAGCACGGTAGCCTAGCTGGGGTATGCAAAGTCAGGACTGGCACTGACGTTCCACTGTGGTGCGCTAATGACCAAGCGTTTCTCCATCCAGGCAGTCCAATCACACACACAGTACACTATGAGAGGTTACATTTCTGGTGCATACAGACTTTACAGTTAATTGCTCCATGTAGTTTTTTTTCCTTTAGTGGTTACACCCCCTCCCTGCTCATCCACAGAGGTTGTTAGACCTAGTCTGTTAATATTAGAGCACGTTAAAGCTACGTTAAATAAAGCATTTGGAGACAACTGAAGCCTCGTGTAACATGAAGTGTCGATTCCAATTTTGAACAACAAAGTAAAAATTTCTTTTCTCCTTCCTCACAAATCTGATTTAACGCAAACATTGTATTGTGCATGCTAGTGGAACATTTGTTAATCAGAAATAAGTGAGGCATCATCTCATTCTTCTTACATCAACTGAAATGAACAAAATGAATAACTCAAAATAAACCCCAAAAATACCAGAAATCTCACTGCTGCCAAGTCTATTTCCCTCTGTCTAACACCCCCTGTGGCCTCTGTACTTCTAAATAGCAGCTTTTTAGAGCAGACAAGACATTATCAGCCTCTCAGTAAGAACAAGCTTATCTTATATCTTTATGTGGCAACAAGGCCAAAGGACTTCTAAGCATAACTATAAATCACACAGAAGGAAGGATTCCAGTTCCACTTCGGCTAAACTGATAGACAAAAAACCCAGAGACTACATTTCCCAAGATCCCTTTGTAAAGTGTAAACTAACACTGAGAATAAACCGATACTGCCTTGTCTTAGCATTCTTTAGTTAACACCATCCTCTAGTTACTGCAATCTAAGTTACTCTTAACCTTTAAAGGAAGCCTTTGTGATTTGTTATACATAAACAGGAAATGTTTGCTTTCAACCTAATGAATCTTCATAATCTACTTACTGATTGTGGTGAATTAATTTATCATCAGTACCTCTCCCTATATGTTTTCATAGATGTCTATAATAGAAATTTAATATAATCCTTCTCTGAGGTTTTTGCTAATACATGTGCCAATTGCAGGAGACAATTAAGCTTCTAGACACTGAATGAATACTCAACCATCTCACAAAAAACACACATCGTTAATAACATCAATATTCATTTTTTTATCTCCCCAAATTGCAAGCTGTGGATTCTCAAGCTTGCTTATTGTTTGATATACGTTGATAATAGGTTTCTCTGCTGAAGTCCCATCCAGTCGGCGCTTGCTGCTTGAGTGGTGGGCTGCTGTTCCAGGGTTCACATTGTGCAGGATTTGTCCAGGGGACCGTGGGGTGGGGGTGGGGGTGGCTGGGCAGGGCCGGTTTTGGGCAGGACCAGGGGCTTGGGCCGGAGGGCGGGGGGCTTGAGCTGCACCCCCATGCGGGGGGCCAGCGTGGGCTTGAAGGTGCTGAGGGCCTCGGCAGAGGAGGAGGAGGAGGAGGGGCCGGCTCCGTTGCCGCGACGATGCGGATGGGGGTGGGGGTGAGGGTGAGGGTGGGGGTGGTGGGGGTCGGGGGCCCGCAGGGCGTAGCCGTGCAGGGGGCTGAGGGATTCGGAGGAGCCGGCCGGGGAGGGCGTGTTCTTCACCTGCTCCAGCGTGTCCAGCACCACGTCCGGCGCGTGATTGGCCGAGCCCTGGCGCTCCAGCTCCCTCAGCTCGTTCAGGGCGCTGTTCATCGTCTCCTCGATGTCCTGCAGGAGCAGCGGGAGGGAACGTTTTAACTCACAGCCTGAACATTACGTGATGTGACTGAACTGAAGGGGAGTCGACCTCTGACCCCGGCAGGCTGGCTGGCTGACTGACCTGTGCGATGGTCTCGGGGTCCAGGGTCTTGGCGTGGGGCGGGGCGAAGCCGCTGTACTGGCCGGAGGAGGTGGAGCGGCGCAGGGGCGGGCTCTCCGTCTTCCGGAGCGACTCGTGGCGGCTGATGTTGGTGAGGCTGCCGTGCCCCGCCCGCCGCCGCCTCTCGGGGCTGTCCAGGTGGGCGTGGCCCCGCCCCCGCAGCAGGTCCCGCGGGCTGAAGTGTCCCGCCCCCAGCGAGCCCTCCAGGGGGCTGCCGCCGTGCGAGGAGGAGGAGTGGGGGATGCAGTGACCGTCGCCGGGGCGACCGGGGGGGCGGCGCGAGGGGGGCTCCGCCCTCTTCCTGTGCCTGCTGAGCGAGAGGGAGAGGGAGAGAAGCAAAGGGGAGAGAGGGAGTGGGGGAGAGGAGAGAAGGGGAGAGAGAGAGGGAGAGAGAGAGGAAGAGAGGGTCAGAGGACTGAACAGGCGCATGGTAGACCTGGGCCAGAGCCACTAGACTCAGCCAGAGGAGCTGATGATGAGACACCAGGGCCGTCTGGGAGTCTGAAGCGTTTTCGGGGCTCAAACCGCACGGCCTAATGCTTCAGACTTAATGGAGCCTCAAAGGTCTGGGATGTTTGGGGGGAAATGGAGCAGCACACTAGACACCCGTTTATTGGTTTGTCCACCCTGCGAGTGCTAAGAGGATTCCAAGAGTTTTACAACCATGAGAGGGGCCTGTGAACATGCCTTCTACACCCCCCTCGTACACCTCCTCTACACTCCCCTGCACCTCCTCTGTCCTCACCTGCACCTCCCCCTGTGCCTCCTCTCTGTACCCCGGATTCCCCTCCCTCTGTGTGAACAGCGCTGGCCTCCAGCCATTCCTCTCACTCGTACTCAAACTGCTACGGCAGCAGTCTCCTCTGTGCTTTAACCAGCCCCCCCCTCACTCCACACTTCTACCGCACAAAGCCGGCGCCAAGTCTTTACGGAACCCTTACCGCCACGGAGCGCCGCACAGCGCAGCGCTGTGAGACTACGAGCGCCCGTGGTCGCCCCGGGAGACGGGGGGAAACGGACGGGATTTGGCGACGGCACGTCCCTGGCCTCCCGCGTCAGCGCGCCGTGCCGCGGCTCAGCGGAACACCGGCGGCTCGTGTTCCAGGAACTGCGGCGCTCAGAGACCCGAGCCGCCTCGGTTACAGCGCCGTCTACATGACGTGGTGAAAAGCGTCAGTAATGCAGACGGGGGAGAGGGAGCCGGGCCCTCAGTGTTATCTCTCCTGGTGTTATGACTGAACTAGGGCTGGCAACTGAGGATCCGGATACAGCCAAGGACGAATGAGACGGTAAACAAGCTACAGTTCATTAAGTGGCCAGCAGGGGGAGCTCACTCACAGAGGCCAGCGTTCAAAGTGAGGGAGCATTAGAAAGCACCCGTGAGAGTCATTTATCTCATTCGACTTCATTCATCACTGAAAATAAGAAAGGATAAATAATATATGCCAGCTGTTGTTGTGTTGAAAATGTCCTGTTTCCTGTCTTCCGGAAATCAAGGCAACTAACCTAAAAAAGTTACATAATTCAAGAGACACTAGTGAGCTGGAGTGAGTGGAATGGGGCAAACAGGTGCAGCGCAAAGTTAGGAAAGCAGGCTCCTCTCTGAAAGCTGTTCATGTTCTGTGTACTTCTTTAAGTGTTGGGATAATGCCAGTCTTCAGCCCACAACAGCGCTGTGCACTTCAGACGGGACAGAGGGTGTCTGGCACAACAGATTCCTTCCAAAAGGAGGGCCGCCGTGTCCCCACGTTCCAGACGAGAGGCGCTCCCTCCCCTCCCCGTCCCTCCCCGATGCCTTCTGTTACTGGCGTCGTGTCGGGAGTGTAAGAGGACGCGGGCGTGGGGCGCGGAGGGGAAGGGTGAAACGGGGACGCGGGCGATGGGCTGAGAGAGAGAGAGAGAGAGAGAGAGGGCAGACCTGCAGCTTCTCCTCAGCTGGCCGTCACGCCTCTTCTCATTAGCTAATGTCTGCAGAGCGCTGCAGTCCAAGGGGTGCGGGGGGGGGTGTGTGTGTGTGTGTGTGTGTGTGTGTGGAGGAGATAGGGAAATACTTGCATGCTGTCACATCTGTTAAAACCTCCTTTGCTTCCCTAGTCGCAGATAACGGAGTAATGTTCATACAGCAGGATAAATTGGGATTGTGCAATGTGCTGTAGATGCAGTTGGTCTTGGGCTGTATTTTTGGGAGTGGGGGGTGGATGTACAACAGGGGAACAGGGAGTATTGGTAGGGAGCAGGCTATAGTTTAGAGGTATCTGGGGGATTTGGTGGGGGTGAATTGTAGTTTAGAGGTATCTGGGGGATTGGTGGGGGTGAGTTGTAGTTTAGAGGTATCTGGGGGATTGGTGGGGGTGAGTTGTGGTTTAGAGGTATCTGGGGGATTGGTGGGGGTGAGTTGTGGTTTAGAGGTATCTGGGGGATTGGTGGGGGTGAGTTGTAGTTTAGAGGTATCTGGGGGATTGGTGGGGGTGAGCTGTAGTTTAGAGGTATCTGGGGGGATTGGTGGGGGTGAGCTGTAGTTTAGAGGTATCTGGGGGATTGGTGGGGGTGAGCTGTAGTTTAGAGGTATCTGGGGGGATTGGTGGGGGTGAGTTGTAGTTTAGAGGTATCTGAGGGGATTTGCGTGAGTGGGCTGTACTGTAGGCTGTTAGAGTGTCTCTCTCACTCACCTGCTGACGTAGGCGTCCGGCAGTCTTTCGGTGGGGGAGCACATGTCCTTCCCCGAGCTCTTATCCTCCGCGTGCGGCCCGCTGCTGGCCTCGCTGTCCGCCTTCTGACTCAGGGAGTCCGAGAACGTGTCGTCCCTGCGGCGCGAACGCGGCGAAGCGCACAGTCAATCAAAACCGCCACTCAAATCTGTCAATCAACCTTCCCTCACAATCCATCCACCCTCATCCCCCGCTTCGTTTACCCACAGCGCCCGGTCTGGCTCACGGTCACAAACCCAGCTCTCCTCTCCCACGCCGCGCCCTTCCCCACAGCCTCGACGTGGGCGGTGACCGGTGATTGACACTTTAATTTCACAGTCTGTCCGGTCGGCGTGCCACAGACTGTCTCATCCCTGCCGTCGCTAAATGATCTGGTGCTACACACAGCTGGTGCTGTCAGGCACCTGCTATCAGAGCTGCATAAACCAAACTGACCAACCGACCAACCGACAACCAACCGACCAATTTATAGACAATTTCCCACAAACATCTTTTACGTGACTGAACCTATCCACTTAAATCCATACCCTGGAATCACACGCCTCAACCAAGTATAATTCTCCCATTCTTAACTGCTTCTCTCCATCTCTTTTGCACAATACTAAAGACTAGTTCTCTCTTTCCCCAAGACGTGACCTCTCAATACGCTATAAAGACCTTTCTCTGTTCCACTACCTTAAGGAAAAAGATTGGGGGGATCATACGGTGAATAATTTATGCTGTACCACCACTAGTGCTACTGCTTAAAATGGCTCTGCCACATTGAAGAGTTTAAGAGTCTGATTTGTTTCAATCCGCTAATCGTACACTTAAATGTCCTTCTTTAACGAGTATCCAGATTGAATCAATTAAGCCGTGATGGTTGCCAAGGTAAGCTCTGCGCGGCTCAGAGCTTAGAGACGGGGGGGGGGGGGGGGGGGGGGGGGGGAGACCCCGGAGAATAATCCGGAGGCCGAGAGGACGCGGCGCGCTCGAGCTCCTCCGCGCTTCGCCCTGCCAAGAATCCACCGCCAAGACCTCGCTCAGACGCGAGGCCCGGGGGGAGGAGGACAAAAGACCCATTAACCCAACTGCAGCCCGCCGCTGAACTTCCTGTGACATCACACCGCCGCCTGTCCAAAACAGGATTCGTCAGCCTTTCTTTTTTTTTTTCGTTCGTGAGGCTGGAAAAGCAAAAAGGCTGGAGAGAAGCCATGTCTATTCATTTGTTTTTTGGGTTTTTTTTTTTTTGGTACTGTCGCGACCGTTCTCCTTACTGGCGTGGGCAGGCGGGACCCGCGCACGCGGTGCGTGGAGGAGCAGAGTACTCACATGTCCTGCACGACGATGTACTGGTGCGGCACCAGGCCGTCGATGCCGTTGTGCCGCCCCTCCCACCAGTCGTCCGACGCCCGCTGGTACAGGAGCAGCGACGCGCCCTTCTTGAAGGACAGCTCTCGGGCAGACCGGCCCGCGTAGTCGAACTTGGCGATGGCCTCGATGGGCTCGCCCTCTGCAAGGCGTTCCCGGGAGCACAGCGTCCAGGACGAGCCGCGAAGGGACAAAAAGAGAAACGACAAAACCACACGCCATCAAACAGGGACATCAAAAACGTCCTATTGGAAGACACATACTGACTACAATGGGGTTTGTTTTCTACAAATCTGAGGCCCTTTTCTTTGGTGAAGTATTTGTTATGCAGTAACTCACTGACTGAAAATGTACACAAGCCACTTTTAGCATGTCTTGTGGTAATGAGTTTGCCACAGCTGTGGACTGGACCCACTGTTTATCAAGGTCTTGGGCCATGGTCTTGAATTAATTTGGTTTGAAAATCATCCAGGCCTCAGTTGAGTCACTAAGCCAGAACTTGATCTCCTCAGGACTGCTGTTTCTCAGACCGGCCTGGCTAGGCCAAAGCAATCAAGAGAACACCGCTCTGTCTATACATGTGGCAGTATGGCAGCCATTTTCTGATCAAAACCTGCTGCACATCGCCCGATGCTCTAACAGACAGCACTGCAGAGTGGATTCTCTGTTTCTCAAAAGTCTTAAAACCAAACACTGATCCCTTTATGACAAGAGAACAGTCAGGGGACCTTATATCTGTGACATAACCGCTTTCGGCCAATCAGGAGACTCGGCAGACGCAGGGCTAAGAATAGCACCTCCCCCCGCAGTCCATTAAGGGGGACAGGGAATCCCTGGGCATGTGCTGTTCTCCACTCCCCCGCACGACGGGACGCCTCCGGAGCGGGGAACAGAGCGGGGGAGGGGGGGGGGTGGGCCCGCGGGCCGCGATGCCGAGGGATGTTCTTTCCACAGGAAGTGAGTGTGATACCCCGGCGACGAATTCGGCCGCTGAACATGAAGAGGACGTTGTTCCCCGGAGAGAACGCACATCTTCAGCTGTCTCTCCAACTGGGAATGACGGGGGGCTGGGGTGTGTGTGTGTGGTAGTGGATACTCAACCAGACGCAGCAGGCCACAATTCAGCCTTTCCAAACCAACACGCCTTTTCAACAATGCTGATGGCACACAAGTCAATACGACGGCCTACATTTGCCACACTACAGATATGCTAATTACTGTGCTCAGGGTTTAAACATTAACACATTAACACTCAGGACTAATCCTAGTCATAGCAGTTTCTCATTGGGTAAGAACAGGGCTTCCTAGTGGCTCATTCTGGGTAGGCACTGACCATGAGCACAGGCTGGGCCCTATTGTTTAAGGTTCGAGGTTTTGTCATCAACAGACTACGGCAGGGGCTCTCCAGTGCTGGGACCCAGCTGGCTTCAGTCTGCCTGGGGAAGGTGAGTTTAATCAGCCACGGCTTCCCATAATGCATTAGTTCCTTCTGCCTCCAATTAACTGCAACTGTGCACCTGACAACAGGACATGCAGGAAGGATGAACAGGGCAAGGTCTCCTGGGAAATAATGCGCTACTCAGAGTAACAGATGATAAAAGAAACTGCCCCAAGCGTGCTCATTCCACTATAGGCCTACCAGGGCTTCGGATGAAACTGCTGATCCACAGTTCCGCAATTACTGTTTAATCAATACACCAGCCACTTCACCTTTGACCCCTTTGAACGTCAGTGCACTGACAGCGTTTAGAAAACAGCTGGTTAAAAAATAAAAAAAAAAAAAGACTAGATGTCTCCTCTCTGTCGTACGCCGTCATGCACAACACTGTTTCAGACACATATCCGATAGCTAATGAGATGAAGCGCTAGATAAGAGGCACTGGGCCTGTCCGGATTCCGGCTCCTTCCGTTATCAGTGCCAAGGCAGCGGCGGCGTACTCTCCCTGGGCCTGTCTCTGAGACGGAGCCCCGTAGCAGCAGCAGGAGCCCTGGCCCTCACTGAGCGCGCTCAGCAGCTGAGAGGCAGGCTAATAGAGCCCCCTGCGCCAGTAATGAGCCCAGCACGCGGACCTGCTTATTCTGCACATTCACACTGGAAAAGGCCAGCATGCCGCACCGAAACAGGGAAGCCGTCCCCCGAGTGGAAACATCAGCGAGGCCCGAGGCTCCCTCACACAGCCGAACTCTTTTTTTAGGGGTTCAGACGAACAGCAGGGGACTGAAGAGAAACCGGCCAAGGGCCACGCCCCAGGAGCACAGGAATTTTAGTAAAAGTTAAAAAAAACAAAAACAAGCTCGTGTTTAGCTTGTGCCGTGATCCAAACGTGGACCTGAGAGCCTTTGTCCTTATTCAATCTCTCTCACTTCCCTGGAAACGGGTCTGCGTGACTCAAGGAAGATTGCTGTGTGAGTAATAGGTCGCTGAGTGAGTCAAGAAAGACAGCGACCCAGCAAAGGACACATTCTAAATTAGCATTTAGACAAGTTCATTAGTGCTGTCTTGCCTTGTAATTAATTTGTCTGCAGAACTGCCATCTACGTCATTCACAGAAATAATGAGCTACATACAGTACTCAATCAGGAGGTCACCAGGTGTCTCTGCTGGGTAAATATTGCAGTGGGCAATGCAATGGGTGAAGCTCAACCAACTTTTGCTTGGGCTGAAATCTGCAGAATGTAGGATTTCTTTGGTCATCATTGCTATGGAAACACGCATGCTGTCTGGAAGCGCTCACTTGTCAGTTTTTTTTTTGGGGTGGGGGGGGGGCGGAGGGAGGGTGGAGGGGTGGGAGGAGATGTCCAAAGGAGGCATCATTTGCTGCCTATTGTCTCAGAACTAAAATATTATACCACGCTCCACGCATAATCGGTGAAGATGACAACTTCTAGGCAGGGCGGCCGATCCGACCCCCGCATTGCAGTAATGGGGTGAGTCACCGTTTTGGACGCGGACCTCACTTACACACTCCGCTGCCCACTGTCTCAGAGAGCGTCTGCATAGCCACAGGAAGGTCCTGACATCACCTACTTCCAACAAACTTCTCCGTCAGAGGGAGGGAAAGGAAATGCTCCTTCTGTTTTGGTGCTAGACTGAGCTGTCTCCCAACAATAGTCATTTCCAGGGAAAATTAACCTGAAGATATGACCGCTATTTTCTTGACGTGTACATATAAGTGCATTCTGTTCAGTATAAAAAGACTGACCTTTCCAACGATATACTGAGGTAGTGTGTAAAATGCGCCCAGTTGGCCGAATGGATTACATAACTGTCCTGGTTCAAAACGAGATCCCCGACATCGATGAGACAAGCAGAAGCCAATCTATGCCATCTTTATCACCGTGGTTTGTCTAAAAGCTGGCGTTCTACGATTTAGCGAAGAACAAATTTTCCACACTTTTTTTTTGGGGCGCCCTTTGAATGAGTGACCCTGCACCCACAATGCCCCTCTCACCACAGAAGCTCAGTGGAGCCCAAACCGTTTCTATAGCGGTCTTCCTCGGGAGCACCGAGGGGAGATGGAGGGGAATTAGTATTTGAATGCTCCTCTACGGTCATTTGCTTAATCGGACTGAAAAGCAGGATTATCCAGGGAGAAAGGGGAGCGCCCTGGAGAGAGCGCGACGCGGTACCCACCGTCCTCGCTGGTGTGGGTCTCCGTCCCGCCGTCCTGGTCCACCTCCTCCAGGGCCCCGTGCTCACTGTAGGGGCTGTCACTGTGAGGGACGGAGAGAGAGAGAGAGACAGAACTGCTGACACTGACACTGACTGCATCATTACCGCTATAAGGAGCAACCAGGGAGGACTTAAAATGGCGGTTTCAAACGGAGTCTTAAATGGAAATTCTGATTGCCTAATAACCTGCATCCCGAATACCCGCCGAAGGAGTAATAATTCACCAAGCTCAATTTTGCGAGACCACACGGCATTCCGATACAACTGCTTAACACACACTGTTTCGGCTGTAGATGGCAGCATTAGATGGCGGTAATATCAACGCATACGTGTCACTGAACACACGTGTGATTAACAGAACATCAACTCAAACAAAATCTTCCCAAAAAAATGAGTGTGACAGAGCTTGATAGATGAAGAGGGGTGTTCAGCGATGATGTCACAGTAAGACAGATACGGCTGCAGTGCCAGGACCTCAGGCGATCGCGCTCTCTGTGGAAGAGGCAGCGTTAGGTCATTCTGTTTACCGAGCAGAGGAACGGCTCGCGTTGCCACCGCCGCTGCTTCCCGTGCGTCGGCTGATGTAATTACAGAGAGCGGATTTTCCCTCCCCGCGGTGCCGACTCCGCCCCCCCACCTGCCCATGTCACAGTGGGAGAGACCTGGGCTCCTGTGGCCAGAGCGTTCCCCAAGCCACGCCTAACGCTACCTGTGGCCGTGGCGGAGCAGAAATAACAGGTGAAGGCAGTTGCGGCTGGTCTGGCTTGAAACGTCTTAACCGCCAACCGAAGGAATGCTCTACCATGTCATATTTTACAGCAGATCAACCCATCATGTTTTTCTTTTAAAGATAATTACCTCCGGTGCGTACACCTGGGGCACTTAGCACCTGGGTCAGCGGGTAACCACACGCTACTTTACCGCGCATACCTGAGGCATTAGGAACGTCTCCGCTTAACGACTCTGGGCTGGGAACTGTAGTTCACTCCAAAGGGCGAGCGTGAGTCACACACGGCTGAACTTCCCTTTAACCTGCCGAGAGAGACAGCTCTACTGATCTCCCTCAGGCCTGGGGGGGGAATGAGCCTGTCCAGACCCGTCTCCACCTCACGCTAGCTCAGGCGCTAGGCTAACGGCGGGCGGTGACGTCGCCGCGGCGCTCACCAGTAGTCTCCCCCGGCCATGCACTTCTCGTAGACGGGGCCGTCCAGCTCCTTGGCGTCGGGGAAGATGGTCTCGTGGTGGACGATGATGGTTTTGACGATCTCGTTGACGTGCGCCTGGCAGGACACCTGGTCCTGGATGTCGGGCGTGGGCATGAGGGTGGGGCCAAAGCAGATGGCCAGGTTGTAGGGGTCCATCATGTTCTCATCGCTGTACTGGGACAGGCTGTGGGGGGAAGAGGGGAAAGACTGGGTATGGGGACGACTAGGCCTGAAACGCTGACACAGCCCAAATAAAGACAACTCGTTCAGGGGGGGCTATGAGTGTGTGTGAGTGTGAGACCAGTGGCCAAGTCTTGCCTTTCCAAATGCAGCTCTTTATTTGCGCAGTTGTTTAATTGAATCATGCAGTCCTGCAGCATTACTTAGCTGGATTAGCTTAGCGATCCTTCCACGCACTGCCGATCATAAATTATCAGGCCTGTTTCATGGTCTGACATCTGTTTATGTGACGATACAGTTATGCTTCCCACTTCATGATATAAAAAGGGTAAATAAACAGTAACAGGCTTTCAGTAGGGGGTGAATTAAATGGGTGTACAACAGTCTGCAATCTCATTACCCATTTAATGTTATTTTCTCCGCTTCCCCCACCCCTCCGGTCATACAAAGGAATATTAATTTTCTGTAAGAAATACAAGGCTGGCTCCCCAGAAGACCTCCTCAGTGACATGGCTGTTCCAGCTTTTCAGAGATAATTACCATTCACTCTCATTCAACCCGAGCTCCCTCCCCCCCACCCCCAAGACCAACCAATCCACTCCTCCACACGTTACGCAGCAGCACGTGATTGGAGCGTGTCCAGCGTGGGGCGGGGCTTACTGGTTGAGGAAGGCGAAGAGGTAGCGCATCACAATGAGGACGGATCGGGGGGCGGTCAGGAGGATCTTGCGGATGTACAGCGCCCTGTCGTACAGGTTCTCAATCCCTGTCAGGGGTGGGAAAGACAGATCGCCATGGTTACAGCTGCAGGACACACCAGGAGCGTTTACAGAAGTAACACTGGCTTTTCAGAAAGAGAAGCATGACATGTAATCATAAATCAACACCATTTCTGGCTTCTCTTAGGTGCTGGGATAAGTTAATAAATATTTGGCAATAATAGTTTGGCAATTTCCCATGACATCAACTGCAATCATGTCAAATGGAGCTCTATCCCCACAGTGTAGCGCGATGCTAAACTGACAAAAATACAGCAATCCAAATTAGCGCGTGGAAACAAGCCGCGAACAAATTAGCTAACGTGCTAAACGGAGCCATTCAAAGCGATGGCCCCCATTGGGGACGGTGTTGGTATCCCAGCGTCCCTTCCAACGCCGGCGCTCCAGAGACGCGTCTCGTTCGCCGAGTTTGCGTGAGGCGGGTCACGCCGTGGGTCTAAGGGCGCAGTGGAATTTCGGGCCTGAATGAATCAGGGGTCTGGGTATTTAGGAAAAGGTCACTGGCGGAGGACAAAGAAAGGATTGTGGAGATGGTTTGATGAGGGAGTGGGCGACCAATCCAAACAAAATATTATGCAAATACAAATGAGGAGAGTCATGAGGTACTCTGTCCCACAAAACTATGATGTCAACTTCCCAGGAATCTCCCAGAATGCTGTGCATTAATCAACGCCTCTGTCGAGGAGACTGGCGTGCCACTGAAGTCCTCTCCAACCCCAACCACCCACCCCGCAGGCCCTGCTATCACCTTCCTTGTGATTTTACACCTGATTCACCTCTGATTCAACCTGCAGTGCACATTGATGAAATATAACAAAGTGTGTGTATTGAGTGTCTTAATCACTACAAAAATGGGAGTGGTGCCATAAACAACAGACTCTGTGAACCATCAACAATGTACCAAAGAAAACTCTCAATGACTGTTCACCAGCTGAATAAGGTAGAAGCACTGATGATAAAGAGGATTACAACATTTCTTTATTATTTCTTCTGTGTAGACTCTATTTCTGAGGTTGGCTGACATTTTGGCATGGATTACACCTTCCTCTGACTCCAGACTCTACCCCAACGACATTGTGGACGTCCCGCATGTGTGTGGGCGGAGTTAGCGCCCGTGGGCATTTGGGCTGGTATGCAAGCCGGTAAATGCTAGCACTGACTGTACTGCGCGGATTTTTTACATCAATGCCGCTTCTTTCCCAGCACATGGGCTCGGTCAGAGGGCCAAGCTGCGTGACATAAGGAGAGAAACGACGCATTCATGGCCAGACTGAATGCACAATGCCTCCCCCCCCCACCCCCCCGGGCAGAGTTTCCTCTTTATTGTCCCGTTTGCAGTTATGTGACTCACTGACATGGGGTGAGCAGAGCTTTGTTTCCATCACAACCGCCGCTGAATCCGCTAACAAAAAAAAATTAATAAGCGCAACAACAATGTGGCCCGTGCACAAATCAGCATAAAAGGGGGCGGCGACTTAACAAGCCAGCGATTAAAAACGCTCCTTGCAGATAATGGCGGCGCGGAGACCTCGGGGTGATTCTGAGGGCCGCGCGAATCGATTGGCCGAGAGAGCGCGGCGAAGACCGTGTAAATTAATCGCTCTGCGTCGGCCAGCAGCTGCGGAGACTTCCCGTAAAAGCGAGCAGACAGACCGCTCGAGTTTCGCGGGACAGAGTCCGAGGCGGAGTGAGTCACGATGTTCCCCGTCGTTAAAGAACGCACGTGCCGCTTCCCCCCCCCGGCTCGCTCTTTGGCTGCCATCAGACAGACGGCGGAACATTCCGGAGCCACTCACTGATGCAGGAGATGAGGTCGTTAAACCTCTCCTTGGGAAAGAGGGGGTTCTCCAGCCCCCGAAAGTAGAGCTTGAGCACCCCGGCCACGGAGTTGATGTCGTGGTTGTTCTCCTCGTCCGTCAGCGGGTCGTTTCCTGAGAGACGAACGCGAAAGGGGGCTCAGCAGGGGTGTCGCCATGGTTACGAACACAAAGAATCATATCCGCGGGTCACAAAATAATTGGGATTGTGTGTTCTCATTTGCCCCTTTGGACTGAACCAAGAAGAAATTTAATACAAACTATATGATTATTGAATTACACAAAGTAGCAATTTCACGTCTCAAAATCACTCCAAAAAAGGGAAAAAAAATAATAATAATAAATTCAAATGCGAAACACTGTAATGACAACTTCCAGGTGGTGTAATAAATATTAATTTTTTCAAATTTGAAACAGAAACAGTTCATTCTCTGCTAAAGATTATCCAAATGTCTGGTGCCAATTAAGTGTAAACATTCCTTCTGACTTTACCTCCCCAGAATTCAGACTAATTCACTTCCACAAGCACAAGGATAACAATGATTTTAAAAAGTTCATTCAGTGTTTAATAGCATTTACATTTTTACGTGACTGCAGCTTCATTTGGCTGCATGAAGCAGGACTCTCGCTCACCTCTTTCAAATGAGTTCTTGATGTCGTTCACCTCCACCTGTGACCCTGACACTCTGAAAATACCCTGGTGCTGGAGGCCTGGAGTTCAGTAAAGCACACAATCAGTTAACCAATCACACAATCACATTTTATTTGCTAAAAGCTAAAAACAGAGCGCTTCACAGATCAGTTTGTATAAGCAATTCAAGTAAGCTGCCGTCTGTTAATTCAATTATCATTATCAATGTCATTTTTATTACAATTATTTTAATTACAATTGCAAAATTGTATCCCTCTCCCTATTCATTGATATTTATGCCATTAAAAGTTACTGAACATTTATCACGGAATCAGTATTTAAATAACTTTTGTATGTTTTAAGAGCTCTGCCTTTAAGTATACAACACTGTGCTTGTACGGTTGTAAATATGGTACAGTTTATTCTGTTATGGCTTTGTGTGTATGTAATTTTGCAAGGAAAATTTGCCTCAAGGGCAGCAGAAGTTTCTCTCATCTTTTCTTACTAGTGGATGTATCAAAAAGCAATTCCCTCCTGGAACATATAACAGTTACACAGAGAAAGACATTATAAAAGCAATTAGCTCTCGAGAAGATGAGAAACCCTGGAAAGTTTATGAGGTAAAAAAGTGGAACACTTTCTCTGGTCGCCCGAGCAGCAGCCGTGACAGCCATTTTGAAACAATGAAGACGTGCAGGAGCCTGATACCCACGCGAAGGAGGATTCACCAGGAGCGAGGGGGCGAATTAAGGCTTTCCAAGCACCCTCCATTTCAGATTAACATTTTGTAATGAGAACAGTCAGAGTTCAAGCCTGAGCTAAATGAGTCTGAATTAGTCTAAGTTAGCCTCCCGGTGCCCTCCGTGAGATGGTTTCGCTGCTTTGTCAGGGGGAAGCCGGCTCAACCGACACCTTCAGCAGTCAGACTGCAGATGATCTCTCTTCTGTCAGGGTCTTATCGATTTGGTCTGGCGAAGAGTGCCTCGCGTCCTCTCCTACTGTCTCTGGGTCCTTGAATTTGGAGCTCAGTAGTGTTTAATGGGCACCGGGGGGGGGGGGGGGGGGGGTACAGTGAACGGGTCGGAATCCCGGAACAACGCCCAGGCGCAGCTGGGTAGAGGGTGGCGACCACCAAGCTGGCCCCTGCTGAGAGGCAGGTGGCTTTTCGGTCTGCAGTTATCCTGAAAGCCCAGGAAGGAGGAGGGGGGAGGGGGGTTTAGCTTCTATCCCCTTCCTCAAAACAAGGGCCCCCCCCGTCCCCCGTCCCTCGGAACAGTTTGTTTATAACTTCCAGAATTTCAGGAACTGCCTAGAGCTACTTTAACTCACAGAAGACAATGTGTGTGAGTGTGTGAGTGTGTGCGTGTGCGTGTGCGTGTGCGGGTGCGGGTGCGTGTGCGTGAGTGTGTGTGTGTGTGTGTGTGTGTGTGTGTGTGCGCGCGCGCGCATGTGTGTGTTTTCTTGGTGGTTGGTCTGTATTGTTTTTTATTCCAGTGGTCAGAGGCCGGCTCGGGGTGCTGAGAGGGCGAGAGGATGACTCACCGTACAGATTGATGAATCGGATGCAGCTCTCCACCACGCGGGGGATGGCCTGTGCGGAGTCCTTAAAAGGAGACGAGGCAGAAGGGTCATGAGTGACTGTGTCCTCTCGCCCCTCCAGTTAACGTGACATCACTTCGGCACGCGCAATGACGTTCGGGGCAGGGCTTGTGGGAGAGTCACTGATCCGGCAAGGCGAAAGGTTTACAGCAGAACCCGCGAAATTAGAGACGCATATTTCCGCTGATGTAACCCAACGGTCTCTCTCTTAATCCTTTTAACAGTGTGCGAGCCTGCCTGTCAGCACACGAATACTTGTAGGCTGATGCGTTTCAGGCGCATACGTAAGCACGGACCTGTTAGCGGGCGCTAAGTGTGGCTCAGCGTGAGGCGCAGAGTGGCCGGTGTGCATAAGTGATGCTCTATCAGCAGGAGGGAGGGAGGGCGGCGGCTCCAGGCTCAGGAGGGGAGCAGTCTGTCAGCGTTAAACGCTTCCCCCCTCAGCCTGAGGCTCCGCTGCTGTACCTCCTGCTCCCTCAGCGACGGGTCCTTTCACTGAACACAGCTGAGGCACCATGTTCAGCCCAAGGACAAATCAGCCCCAGCTGTGTGATTTCTGGGTATCAACCACAGCAATGCGGCGAAGTATTACTGGGAATCGGCCAAACCAATGCTGTGCAGGATTACTGATATCACCCAATAAGATTTGTACAAACAGGACTAATCTGGCTAATCTACCCAATCTGAGTCTTTGGCTGTAAACCTTCCTGGTTCAGTTACACAGGTAAGCGATGGCAGGGAATAGCTGTGAGGTCAGAATTGGAGCAGGCGCTAGGAAATAGAAACTGCAGGCAAGGGACAGGAAGTGCAGGCAGGAGACAGGAAGTGTAGTCCTGAGCCAGCAGTGCTTTCTCTACTGTACCTGGTGCCGGATGTGCGAGTTCCGTCGTCCACGGCTACAAGTGATGGAGAGAGAGAGAGAAAACAAAAGGGAAAATAAAGACGTGAATCCAAAGTCATGAACATTGGAGCAATCCCCCACCCACTGTGAATATAACGCTGTCTTCAAGCAGGGGGATGTAGGGGATGAAGGGGGGCACAGGGGAGGAGCCCCTCCCTTATCCGCTCGCGTCTGTTCGTTCTGTGAATCCTGAACACAGTCTGTCACTGCTGGCTGCTTTCTGCTTTTGGCCAGTACCAGTGGGGGAGATGTTCATGCTGGCGCTTTTCCTTTCAGTGAGTTCCTGTCAGCTGCACACCGCAGGGGATGTGTACACCCCCCCTTCAGTTCCTCCCCAGCCCCCCCACCCTCCCCCTTGGCTGTCAGTTATATTGCATTTATATCCTGGTTTTTGTTGTACTGATATCCAGTGGCCAGTGTTGGTGGGAAGTACAGTGGGGTCTTACACACCGGTGGACAGAGCGGACTGACTATGACCTTCGGTATCTGACGCTGTGCAGTACTTGTGAGGACTGGTGAATAGGAATGAAAGGAGTAGACTCCTCTTACCTGGTGGTCATGTACTCGGGGCGGTGACCTGTGGAGACAGGAGAGAGGAGGAGGAGGGTGAGAGAGGGAGCGGAAGAGCGGGTCCACACTCCGGGAGTCCTGCGGCATCGTGTGCACACGCTCAGTAAAGCATGTGACCAGCCATCTGCCTAGGTCCTACACACACATACACAAACACACACATACATGCACAAGCACCAAGCGGCCACACATACACATACACACACATGCACATGTACATACACGTATGAATGCATGCACGCACGCACGCACGCACATTCACATTTTCTTTCTCACGCACAATCACTGCAGCTAGCAGATTACCAAAACGCTACAAAGACACAAAGACACCAAACTGCCGGCCATCTGCTGGGAGCAGGAACAAGCCGCCACTTGTCAGGGTGAAAAGAAGGTGTGCCAGGCTTCGCACATTGTCTCTCCCCTCTGTGTTTGTCATTCGGTCGGAAGCACAAAGGTTGCCGGTGAAAAGCCTGGGTAATTAAACCGCCGCTTCTCTTCTCACTCTACCCAGCTGACAGGTTTACGGGGACCACCCAGCAGGCACTCGCTATTGTCACCGCCCGCTGCAGAGGTGGGCTGCGTTTATACCGCAAGCAAAGCCGCCGCCCCCAACACCATAGATAGCACAGGCCCACCAGATACGCAGCTCTGCGTTCTGCAAACATCGAAAGTTCCCTCTCCCGACTGTCGAAGCTGAAAGTCGGCGGTGATAAATTTCCGCAAAATTAATTAAGGGGAGCAGCAACCAATCATGACAATGTGGCACTGATTCTCTTGTACTGTACAGTGACGGGACCTCCTGTTACCAACTTGGAACTCCTGTAGTTAAGAAGCAGAGAGGTCAGGAGGAACGCAGGAGCGGATTATCCAGAGAGTCTATAGACTCTGTGGTGACACACACACAGGAGGTGGGGAGGGGGAGGGGGTGTCATCATTACCATCTCCCAGTGTCCTCTTCAGCAGGTCATGCTTGGCCTGCAGCTTGGAGATGAGATTGCTGCCCTCCAGGTACTCCCGGAATTTCTGCAGAGAAACGGGAGCAATTAGGTTCTCTGATTAGACGGCATCGAGGATGTTTTCCAGGAGCTCGGCCGCACAGCACAGGAAGTGCCTGCGGGGGGGGGGGGGGGGGGCTCTCACCATGAAGTAGAACTGCTCGGTCTCCTGCTGGTTGGCGCGGCGCTTGGCGATGCTGGGCTTGCTGAGGTAGGTCTCGGACACGGTGGACTTGACCGACTCGGTGGAGCGGCTGTGGTGGAAGCACTCGGACACGTCGTAGTCCTCGATGGTCACCATGTCCTGGAGGGTGGTCAGCGTGGCCTCAGAGGTCTTCTTCACCTGAGGGGGGCGGGGAGAGGGGCGGTTACGCACGCCCACGGGGTCTACGGGCGGGCTGGCGAAACTTCAGATGCCACGGTGGATTAATGGTACCCGTCTGCCAATAAATTGACTTCGGTGTTTAAAAAATGTTCCCCTCCGCTATCTCCTGCCCTATCATGAGAACATTTGGAACCTCTATACCCTCGCTGTCTTGCATTTTAATTTAAACCATAACAAATTAGGCTGTCCTGTCAGACTCAGGAGAGAGGGAGTGAGGGAGGGACGGACGGTGCTCTGCGGATGGGGCTGTTTCAGGAGCTTCTCCATCTTCTCAGACTGTATTGGGAGGATGGACGTGCTCAAACTGCTACTCCAGAACAGTGCTGAATTATCCCTGCACATTAACGGCAGGGACGGCTGGATCGGCGTTAAGCCAAGCCGGAGAGGGCACGGAATGCCACCCGCCAACCCGCCCACGTGGCACAAGGGAGAGGAGAGGGCGGGGTCGCGCGTGTCCGGTCGCAGACGACCGTGCTGTTGACCAGCTGGAGACGGCAGGGGGGTCAGCTCCGGGAGCGGGGGTGCGAGAGAGAGAGAGGCAGTGAGGCAGAAACGCCCGCATGAGCGTGCCACCCCATGTTGGCAGGGCGATGGCACACTGGCACAAAAACCCCCGGGGTCACAAAAAAAATAAATAACTCATCGTCTACGGAGTCGACCGGAGACGGTCAACCGGAGACGGTATTTACGCTTTGAAAGACGGGTTATATAAAAGTCATGATTAAAGAACAGGAGAGGCCTGCAGGGCAAGCGTAACCTAACCTCAGTCATTCAGGAGAACCGCACAGCGCCTAATGATCACACCGAATGACCTGAAGGGTAATGTACACCAGCGCTAATGGCTCACCCTGCATTGCACCGCACACATCAAAAGGGCAAGTACATGTGACTCATCTGAGCAGAGTCTCCCCTCTGCACAGTGTTACAGCACAAACTCAGTCAACTCTTCACCTCCCGTGAGTCGCTCCACACTAGACTAACCACCACCACGCTGTATTTCATTCTTTTATAAAAAATAAAAATAAAAAAATAAATAAACCCCCCCCCCCTTTTCATGACACTTGTTACATGTTGCCCCATCCCAGCACTTTTTGGTAATTTGTATTTGTCCTAATACTCTAGCTTATTCTTCTGCCTAGTTGGCTTTGCAGAGGTTAGGTCAGAATAGTGTTCACTGTGTGAATTGTGTTCTTGGCTAGAAATAGCTGTACAAAATAAGTATATTACCTTACTAAACCTGTGTTTAGCAGTTGTCTATGACCATGAAATGCACTTTTTGTACGTCGCTTTGGATAAAAGCGTCTGCCAAGTAAATGTAATGTAAAACTGTTAATTCAATTCCAACAGATTACATAGGAGTCCAGTTGGGACCAAATGCGCACCGAGTTGATTTAACACTGAACATTTTACTGCGTCGTTCTGGTGTGTTAAACGGTAATGCGTGGAAATCCTTTTGGTTGATTAATGCAGGGAAATACCATTAAATAACAGCGCCTGAGAAATAAGATCAGACTGATGAAAGTGTGTGTGTGTGTGAGAGAGAGAGGATGGAGGAATACTGGGCAATCAACCTCCTTTTTCTAAACACACAAAAACTAAACTGCAGGGTTTGAAGGAGTAGTCTGAATTAAAGAATATAAACAGTAGTTATCCTGGGCCACAGCTAAAAACACTTTGCAACCTCTGTGTTTTTTGAGTTCACATCCTTGTGGTGACGTGCTGTTTCTCTGGTGAAAGTATATGGCATAACAATCCAGTAGTTATAGGGCAACAGAAAAACATCATATTCTGCCTGACTATTCCCCTGAGATGGGTTAAGAAAAGTATCTAAATTCGAAATGCGATTCAACATCTGTGGAAAACCCGTTCAACCATTACTGTACTGCTGTTCATGTTACCATGGACACACCCTAGGGACCGTACCATTTTCTGCTATGAGAGGGGGGTTTGAAGGGGGATAATCACAAGGCTTTTAGTTGGTGTCAGAAAGTCAATGGGGACTATGATTGAGTCTTACCTCAGACTGGAAGCAGCCAGGACAGAAAGAAAACACTGACCTCACAGGTGTGTCACAGCTGCAAACAGCTACCCTTCCCCACCCCATTCAAATCCTAACATCCTCTTTCCTGGAAGAAGGAGACCCATAACCCACATTATGGGGTACCACCCCCAGCCCTCACTCCCAGGGGCGCCCAATGCGAAGGCCTACACCCCTGTCCCACGGCGGGACTGCCTGCTCTCCGGCTCCCCGTCCGGTGGTGGGGGGGGGGGGGGGGGGGGGGGGCAGAGCAGCCAGCTGTCATCCCGCAGATTGGAGATCTTTATCGGGCTGGAGAAAAAGGGCTCCCGGCAAGAAGCTGTTAAAACGCCATCAATTATTCAGGGAACAACTAGTTACCAGCGTGGGCTGCGGGACTCAATAATGCAGCAGCTTTCTCCGAGGCTCCCCGAAAACGCGATGGCTGGGACTGGCTATACCATGGACAGTGTTGCGTTTCAGTACAGTGAGCTCTGAAAACTCAAAACGTTGCTGGAACACCTGCTTCTACCGAGCATGCAGGACCTCTCCGGTCCTGAGGGGGGCGCTCACCTCTTCGTTCTCTATCTTGAGCGTGGCGAGGCGGGACTGCAGCTGCTGGAACCTCAGCAGGAGCTCCGCCTGCACTGGGGGCTGCGCCGTGATGTGACACACCTGACAGGGGAGGAGCAACAGGTCAGCAAACAGGAAGTTGCAGTCACCTGACAGGAAATTGCGAGTCTGAATCAGGTACTTCTGAACATTTTATTGACAATAAATAAGACATGATATCGCTCAAAACAGAGCCAAGTTCGGAATGAAAGCCCATTAAACCTCAATAAACCTGTGACAGTTTTTTTTTTCCCCTCTCATTTTGGCTGCACGCACTTATTAAAATGTGGAACCAAACTCGAGCCAAACCAACATCTGACTGTAACACATTAACTATTCAACAGTGTTCACTGCACACTCTGTGTTGCCTCAAGAGTCCGTACACACAGAATGAACACATTTATGGCACCACTGCAATAGGCAATTATTAAAAAAAAAAAAAAGAAATTTGTCCTGTTAGTCACTGTCCTGTGTTTGACTGACCTCGTCCCCCATGTGGGACTGGAATTCGAATTTGGCGGGCGGGCAGAAGGCGGTGGGGAACATCTCCATGAACCTCTGGCGATCGCTGCGGGGGTCCAGGCTGTCCACGGCGTTCTCCATGATGTCCAGCCCCTCGTGCCGCGAGGTCTCCAGGTTGTACTCGGCCGAGAGGTAGGTCCGCAGGGCCCGGTTCAAGCTGGCGTGGTAACCCAGGTCACAGCACTGCCCGGCAAAACAAACAACAAAGGCCTACTGCTGAACACAAATCCACCTGTGTACCTGTGGATCTGGCTCCAAATTTACAGTGAGTGGCCCCATACTGAGTTGTCTCTCTAATCGGTTACCAAAGAATCTCAAAAACTCAACAGTCCCAGTTACAAAGCTCAGTTCACAGTCTGAGGAGCAGACAGGCAAAACAACAATAACCATGGAAACAGACATAAAACCCACACACTTCCCAGGTTTCCGGAACAGAAGGAGCGGTTTGGTTGTAAACACACGGTCTGCCATTAAAGCCTGGCCATTTCTGTTTCAGTGTTAAGGGAGTGCAGATTCCACCAAACGAACGATGCCCTGACATACCTAATGCGCATGCTTGGAGGTGGCACAGCACATTTATTTTTGAGGTGAAAGTAATATTCCAGGTAGGGCCCCCGTTTCATAAATAAATGATATTCAGGGCAGGTTGCGTAAGCGCTGCAGTAATAAAGCTCTTTGGCGAGAGCTCGGTGAGAGCTCGGTGCGTTCAGGGCCCAGGGGTGAACCACTCGCATGAGATATGAACAGTTCATAAAGTGGGTTTCTGGGGCAGGGTCTTATTTCTACACTTAAGCTAAAAATACTTTAGCAACACATGAAATAATGGAACATGCATCTGTATGAAAGTTAAGACTAAAACTCAAGACTGACCAACCAGCTTTTCAAAACTAATTTGTAATGTAAACTCCTGAAATTCTACCACATTCTGCATCACAGCCACAGCAACCCTGTGTGTTCCGGCCCTATGTGCTGCCTGCTGGTGCCAGGGTGAGAACCTCTCGCTCTGAGGTGGGATGATTGACAGGTGTGATGACTCTCCTGTGCAGCCCAGGCATTCTGAGCCAAGCGCAGGCCGAACAGCACCCCACCAGCTGCCACCAGGGCAAAGTCCCAAAACAGGACCGGAGGGGCAAAGCACAGCTCACATCTGACATTTGGTCACGTGACAGACAGGAGCCTCTACAGACTCAAGCGGAGAAACAGTCCTCTAACACACACTCACACGTACGCACACGCACCTAAGGACTAATGGATAGAGCTGTCTCTGCCCAGCCCTGATCCGGCTCTCTGCTAAGCTCAGATGTTAATTTACAGATAAATAAATTAAGGAGGGGCCCTTGAGCTTGAGGTAACTCTAACCGAAAAATAAATCAGTTCACACATTTTTCCCCCCTAAGGTACTTACATCAATTAAGTCAGACAAGTCGTGAATGTAATACTTGAAAACGGAGGAATTTGTAGCTTCCAGGGTGAGGAGGTATTCATTGCGGGCTTTGATCGACTTCAGCTTGTTCTCCGAGTACTTGGCCTGCCGCTGAGGTGGGAAAGAGAGGGAGAGAATAAGTTTTGAAATTCAAGCAAAAAAAAAAAAAAAAACATTGTTTGTCAACCGAGGCTACTTTTCTGTCTAAAAACAGCACGCCATTTTGTGGCTCAATGACTGACCAACTAATTTCTCCAAAAAATGACACGGCAGAGCACAGATCAGTTTTGCTAACGCGTGTGGAGACAAACACAAAGGGAAATAAACTCCCACACCACACACTTTTTATAACATTCAAAAACCCAAGTTTTTCCACGATACTCCACAGCCACACTTTACTCACTTCCTCTGTGCCAGACATAGCACGCTCACCAGACGCTGCAGACTCACCCTGCAGACACTCTGCGCCATATTCATAATACTGAAACTCTCCCTACAGCTGAAGCCAAGACTTTCCAATTTTAGAAGACATGCACCTTCTGAAAACTCATTAGGGGAGGAAGGGTGGTTAAC
Source organism: Anguilla anguilla (assembly GCF_013347855.1). NCBI lineage: Eukaryota > Metazoa > Chordata > Actinopteri > Anguilliformes > Anguillidae > Anguilla > Anguilla anguilla. Next base: position 13,855,936 of record NC_049219.1, read on the forward strand.
AAAGTACAGTACTGTTGTGATGGACATTCTCTACTGCAATAGAGCATCACAAGCCCTTAGTCACCAGTCAGAAACTGACGATAAAAATATAGTTCAAAAGCAGGGAGGATAAAAGTAAGACAGGAGTATCTGGTGATCTGGTGGGTCTAAAGACTCTGTGAGGAACTGACTGGTACAGTACAGTACAATACAGTCACCCGTGGACAGTGACTCACACAATGAATTCCACATTTTTTTATTGCCCCCCCCATTGCATTCCAGGAAGTGCTTGTGGAAGAGATGTTGCCTTGGCTTTTAAACCATTGGTCACAGAGTTTAACAGAAAGCAGGCCCGGTAACAGCAGGCACAAAGCCTTTCCGCTTCTCAGGGCAAAAGCAAACAGGCTGCCTTTAAAACTTTACAGCAGTTTCCAGCTGCTTCATGAGCAAGGTTGCGCTGAATGGCACAGAAGTGTGCTGCACCATTCTATTGTACAGTACTGTGGGATAACACAAACACATGGACACTGACACAAATGCAGGTGTAGGCAATCAGGCAGTGTGGCTGGGAGGATTATGCGAAATCCACAGACAAGGCCTTACATTGAGATGGAGGTGATAAGAGACTGAAACAAGCAAGTGCTCAACCTTTTAGTGGTATCTTAAAGACAAATGTATGATGTTCAAAAGCCATTTTTGGTGCCACGGCCAGAGCTATTTTGGGCCATAACAGGGCTTTTACAAGGTGGAACTACAGTGTAATTTAGTTACGGTAGCACACCATATATGGTAGTAAGTGAGATCATCTTTGTCAGTTAGCATGAATGACAGATGTATTTTTCTAGCTGTAAATTACTTTTTTTTTTTTTTCATTTTTGTCTTTTCAGGATGAGAATATATTTTCAAGGATGCTCAGTTACCATGGGAACCCAAAAACGGGCCGTACCTTCTCCTTCATCTTCTCGATCTTCTTGACGGAGCTGCGCCTCTGGTTCTTGTCCTCCGCGCGGATGTGCGAGGCGGGGTCGGCCGAGCGGCCGATCTGCTTCTCCTCCTGCTTCTCCGCCTCCTTCAGCTTGCACTCGGCACTCAGGCTCTCCGTGTGGTACATGTGGTAGGTCTTCATCACCTGGACGCACAGGGGTCAAAGGTCGGGAGCTTGTAGGGCTACCATAGCTTTATTCCCTCCCTCTCGTCCATTCCCTTAAGTGAAAACCAGTTAGTGACTTCTAACTACAAAGTAAACTCCACACACCACAGAAAAGAATGAATCCTTTAAGGTGTGAGATCACAAATATGTGATTAGAATGATCTTATGGAGTTCTAGAACACAGACTAAGAATTTAGGAGAAAAAAACATTCAAAAGCCTGCTGTTCAAAGAGTTAGGATTATTTTTCTGTTTATACAAGCTGCTTTAAAAACGCACGATGCACTGTGGTGGCACTCAGCACTTGAAACACTATCTTTAAAGGATGCTAAACAGTTGGTGGGGATTACCGTCACACAGAGATGATGATAATACCACACATGGTATCTGACATGCCAAAAATACAGTCTCTAATGGGGAGCAGAGCGACTTCAAACGAGCAGCAAAAAAAAGGAAGAAGAAAAAATCCCATCATCCCTCAGTGACCACAGGCCCGGAGGAACCACCGTCTGGCTGGCAGGTGTTGACAGACCGACAGACTTAACTGCTCACGCACCCTGTTCCTCGCCTTTGAAGTCAAGAGCAGCGATAAGCAAGCCCCAACTCAGCTTCTCAGGTCGGATGCACAAAAGAGCAATTTCTCGTCAAAAAAAAAAAAAAAAGACAAAAATATATTACTTTCCGGAAGAAGCCGCTGATTAAAAAAAAAAAAAAAAAAAAAAAAAAAAAGGTTCCGCTTGTCATCTCTCTGAGTCACCGCCATCTGAGGGGACCCCTATTATTCACTTTCAAATGACTTCCACAAACGTTATCACCGCCAGGATGGCAGCTCATAGCAGGTAGCGGAAGCGCACGGTGATCTGGGGACAGCAGACTGAGACTGGAGTCAACCGAATGGCGTTTCTGACGCACACCGCCCGAGCACTTGGGTGGTTACACAAAAAAAAAAAACAAAGAAAACCTGAAGGACAAAAGCACTGCGTGAAAACAACCCCTATTCTCCCCTTCCCTTCCACACAGAAGGCTGAGAGACAAGTCTTTTGACGAGGAGTCTTTCAGTCCCCCCCCCCCTCCAATGGAGCTCCTTTGCTTGCTCTTCGTGTGAAGCCAGGGAGGTGGAAACGTAATAATGGCTTCACACCTGCTTCTGTTCTCCCTCACATTTTAGCCCTGGGGGAGAGAGGCAGAATTCCTCAAGTCCGCGAAAAGTGCGTGGGCAAAGCCTGCAGCCTCGCGGGCTGCCAAGCGGCTGAGCCGCCAAAGGCGCTAGCCACGCTCACAGGCCGAGCCCCAGAGCCCCCAGTATGAGTCGGGAGCCCACGCGCAACCGTTAGCCGGCTGTGACTCTCGTCTCTGCAGAAGCAAGACACATCAATAATCAATCCATCTGAGGTAGGGTGGGCGTACTGGGGGGGTGTACTGGCACTGTCAGAGACGGCAGGCCCGGGTACTGCACGCAGAGAAGCAGCCTCTCGGCTCTCTGCTGTAGCTGCAACCAGGGAAACGGCGACCGACCGTACCATGAGCACTGTAATTATGAGAGCGACGGCAGTCGCTCTTACCCCAGTCAAACGCCAGCCAGCGTGCCTCTCGAACCGTGGGTTTTCCAAAAATACACGCGGCGGTGGCGGCGGCGTGGAAAGCACCGGAGAGGGCGGCGCTCTCTCTGTGGCCCTTTTTTTGTTTTCGGGCCGTCGACCGGAACCGCGTAATTGCGCCCGTAGCTGGGCTGGCCGGCCCCGGCTGGGCCCTCACCGGTCTGCAGCCGCGCGGCGGTGTTTACTCTCTACAGAGGCACAGAATTAGCACCACACCGAGGCCTGTCATTACAGCAGCTCAGCCAGTCCAAGTGGAAAAAAACCAGCGGCTTTCTGATGCAACACAGGCTTGAGTTTTCCTCTGTGAGGGGAATGGGGTGAGGGGGGGGGGGGGGGTGCTGGGAGCCCGACACTGTTCTAAACGGTCCAATTAGGCTGGTCTCCGATGAGGCAGCCACCCGAGACCCTCAATGTTCGAAAAACGTTGTCGACTCTCCGTTAGTGTCCACGGGGAAAACCAGGTAGAGTGGACAAACCACATTACTACTGTGGATTTACAGGGGGGAGTAAAACCTGCTGCTGGCTTCGGTTCTGTGCCTGAATCATCCAGCCGGACTATCGGGGGTATTCAGCGCTTTGCCGTCGTGGCGGTTGAGAAAGAGAAGGCGGCAGGGCGGGTCTCCAAACCGAGCGAGGGGTCAGGAGGAGGAACGGAATCGCGGAATAAATCGCGCTGCGTAAATCAGGGGATTTATGGGAACGGAAGCCTCGGATTCCGAGCGCGAAATCTCTCAGCCGATACCTGGGCGTACATTTGCGTGCGATTGGGGCCGCCTCTGACGTACAGGGGTAGTGTGAATCTCCCCCCAGCCGTGCTCCAAACCCGACAGCGGCCGTTAAAGGATGGGGAATTAACTATTGATTGGTAGTGTTAGGCGGACGGCCCTGACCGAGGTCATAGATCACACCAAGCGCCTATGGAGGAGGAGGGGGTGATTTACAGGGGGGGGTCTGTTTTGGGTGCGATCCAAAGCTCCATTATTAATGCACGTGGTGCGGGCCGGCAGCCTCTCTCACTGCCTCCTCCGCTACACAGTTTAGTGTTCCTCACACTTATTAGGCTTTTATTTATTCACAAGCTGCAGGGCTTTTAAGTCGGTGGTTCTGACGGCCACGCAGCAAAAGAAGCAAAAGATAAAAGTTTCATAAAGAGGCTGAAAAGTTTTGCTGTTTGTGGAAATGGCCGCTCCTCTCCCTCTCCCTCTCCCTCTCCCCGCTGTGCAGTCTGACACTGTGACATCGCCTGGACCCTCTACCAACTGTGTCAGCAGCTCAGCACACAGGAAAGGTGAAAGTGATGTGGACATTCTCATATTGTTCACTGTGGGGCACAACCAACAGGACGCCATCAACTACAGTAGCATCATCAGTTACAGTGCATTAGCATAACCAGCTACAGCATAACAGCATCATCAACTACAGAAAAGTAATATCACTACCTACAATACAATAGCTTCATCTGCCACAGTATCCCAATCATCTACCCATAGAGCAAACTGAGAAGTCAGCACTTACAGTGTAGAGCTCATTGAGGACCTTCATCAAGTCTTCCTGGAGCTGAAAGGTGATCTCTTTGCTCTGAAAGTATAAAAAAAGAAATGATGAAAAAGATTTACATAAGCAGATGCAGTAAACCGTAAAACACTGTCCTTGCCACATTCAGCATAACCCACACACAGACAGCCATTCAGCGCCACTAACGAGCGTAGGAACATAAAGTCAGAGCGGCCCTAATGGTCCTAATGGTCCAGCTGGAACTGCGGGGGACATACGGCCCTGCTGAACCACAGCCTGTTCAGCGTGAGCTCCGCCATCGCTCCTGAATTAATGGCGGGATGGCGGGATGGCGGGGACGCGCTTGTGTAAGTCGAGGCCGGGAGATGGTAATATCCGCCGCGGATAATCACGTCTCCATTCGCTGGCTGGAGGGGTGCGCGCCCGTCAGGATGGCGGCTGAGCGCGTCTGTTGGAGCCTACGCCCACGCCTACGCCTGCTCGCTGTCAGTACCGGCTGTGTGAGGGGGGGTCAGCCACACACGACACGCTGTCTCTCTAACCCAATTATTCCAGCACTAATCCCATTCTACAGGCATTTCTCAGCACCGTGAGAGGAGCCTGAGAATCAACCATGACCTCTGACCCAAACTGATCATGGTCAATATATCATAGCTAACAAACTAACACTCACGCAGACACACGCGCATATCTACACACACTCACACATACTTTTTCACACACACACACACACACACACACACACACACACACACACACACACACACACACACACACACACACACACACACACACACACCACACACACACACACACACACACACACACACACACACACACACACACACACACACACACACACACACACACACACACACACACACACACACACAAACCATTCCCTGTGGCGAGGCAGGTGAACTGGCCTCCCCTCCGTTTCCAGGGAAACAGTACGCTCTCTCTTCACGGTGCTGCTGAGTCTCTGGGAGCTGTCTGGGTTCAGCAGTGTGGTTCTGCTGGGTGGGGAAGCTTCTGGGGTGTATAACTGGGCACTAACCCAATGCCACCCAGACCCAGGACCCAGCAACGGGTCCTGACCCAAAACAGAGAGGATTAATGTCATTGCAGCCAGGACTCTGTTTGGAGGAGTCAGTATTTGGGTTGTACCCCTCAGGGGTTTAAACCCAAATGCACTCCTGCCCAAACTGGGCCGTTTTACTTACCTATTTAGAGCAAACTGACAAATGGTCTTAGTCTGTATAAATAGCGCTAAGCAGCATAATCCAATTTAGGGTGTGCTTTCCGCACACATGGGGCATTCGTGGGGTGTGAGGGTGGGCAGATTAGACAGCCTGTTTTGGTAACTCTCACTCTGGTGCCTGTCAAAACACTTTTACCCTTACACATCATGCAGCCGGACACTATTGGAGCCGATAAGGAACCCTGCAGTCCCTTGGTCTAGAGAGGGGAGAACATTACATGAAGTGAATTAGTGAACTGCACTTTTGTGCAGTCCCCATTAAAAAAGACCACGCCTCCTTCGCTTGCATAATTTGCGATCCCCAACTGACAACCAGCTCATCCCATCAGAACACATTAGCGTCTGGCTCGGTTAATAAGTGCGCGGGAATGGTGATTAGCCACATAATGAAAACGCGATGCCTGGTTATTGAAACTGTCACTTGCGATGAGGTGTAGCGCTGTCTGAGCACACGGCATTGTCCTCTGGAGGAGATCGAACTTCGCTGCAGTTCTCCCACCAGGATCAATTACGCAGCTGCAAAACACTTAAAAAGGAATTTCCACCAACGGCAATACGAAATATTAAACATCAGGCGAGCCCGAAACAATTTGCGCAGCGCTCAGTCTTCGGACTTTCCGGGACCAGGCAACAATAAAAGCTGATTACAGCGCGTTTGCTGATATTAACTCTGGTAAAAGGACTCCCCCCCTCATCTGGAGAAACAAATCACTCCACAGCCGAGAACGACCACAAGATGCACATTAACGAACAGTATGAAAAAGCTCACTAATAAAAGTGGCACACATATCAGTGCGCCTGTGAAGGGATTTGCATTGCAACAATTAGCCGCTTCTTGACTCTTGAAAGTGTCATTTGGTCAGTCATATAGCTTTATTAAGATCCTCCATATGTATTCAGTGAGACACCAATCTACTCTTCAAAAGAACTTAACAGTCGCCACCTCACATTGACTTCATTTCCTAACCCTGTGTCAGATAAATAATCCATTTCCCATAATGCACTGAGGAGAGAGTTCAGCAGGAACAGGCTGTCCGCTGGGAGTACGCACTGGTGTTGCGCACAGGAGAAGGAGCTGCTGTCGTTTGTCAGTTCGAGCGGCTGACAGCGAGCTTCATCGCACGGAACTGGAGAAGTTCCAGAGTCCAATTAAAAAGCCGTCCCTCCACCGGGAACGCTGTGCCGCTCTACAGTTGGCCTGTGGGGGAGCGGGGGTCATGTGACCGCGGCAGACTGACAAATCAGAGACGGCTGCCCGCCGCCCGGTCTCCCTGGCGACCGCGACCGGGGCACCAGCTGACTGAGACACGCGGTTTCAGAGACCGGAATGAACTACCAGAGCACAGAGGCTTCGGGCGACAAACTGCCACCGTTCCTGTGACCCTCGAGGCCGGCCCCAGCCGTCAGTGTGTAAATTTACGGGCCCTTCTTTTCGATTAGTGCAACGCTGAGCGCCGCCGTGAATAAGCGTGATTCATTAGCCAGTTATCCGCGCGCGGGTTAGGCGCTACACTGTTTTCCCCTGTCGGCCACGCGCCGTAAAAAAGCCAAACAGGCCCAGGGGACCGCTGCTTTTAACGAGGATTACTTCATTCGGCTCGCAGCGGGGGGGAGGGGGGGGTGTTTATGTAATCGCCACGCTGCGCTGCCTGCACACCGTATTCCCAGAAGGCCGTGTGAGAGAGAGAGAGAGAGTCACCTGACGGAGGTCTCTACGGCGTAATATACGGTGACTTACAGTAAACCATGTGACCCGGGTAACGCACGCGAGGATGTCGGGCCAGTAAACACGCAGCCTGTATAAAGAGCGCCAATCAAAAAAACGGGGGCCGAGACATTTAAGCGTCACTAAATAAAACGACAGCACATGAAATCAGCCGGAACCAGCACAGAGCCACACGATTAAGGCAGAAGAGGCAAATGACATAACTGACAGTTCCCTCCACCTCACAGGTGAAAATGACCTGCAGTGACCCTGCAGCGGGTCATGTGCTGACCTAACGCTGGATCAAAGAGGCTGAGAAGCACTGATTATATATATGGTGCTGCTCCTTTCAAACACACACGCACACACGCACGCACACACACACACGCGCACACACGCACACACAGCAGTGTTGGCGTGCGGTAGAACTGAAATAAGCTGTGTTTACTGTCACATTTTTTCCAATTCGGCGGCGCACGGAGACGTGGAGCTGTGGCTCGCGGTGGAGAGCCGCTTTGCTGTGACCTCGGCCGAGCTCAATAGCGCTCCTCCCCAAATCCGTGGCGGCCGACGCCCGGGTTCTGACCACACCCGCTGGCCCCATTTGACCCCAGCAGTGCCTGTGCTTGGCCCTCACGCTATTTAAGGCTGTGAGGTGGACCGAAGCCCCAGGTCCCCAAACTCCTAAGGAATCATTATCCACAGTAGTATTACAGGCAAACCCTCACACTGTTACACTCAGTACTGTTACAGGCAAACCCTCACACTGTTACACTCAGTACTGTTACAGGCAAACCCTCACACTGTTACACTCAGTACTGTTACAGGCAAAACCCTCACACTGTTACACTCAGTACTGTTACAGGCAAACCCTCACACTGTTACACTCAGTACTGTTACAGGCAAAACCCTCACACTGTTACACTCAGTACTGTTACAGGCAAACCCTCACACTGTTACACTCAGTACTGTTACAGGCAAACCCTCACACTGTTACACTCAGTACTGTTACAGGCAAACCCTCACACTGTTACACTCAGTACTGTTACAGGCAAACCCTCACACTGTTACACTCAGTACTGTTACAGGCAAAACCCTCACACTGTTACACTCAGTACTGTTACAGGCAAAACCTTACAGTGTTACACTCAGTGCTGTTACAGGCAAACCCTCACATTGTTACACTCAGTACTGTGACAGGCAAAGTTCCACCACACGATTTTGTGCTTACCAGGCACGGAAATCACGAGACAACTCAACCGACAGCCTGTCATTTTCCTCCTGGTTCTCATTCAATCCTATTTGTGGAGCATACCGAGGGCTGTGTGGTATGAGCTGCATTAAAGGCTGGGAGAGTGGAGTTAATACCCCAGCACTCAAACCTGAAGAGCCCCACACTAACAGCACCATCGGGCTGTGGGGGGTGGGGGCGTGTGTACCCCCGGCCCACATGTGGCCTGTTATTACACCCCGCAGCTACGGAACGGAACATCAGAGAGGAGCTGGGTGGCTGTGCACTTCCCCTTCCTGCCCCCCAGCGCCCCCCCCCCCTTATGACCGGATGAGAGAGACTGCCGCCATCACGGGACCCCTTTGTTATTTCCCCCGACATCAATACCATGTCAGCTGGGCTTGATCTCACAGCCGAACAGCGAGAGGACCCGCCGGCAAAAAAACCCCCTGCGAGCGCCTCATTTAACAGACCACAAAGCATTCCCCAGAACTGGATCCACCTCCAGTCTGTAATTTTGTGCTGCGGTTGGGAGGGGGTGAGGGGGGGAGGGGGGGCACATGTGTGCCTGGTGCATCAGGGCCATAATCTTTTTTGGGAGTAGTCCCCTGAAGGCCTGCCGTGTGGCTCAGTGCTGCTCACCACAGACCCGAGAGTAAAGCAGATCATAACGATTACAGGGTCAGGGAGCCTTCTCTCATACAAAACCGGTACTCAGTCACTTCTACTCAAAACCAGTGGTCCTGGCTACGGATAACTGATACTTCATGAGAATTCTACTTCATTTGACCTGTACTTCGCAGTTGTTCCAACAACCTAGCAGTACGTGCTTATTGTGCGTCGCTTAGGATAAAAGCGTTTGTCAAATAAAATGTAATGTAAAGTACCGTCAGCTAGGAAGCGTTCTACACCACAGGTGTCTACTCCACCTCTAAGCCTCTTAAAGAGTGTGGCGACTCAATAATAAAACACCGGACGGCCTGCAACCAGGAACACGGATGTGTACCTGGCCTGTATTTGCTGGTACACAGCAGCAGACTTATAATTGCTTCTGGCTGTGTGAGGCCACGGTACGAGATCAGGAAAGCCAGCAGTGACTGCTCCCTCCTCTCCTCTCCTCCTCTGTTGTCTTCGCCCCTGTGAGCTGCGAGTCAGTAAAGGGGGGAGGGCTGATGGATTGACAGAAGGAGGGGTGTTCTGGCGAAGGTGTTCAGACGAGATAAAGAGCGGTATTTAGAAAGTGGGGGTGAAGAAAGTGGGGGTGTCAGGTGATAGAAGAAGGAGGCGTAGAGGTGAGGGGGGGGGTGTCAGGGTGACAGGGAGCAGAGGTACGGGGGTAAAGAAAGTGGTGGCCTGAGGGGACGACAGAGAGCGGGGAGAAGGTGGAGGTGTTTTGGGGAGCCATGGGAGGACCGATAGGCCTCACCTTCTTGAGGAGGCGGGTGGAGTCCTCGCTGATCTGCAGGAAGCGCATGATGACGTTGTTCAGGTAGATGTCGCTGAGGGTGGCGTGGTCCTTGCTCTCCCTCCTCACCTGGTTCAGGAGCAGGTACCAGCAGTTAACCGGAGACAGCAGGTTCTGGTCCTTCCTGGAGAGGGAGGGAAAGAGAGAGACAGAGAGAGAGTTTTAATAAATCCCTTAATTGTTCCATTTATTTTACATCAGTACTAGTGGCATAACCTCATTTGCAATACTCAGTCAATATATCTCAGCCATTTTTCCTTCATATGTCACAACAAACAAAATACATAAGCATTGCATGACCAGTATAAATTTAAAAAGACCATTGAAAATGTAGCTGCCCATCATCGCCAACCTGGCAACCTGATACTAAGAGAGAGATGGAGAGAGAGAGAGAAAGAGGAGGCTGGGAGAGAGAGAGAGAGAGATGGAGAGAGAGAGAGAGAGAGAGAGAGAAAGAGGAGGCTGGGAGAGACAGACAGCGAGAGACGGTAAGACACGGTAACAGAACAAAGTGCCAGTCTAAGCAGCCGGGCACCTCGTCCCTCAGCAAGCTGTGCTGCCATCTGTGGTGAGAGACGGAGTGTTTGCGAGCCAGCAGGCCTCCCCTCCATCCGACAGCCAGCAGCGTGCGAGCGGGTCTTAAAGTGGATCAGCGCACACCTCAAACGCACTAGAGAGGCGCTTCTATGTCCTCCGTGATGGACAGGGTTGAGGCTGCAGCTGCAGCTGCCCTTAGTGACGGCACCACAGCAGGGCTGCACCCTGACCCTGAGCAGAGGACATGTCTGGAGCGCGGGCGCAGACACTTTCTAAACTGGTCTGCGGTACGGCGAAACGGGACGACAGGCAGCCCTGAGCCTAAAAAAGCAGAACCGCCGCCGCCGCGGCTGTCTTTGGGGAGCTCGGAACAAAGTCCGCACGCTGGTCCAGTTAAAGCGTCTTTGCGGTAAAACTTTTCTCCCGCAATTCAGTTGAAAACTGGACTTTATTTCGCTGTGAGACAGGAAAGCCTGCTGGTGGTTGCTCTGGGAAACCGAAGCGTCGTCTCTGATCTATTCCAGCCGCATCGAGATGAAAAACAAAGAGCAGAATTAAACTAGCTTGTTATACAGATAGAGCAGTAGAGATTTGTACAATAGGTCAGCTGGGCACAGGTGGAGTACAATTTGGCTGGTTCTTTGGTATGTCTGAACGTGCAAACAAGACGTATAAGAGTTCTGTACCTACGAAAACCGATAAGCAGACCTCTAGGGCTTCCTTCTGAAGTGTGATTCAAACTAAGTTAAACTTTCTTAAGCGGATCTGAGACTATATGTAATTATAGTGCTGGATGCAATATTTATAATTCGTTTTGCTGCTCAACAATGTCTGAAATACTTATTCAAAACTTTCAACACAAAAAAATAAGGTGAGCCTCGTCACATCTTCCCAACTTAATCCCAACACAAACAGGTTGTTTCAGGTTTGCCAGACTTTACCCAGGACGATTGTTTGATGAAAGTGGGTTTGAATTCAGGCCTGTTTGTGTGTCTGGCACAAAACTAGAGCAGCTCGCCTGGCCAGGTGTGCCCTGAATTTATGAACAATGGCAGCATTTCTGCTGAATTCAAACACAGAGGAAAGGCAGGATCTGTATCCGTGCACATTGCTGAGTGTCACTTGGTGTTTCGCAAGGGTCAGTGCTGAGTTAAAACAACACACACACGCACATTCACACAGGCACGTGCACACACACACACACACGCACACACACACACACACACACACACAAAAACACGCAGCCCCACACTGAACATTTTAATGCTGATGTAACAATCACTACTGGTTCTAGAACACTGATGGAATTTTGAAAAAAGCATTCCGAAAACATTCCAAAAGCGCTACTCTTGAAAAGGTCAATGCCAAACGGTCCGCACAGGCTGCAGGAAAGGGAAGAGGAAAAGCAGGGCTGTCTCAGGACGGTGGAGACGTACGGACGCTCGCCCGGACGCTCGCCCGGACGCTCGCCCGAGAGCTCGCTCAGGAACGGCGGCCGGCCCGTCGCAGGTGGGAATGCGAACCGGCCGCCCCGTCCCTGAACCCCAGCCATCCCGCCAGCTCGCTGGACACGCCAACAAACGAAACGCAGGCCAGCAGCACTTCCTGTCGGATTGACCGCACTGCTTTCTAAACCGTCCCAAGCATTGGGAAAAACAGGAAACAAAGGCTCCCCGGGGAAACAAAAAACAAAAAAAACAAAAAAAACTGGCAGAACCATACCACTTGGCGACGAATCGCTGTGCCCTCTTAACACACACATACCGCACGCAAGCGTTCTTACGAGAAGCGCCTGCCGACAGGAGCGTAAATCACACGGCTGATCCAATTGTGTGAAAGTGACAGATAGGCGCCGCTCACGTGCATCACAGCAGGAACAAAAACAGGAAGTAAGAAAAGGAAAATGGGTCTGCTGGGGTGCCATTACATACAACTCCATACTGCACCAACTGCCACTAACGTACAGCCTGGGCCTGGTAACAGGAGCAGGTCTGAATAGAACCTGCTGTTCTGCCTTTTTCTCAGAGTAGCGGCTCGGCATGCGGTAGGACACGTACGGCGTGGAGGGTGTCCGCGGGAGGCGGGACATGGTGGGAAAGGCCGCGTTTCGGTTCGCCGCTCGGCAGAGTCACTAGCCCCCCCCGCCCGCTTTGTGAATGGGCCGACCCAGTTCCCCGCGGCGCGCAATCCCGTGAACGACTTATTCACAAAAAAGACCAATCGCGTTTAGAAAAGGGCGATGGCGCCAGCGCTGCCCCACATGCTTAGCGACGTGTGTAATTAAACAGAGAGCACCGGGCACCAGCGAAACCCCACCTGGAAGAGCGCGGCGGGATTAATCTGCATAAAATAACCGCTCCAAACGGGTCCGATAAATCAGCGGCTCGTGAGAGGTGTCATGCGCCGCTCGCTAATGAGGTCACCTGCTGCCCCCGCTCCAGCAGCCCCGCTGGGCTGCCCCGTCAGAGACATGGAAGCTTCTGGAAGTTCAATGGCCCACTTTGCAAAAAAAAAAATGACATTACTTCCACTCTGCACCTTAATTAGGACAGAATGACCAGGACAGTGAACACAGGAAAAGAGAGAGAGGGATAGAGGCTCCTTCAGTCTCAGAGACTAGAGAGAAAGAGAGGAAAAGATACACATCATTCAGTCTCTCTCACACACACACACAGGTCCACACACTTCTGCCCTCAGCGTCCCGTCGTTTCCCGTCGACCGCCAACGTCACGCTCAATCAATGGGCCTCGACTACAAGAAGAGACCGTAACCTGTATGACAGCGTTCACAAGTCATCACCACTGGCCCCCCGGTAACACAGTTTCCAGTCCAGAGCCATGAATCGCATCATTAGTGCCACATTAAGCTCTTCCCCGACACTGACGTCCTCCGAACGAGGAAGGACAATTACAGCCAACCGGTGAATGGCTTTTCAAAGGGCCTTACTGCCAACGTGCCCAACATTTAATATCACGCAGATCCACAAACACAGGCTTATGCAGTCTTACAAATTAGCACCCCAGTCTTTATGGCCATCATTAAACATTTACTGTCCTTCAGCTTATTTACAAGTACCAGCTTTACGTGATACGAGAAGCAATAAAGAATCTGCAGAGCATGTAGATGTCTACGACTGCTATATCATTACAATGGCCGACATTTGGCAGTGTCCTTTACCCAGGACCTTGAGATGGGCTCATCTATCAGTCCCCTAATGACACCATTACAGGACAACAACGTCCACGCCACGCTTTTATTATGACAACCATCATGTGCATCTCACACACCAGCCGGTAAATATCACGGTGAAATCTGACTAAGCGAATAGGAAGGAGAAACAAAACAATCCAACCGCCGCGTTGCTTCAAGGCAAGCTGGCTTTGGGGGAAATTACATTTTCCACAATCTGTAAGACAATCTAATCACGTGTAGCGTCTAGGGGTTTTCTAAACAAGAGAATAAGAGCGCATCACCCTCGTACTCTGTGCAGACAATCAACAATCACATCAACAGGCATCCTTTTTGCTGATTGGTGATAAACTGTACAATCACCTATCAATTACCTGCATTTTGTGTTCAGGTTTTTAAAAAATGAAACAAAACCCAGGTATAACCTAAACGAAGGTTGAATCAGACTGCTTTCGTATAACTCTGTTACAGATGTAAAGACTATATTCTAGTCCACCAATACTCCATGTACATTTGTATTCCAACCCCATAATGTAAAAAAAGCATTTTTTAAATGAACAGTAATGACCAGTTGTCAGAAAGAAAGCCCTGATCCTGAACTGAGTAGTTACATTCCATGTGAGCGTTAACTTTTCTTGCCATAAGGCGACAGAAGCATTGAGCACACCTGAAAGTGAAATCCGACATGTTGCTGCCCATGATAAATTTAGCAAAGTTTATTAATACAGCCGATTTTAAAAATAAACTCTTTAATCTTTTAAAAATGAGTCATCACAGTGTGATGTCACAATCCTGTGTTGCGGGAACAGCGCGTTTATCCGCGCTGTGCAGGGGTGAGAAGCAGAGACCTCCCCGCTGTCGCTAGCCCCGCTGACGCGGCACAGCTGTTCAACGACCGCGCGGTTATCACCGCGCACGCACACACGCACGCCGCACACCGCCGCTCCTTAAACAAACACGGCGCACAGCGGCCCCTCCGCCAACACTCACAATGGAGGGATGGGGCCCCGGCCCGCTCGGCTAAGTCCCTGAACTCTCGGTGGCGGTGCGGTGCGGTGCGGTGCATTGTGGGAAAGAAAGACAAAAGATCTGCTGATCCAGCTGCAGCCCCTCGGCGTGCCGATTGGGCGTCCGCCCGGGGAGTAGGAAACCGGGGCAGGACGGGGCAGAGCTCCAGCCCCTATTCCCTCCCACCTGTGGAGCAGCGCTGGCACCAGCGTTAGCGTGGTTCCGCTGCAGGAGCGCGGGCCAAGGAGAGGGATTAGGCCCGCGAGCCCACTGGCGGCCTTCCCGCGCGCGTCTCTGGCGGGTTCTCCTCTCGCCTGGTGGCTCCAGGCCTCCGCCGCCCGGCTGCCAGACCGCTCCACTCAGAGAGAGATAAGAGAGGCATCGCATTTCCTTTTACAGCAAGACTGCAGACACCCGCAGAACAAAAGCTGAAAAAAAACAACTGCCATTCGCTGAGGGATACCTGCTCTTCGGTTACAGAACAACATCTCATTTATCTTAACAGCCAGGTAAAAAAATATGCTCATAGCTTGTAAGAGTGGTAAAATCTAGCTAAGGAGATTTTTCTGTCCACTGCACACCACAGACCAGCCTTTGTCCTGCCCCCCTCTCAACCATTTGCCCAATCCTGCATGACTGGTGATTGAACTCACGGGTCAGATAAATGTTTCTCTCCTGTCCTGGCTTATCCAAATGCAGGTGAGTGGGTGATTTTTTTTTCTTTCTTGTAAGCTATCAGTCACTGACAGAGCGCTCACTGCCCTCCAGGCGAGCAGGGATCATGTAAACATTGACTGTTAGGGAGAGTCAACGTTGGCATCGACACTAAGCAAAACTGAAAAAAAAAAAAGGTTCTGAGCATACATTTTGACCTGTTAACATAATTTAATTTTTAATTTTAAAGAGTTAAAAATGAAATACTTGAATCAACCACAGGATAGATATTTACAGGATCACAAGTCACAATAAACACATTTTAATTTAAGGGGAATTAAAATTAAAGAGAAAGAGAGCGGGTGAGCAGGTGAGAGAGATAGCAAGTCGACCGCAGGGCAGATTTATGGACTGCAGTCGTAGTTTTTAACCACCAGAGACGTTCCCGGACCACATTAAACCAGCTGAACACGCCCCTCAGTCTGAACCTTCTTTAAAAAAACCCCCTCTCAAATCCCCCCGCCCCCCCCGGCCCCCTTTCCCCCCGGCCCCCCCGCGCTGCCCTGCGAAAGCTTTCCCCGCCGGAGCGGAGGCCTAATTAAGGGCCGATTTAAGCGGTCGTTTGAATGTTAGCGCCGCGCGCTACGCTCGGGGGGATAAAAACGCGCGCACTGCCCGAGCCGGGGGGGATTCGCCGCCCCTCCTCAAACCCACCGCAGCCTCTTCAAAAACAAAATAATCCTGATGGAAACGTGCGCTTTTTAAATAGAAAAGTGAGGGCCATACAGCTCTGCTGGTCTGATCGGGCTGTTTTTTTAGCTGAAGATGCTTTTTAAAGCCGTGCGAAGGCCGACCTGCTGAGAATAAAGTGTAGCTGTCCTTAACGGGACGGAGATCACAGGAGTGCAGGAACGAAGCTCCACGCTAAAGCAGTCTGTAGTGGCATCTATTCACAAAATGGACCTAAATTATGCCAACAATATGCAGCTCAATGGAAAGCAGTCGAAGCGAAGACAAACCGAGCAGATTGTGCTGTGTGCAGATTGTTTTGTGTGATGTACGGCTCTCTCAAAGATTTGCCGGCATAACGTACAAATGTTTTAAAATGGAGAAAATGTATCACGTGTTTTATATGATCTCCGGACAGTCCAGTCCAGTCCAGTATTGCAGTAAAGGGTCTATTTATTAGCACAATAAAAAAAAGATTATTGGCTGGAGGGCTCCATAAAGATAGGCTGACATGCTGAAACTGTGATGTAATCTGAATGAAGTGTACTGTAAAACTGTGTTGTCTAGAATTAGACACGTGTAAATGTGCATGAATGTGGATGGTAAATGAGTCAGAAGTGCACATCTGACCAATGGAGGAGTAATAGAGACTCAGGGGCGCAAGTGTGCATTCATCACAAGCCCCTCAAGCAGAAGACTCAGCCCTCAGCTTTCATACTGTGAGTGCAGTGCCTCTCACGCTCTCTCTCTCACACACACGCACACACGCACACACACAGTCCTCACTTGTATTGCTGGTGGTCCTTGGTGCTGACACACACACACACACACACACACACAGTCCTTACTTGTATTGCTGGTGGTCCTTGGTGCTGACACACACACACACACACACAGTCCTTACTTGTATTGCTGGTGGTCCTTGGTGCTGCGGGTTTTGGCCATGAAGCGCTCGGCCAGTTTCTCCAGGTTGCGGGAGTACTCCATCTCGATCTCCGATTTCTTCCGGAAGAAGTCCTGCAGGTCCTGGAGCAGCTGGACCCTCATCTCCGTCTGCTGCTCCAGACATTTCTGCTGCTCCACCAGCTGAGCCCGGATCTCTGCACACAGGAACAGAGCCAGAACCGGAACAGGTGAGAGTTCTGCCCTTCAACACTACGTCTGGACACCAGGACAACGACACTGACGTTAAACCAGAAGATCAGTTTCCATGCCTGTTTGCAGACTGACTCACCTCCACTAAAACCCCTGTTCTGGCAAATACAGTAGTATGCGTATAGGCCTAATTACAGTACAACAATAAAAAAAACAATTCTATTATTACATTACATTTATTTGGCAGACGCTTTTATCCAAAGCAACGTACAAAAAGTGCATTTCATGGTCATAGACAACTGCTAAACACAGGTTCAGTAAAGTACAATACTTATTTTGTACAGCTATTTCTAGCCAAGAACACAGTTTAGTTCACACAGTGAACACTATTCAGACCTAAATTATTAATCAAGATAAGAACCAGGCTGCACATACACATTTATGGTTACGTAGAACCCCGCTCAAAAAAAAAAAAAAAAAGGGATTTCAATTTTCAACAAAAAATATATTTATTCACATTCTTCACAAAGTGTAAAACCACACCACCGGGAAAATGAGAACAGTGACATCCCAGCTATTCCGAGTGGAACCCACAGGAACACCTCTGTGATCACGGCAATAGTATTCACTTACAGTGCCGTCAATGCCGTAAGGGAAACAAAAACCCGGGTTTGTGTTGTTGGGAGTTACAGTAACTCTTACCTAAAGCACAATGGGATACATATGCAAATAGCTTTAAGCCTCAGGTTCTGCTCCTGCTGAAGCAACAGCATTAGTCTCAGGATGTGGCTGAGCCGGGACCCACATTCCATCAGTGTTTGGAGGGAAGAACAAGCATGTATCCACACATGGTACAGAGGAAAATCACAAAGAAAGTTAGGGCTAACCCGAAACCTTAACCCTAACCCTGAACCCTAAACTTAACCCTAACCCTAAACCAACATGCACAAGCCTAACACTTCTAACTAACACTGCAAACTACCATCTAACAAAATATTACATAACTATCACCGCTGCAGACAGCACAGTGAGCTGACCTCAAACTAAATCACCAATTCAGTAATTCAGATTACTCTCAACTAGCGTGCAAACTCTTAACTGCATCAGGCCAGTAAGCTAACCCAATGAAGCAATAGGATGTTGGCTGTTGCTAATTAAAATCTTTAATGTTTCGATAAGGAACCCAACGAAAATGCATTAGCTTTATCTCTGTGGTCTTTGCACCAAAGCACATCAGTATGCAAGGACACAATCTAATGGCACGAGCAGCTCAAAATAGTTCTTAACTTCCTCTCAGCCTTGCTTGGAGTTGTACATTCAAACTGCGTGATAAAGTTTACAAGAAGTGCGCTCAAGAAAGTTAATTCTACTTTCAATTACTTGATTATTTCAGAAGTGGAATGGGCCATGAAACATTAAAAGGGTAGACTTTATGTTCTTTAAATGTGCAGCTCTCCCGTTCTAAATGCAGATTTTGTGTACAAACAGTAATGTTTATGTGGTACACTGCAAACGTGTGACTCTTTATAATAGTATACATCAATAGACAAATGGATTTGTGCCAGCTATAATTTCCAAGGAGAAGCCTGAAGTACCATGGAATACCATGCATAAGTGGGGGGGTGAGAGAGCAGGGCCTTTTCAGCACCCCCCACCGCAGCCTCATTCCATTTTTAGCCGCGGTGAAGATGGAAAATGGAAAACAGAAAACTGGGGGGGGGGGGGGCACTGTCTTTTCGGAGAGATAGCCTTTACCCCCCCCGCGGGTCCTGTCTCTCATGTCGAGCGGGTGAAACTCCGCTCTGCTGCAGGAGGGCCCATGCATCGCATTAAACGCTCATCTCCTACCCCGCCCCCCCCGCGGCGTGAGGGGGGTGTTCTCCAGCGCGCCCCGCGGGACCCACACTGTGTGAAATGCCTTTTCGGGGAACCGCGGGGTGTCTGCATATCTGACAACACCCACAAATGGAAGGGCCCGAGACTGGAGGGGTGAGCCCAGGGATTCGGTTTAAATGGGAAACCCTTTAACCCTTTAAAGGTGAGATCACAGATACGTGCTTAGAATGTTCTTAACCGGACATTCTAATGCTGATGTACCAATCGCTACTGGTAACTGAAAGCAGTGGAGTTCTAGAACACAATAAAAATTTCAAAAGCCTTCAAAAAGGGAGTAGGGTACCATGTAGGGTGTATTCTCTTCACTCTCACCGTAAAAATGTCAAACGGAAATGGGTGCAAATGAATTATTAACAGCAACACAGGGCTCTACAATAGAACAGGCATCAATTCCAATTCATTACAAAGGCAAGACGAGACAAGGGAAATACAGTTAACGTACTGTGTGTTGTGTGGTCCTAAAATAAATCCAAGAAGTTTAAAGAACTATCACTGTCGGGAGGGCATTACTTTCGCCTTGGATAATGGAGAATCAGTCATACTCTCGGCCGACGAGCAGACATTATCTCTGACCGGTTTATAACTCACACAGTGAAACCGCTGAGCGCACGATCAGCGACAGAAACATTCTGAGGACGGATTGGCCAGAGACCGGCTGGCCTAATCGCCCAGGCCCAGAGCGACAGGGCCCGCGGGACAGAACCCGTCACACACAAATAATCGCATCGCAGCCGCCGTCCACGGGCGGAAAAAAACCCCCAAAAACAAACTTGAAGGCATACCCAGCGTTTTGGGCCGGACTGTCTGAGCAAACCGCCAATACCCTTCTGCCCAAAGCCACGGCCTTTCTGCAGCGGCCTGCTGACGTGTCGCCACGGCAACCCCAACGCACAAACGACGTTGGGCAGGGCGGCCTGCCCTTGTTTGGCCTCGGAACTTACCTCCACCCCTGGGGGGGGCAGGAGCTTTGGGAGGGAGGGGGCTTTAGTGGCCAGTTAGAGCAGCGTTCTCGCGACCCCGCCAGCCCTGGGGGCGGGGGGGGTCTGGGGCTCTAATTACAGCAGATATAGCTCCGCCCCCGAGGGCCAGTGGTCATTGGGCCGCTTGGTCCAAACGGACTCTGCTCAGCCAAAATGAAGTACCAATATAATTAAAGAGCCTCTGGTCCCCCCCCCCCCCCATGGGGAGGGTGATTTACAGCGGGCTCTGCACAAGCTGCTGGACCAGGGCTTTTCACCGGACGCTCCCTACGGAGCAGTTCTCTCCTGGCACCGAACGGGGCAATAAAATGGGGAGTGAGGGGGAGGAGGATGGAGGATTAGTTGCCGGTTTGCTGAGGAAGCAGGCAGCCGTGACAGGTGGCAAGCCGAAAGCTCAGCAGGTAAGAGACGGCCCCCACCCCCGCCCCGCCCGCAGCTCCCCAAACCAGCGCCGGAGCTCAGCCTGTGTCAGAATGGGAGCACACCGGCGAGATTTTAATCCCTTCCTCCTTTTATTTTGCCGAAATTGCTGGGGCCGCTAAATTTGCCGGGAGCCTGACACACCGCACCAAGTCAATATGACTACAGCCCTTTAATGACCGGGCTGGAAACCTAGCCCTGCAAGCGGGAAGTATTCCAATATTAATAATAGCTATATAAATAATAATGTGTAGACCTAGCGATGCACGGGTTTATTAAAACAAACCATGAAAGAGACGTGATATTCACGAGAGAGGGAGAGCAAGTGGGTTAATGAACAATAACCAGAGCCACCACCAGTGCAATTTAAGCTCTGGAGCAGCGATTAGATCCTTCATACAGCAAGAAAAGCGGAGTTTGACTGCCAAGTAAATGTATATTGTGAAATAAAAATGGAATGATTAGCTGCGTTTTCAGTAACAGACAGTCTAACCGAATATACAGGTGACCTCACATTGTGTTTCAGTCCACAGTTTAACGTATTTAGTTTGCTTCACCTCCTGATTACAATGCATGCTCTAGGAAACAGGAGGCTATGAACAACACGAAAAGAATTAGCCCTGAACAGGATCAGACTGTAATGTTTTAATCCCGGGATAAGTCTCAACAACTTTTCACCGCATTTGCTTTTACTGAGGCTACAGATTAGCTTTTAGTGCTTACCAGTCAGTGAGCGCGGTTCTCTCAGCCCCGCATTAAAAAGGCATGACTTTGGTAAAAACGAGTCCTTTCCGCGAAATAGTTTACATTTTCCTCTGACCGACGGCCGAGGGGGACAAACTCTCCCTCAAGACCCGCCGATTCTGCTCATTTATTCAGAACGTAAACTAAACGAGTTCTGCAGAACAGTAAAATCCTTTCTAGTCAGGCAGACCAAATTAAAGTTGTTTTTTTTTGTGTGCACTTTTTTCCAGACTTTAAGAACAGGCCCCGCTGTGCAGACGAGTCAGTCGTTAAACAGAAGAACTATTTTGGCCGTATCTTTGAGCCCAAATCCTTAGAAGTTCCCGATTAAAATCTATTGGCTGACGCTCACAGTTTTGACAGACCTTCTTAAAATAAAGCCGGTGGAAGTCTGAGCTAAGTGACAATGGAGCTCTGTTAGGCTGAACGAACGTTTCATTTCCACAACATTTGAAGGTGATTCAGATTCCCCCTCCGTCCCCCAAAGCAGTGGCCACCTACAGACGTTGATGGTGGGGAATCTATCGAGCGAACATCAGTCGCAGCACACTTTGTTGGACGTCGCTGAGGTTGTGCGTGTGGGATACATGCACAGTATACATGCTGTGATCCACAGCCAATGACGGGGGTGGTGCTATACCCCAAATGAGGCTATGAGGCCAAGCCATCCCACGGACATCTGGGACTGTCAACGGGGCGCAGTGAGGTGTTGTTTGGAGGGGGAGGAGGAGGGGGGGTGGGGGTCCGTCCCGGCTGGTGGTTCCACACAAGTACAGGATGCCCCAGGGCAGAGGGGAGAGCACAGCTGCCCAAAAGTTCTCTGGGATAGATGGAAGGAAGGGGAGGCGGAGCCGGGGCAAAAACATGAGGGAGCGCTTGACTCTGAATGGACATCAGCTTTAAGGGCACAAAATGGCCTCCTGTTTCCCACTGGTGCCATCCAATTGTCCTCTTTGAAGCCTGCAGCAAACCCACAGTTCCTACTGGTTCTGTGTAGAGCCGCAGAGCTCACAGCTAGTGTTTAACAAAAACATTAGAGACCCTTTGCATTCTCACAGAAAAACAAGTAATACAACATTGCTGCAGACAGCCACTGTCAGAAAACAATTTAAGACCCTTAGATCTTATTTAAAGCCCCTTCATCACCCCCTTCCCTCCGCATGCATCAGTGACTCGCATTACAAACTTCAGCAGCACGACTAGCATCTTAACCGTCCTGGAGCAGGCATCGATTTTCCTGTGCCCGTTTAATCACGGCCTTTGCCACAGGTTGCCGCATTCTAAAAGCGGCTCATTGGCTGCTCGTTGGTATGCATGCAGCTCGTCAGCAAGGACGCAGCTCCTCGGTACAGACACTGCTCGCCCGTGAAGGACAGTGTGGCAGACGCCCCCCGAAGGCATGCTGGGACATGTAGGACCATGTCGAGCTCAGCAGTCTGCCTCCATCTCAAAGAGTGTGAAAGGTCACGGGCCGTTCTGTAACAGTACATCATTCTCCCCGCATTGTGAGCTTTCAGTTTATAAAGAAAACGTCTGCATCTCCCTGTAGTGTATGAATCAGCTCTCTAACCTGGGCTCCAGGCAACAGATCCACCACTGCAAAAACATCTCACATGGACTACATTGTTATTAAGACCGAAAAATGTTTGGTAACAGAAGATGCCTTAGTTACCAAATACAGGAAAACTTTTTAAAAATAGCAATGTCCTAGGTAACATTAGAGCTAAAAACACTCATTTACAGCCTCTTGAATTACAATTCACCACATATGCAGTCATACTGCATCTAAAAGGGACAGTGAGTTCGCGTTAACAAGCAACTAGTAACCAGAGAAACTAGTTCAAATCCATTCAAAGGTGAAGTGGTTATGTAGGGAAACCAGGCAGTTATAATTCAGCATCCTCAGTGCACCAACAGTGCAGCTGAGAGCGATGAGTTGCTCAACGCAGATAACATAGTTACCGCGGGTTGCCAGGACAACAGGTAGAGCCAGAGTGTTCCCAGGGAATATCATCTCTCCGAGCCTGGTTCCACAGGCCGGCTGTGAGACACCATTAAGCTTCCCGCTTCGCTCCGGCCCAGCGACTGCAGACGCCATGTGATCACCCGCGCCGCCTGATCGATTTTTCCCCCCACCCCCTTTCCGCTCCGACGGCGCGGATCTCCCCCAGCCGGGCCGATTTCGGTGAGGGATGGCGGCTCGAGGGGAGGGAGGGAGAGGGGGGTCCCCTCGTCAGGCCTAATCGCTCATGAGCTGTGCTCTTCAGGAATCCACCCCGCCCCCCCAAACCCCCCCCCGCCCGTCCGGCGGGGACTGCGGGACGTTGATTTCCTGCAGGTCCCGAAGGGTGTGCGTGTGTGCGTGCGTTAAGACTAACTAGTGCTTTTCTAACTGAGGGTCGGGGACTTAAAAAGAAATCAGTGAAAAATAGAATAAAGAAGTGCCTTCATGGGATGTATAAAACACGGGAAGAGCAAATGCAGTTCACCACTCCTTGCAACTTTTTTTTAACTTCGCTTGGAAGTATGGAGTAGCGTGTATGCATGTACCTGTGTGTTTGTGTGCGTGTGTGTGTGTGTTTGTGTATTGGGTGTGGGGACGGGGTATTAATAGCCGAGCACGTTTCATGTTACATGACAGACAGGTGAGGTTGTGTCAGAGATGCGAGTCCCACACAGACAATGCCAGGCTGAGTAACGCAGCCCTACCTGTGGCCCCAGGTGCACAGAGCTGTGTGAGATCTCCTCTCCACCGCACCACCCACAGTGTGGGAGACACCTGCACCGCTACAACGGCTTCATTACCTCAGCGCCATCATCACCTCTCACTCCAGCACAGAACTCAACTCAGAACGCACGCACCTGTCTGAAACGCATATACGCGTCTGCGTGTGTGGCTGCCTGTGTGTATGCCTATGTGCGGCATCTGCGTGTGTGGCGTTTGTATACGTGGCCAGCATACATAACAAGCCTTTTGCAGACAGCTGGCCCACACACCTTCTCAAACCTGCACTGACTTCCTGAGTAACAGTGAATCTGTATGGCAAGAGGGAGCAGCTCTCACCCTGGGTGATTCGCTGGAGGAATGTGCGCGTAGACAGCAGTGTGCAAACTCTAAAGGGCACCAGTGAGAGAGTGGTCTCTCACAAACAATCCTCACTTACGTAAAGACTGTAGCCAAAGTACAATAAGCCACTAATCCATATTTTGTGCATGGAGAGTATTGGTAATTGCTGATCCTGAGTTTGGCCCAACATGACTAGCTAGTTTTGTTTTTCCCTGCATGGTTTAAGAGGAGGTCTTCAGAGACAGCGTTAGCGTGCAGGTCAGCCAGCCGTTGGTGGGTGAGGGCTGTTTGCCGGAGCCTGTTTCTAACTGTAAATTCTAGGGAATGAGGCTGACATTCATACAGCTTCCTCCACTCCACAGCCGTTACGGGAAGCACATCCTGCACGCCCCCCCCCCCCGTCCCACCGCGGAAAAGCTTTCAGAGCGCTTCCGTCTTTCTGTGAACTGCCCCCCAACCTGCCCCCCTCCCCTGGTGACCCGCTACAACACTCAGGTTCCCGTCTGCACTCCCAACTTTACAGAACAATCCAGACAAAAGGGGGGAAGAAAAAGTCATGAAAAAAGAAAGCTATTTCAGTGTAAATCACTGCCAGTTCTGTGGAGAGAGACAGGAGGCATCGCCGGCGCTGTCACTTATAATTGGGCTGGCCTCCCGAGCGGACCGGCGGAGCGAACAGCGAGCAGCGAGCGGCCAGCGGTCTCAGAACGCGCCGTCATGTGATCCATGAATGAGGCGCAGAGACCGACTCCAGCAATCTGCTACAAATCAGGTGATAACATCCACTGTAAAAAAAAATAAGAGAGAAAATAGAGAAGCCAGGCACGCCTGATAGCTCCAGACATTTTAATCGTTTCCAGTCCAGTGAGAAATGATTTAAAGCGGTAATTACGCTCTCGGTGGTAATAAGCATTGTAGAACGAACCCTAATCCGTTTTTCGGGCTTCGTCGCTGGCTTTAAGCTAAATCGACGACCGTTGTCATGGGGACACGCCACGGCAACAGACGCGAGGGAGCCGGGGCGACGAGGGGCGTCGGTGGCCCTGGGAGGCCCGCCGCTCGAGCCCAAGCCAAACTGGTTCCCGGCGGCGGTGGCGAAGGAGAAGCGGGAGAGGCGAGCGCGCGGCTAGCGGCTAGCGGGGAGGCGTGTTTACACAGCTGTCGCGCGGCCGCTAACGACCCTGTTTACCGCGAAGCGCAGCGGCCCATTGGCTCAGAGCCCGCTCCCGCGAACGAGCTGGCGCCGGGCCGCCAGACGAGGGGGGGGTCACACACAGAGCGGACAGCCCCCCCACCCCACCCCCCCCAAAACCAAGTGTAATCCTGCTCCTTACAGCCAGCCTCGCTAAAGTTCACCCACGGTCTGAACCCTACGCTCTGTTTGTCTTTAGAGTGGGGTACGGCGCCAGGGACGTAACCGCGCCGGATTTCTTCACGCCATTCAGGTTCGTCTCACCTGCCGCTTCGCTAACACGCCTTACGCCTTCGGGGAAAAGACTCCAATCCCTCTCTGTCCTTTTGTTATTCCAGGGGAGCTGCAAGACGACACCGCGCCTTTTATCCTCGGACTGGGGCTTTGTAGTGCTGTTTGGGAATTCCAGTGATGGTGGGGAGAGATAGAGGGGACAGCAGCTCAGGTTTCACAGAGTTTAGACTCCTCTTACGCACCGGGGGGCTCCTGCACAGACATGTCTGCTCCTGGGGGCCCACACTGCGGAGGCAGCACCCAGAACATGCCGGAACCACGAACAAACCTGCCTTTTCCCAAGGAACAAAAATGAACAAAAAAAAATATGAAAAAAAAAAATATTATCTGAAATGTCTGAGAGCGTAACGGACCCGGCGCTCCCCCAGGCCGATCGCCACGGTAACCCGCGGTGCGGTCGGCTCGTTCGGCGCTCACCACCGCGCTACGCTCAATAATCACTCAAAGAAATGAAGAGCTCACTGAGAGCCGGGCCCGCAGTAATACTGCTAAAAGGCCAGGGCTAACGCAGACGCCAGCCCTCAGCACGTTGCTATGGTGGAGTGGGGGGGAGGGGGGGGCTAATGTACATACAGCTGTCAGATGAGGGGACCTCCGGCCCTACAATTAATAACCAAAAGAGGCAGGGCAGAGGAGGTCAGACCTATAGCAGCCTTGAGAGCAAATATCTCCCATGATTCCTCTCTCTCATACTGATCCAATAGACCCAGGGGGATGACATGCGGGGCCTAAGCACTGAATGATTTTACTAGCCGGACGCGGATGCAGTCATGTGACCTCCACATTCAAAGGCTAGGAAAAGGAAGGATAAGTGACACATTCTTAAATATAAGCATATAGCCTAAGCATAGGGGAGGCAGCCATAAACCCAAACCCTCGGTGACTGGTGTCCAATCTCCAAGCGGTACAAACTGCATGGGTATTTAACACAATTTACACCTGCAGTCGCAAACACACACACACACACACAACCTATGTGATGCCACCCTTCCACTGAAAGGTGACAAACACATTGCCATGGCAACGAAACATAGCGCGTCTTGGCCCCCGCAGCTGTTTTATATTTTTTTTCCCCAATTCACCTCCACCTCAGTTGACATCGCACAGCAGGGCTACCTCTATCAGCATTTAGTGCAGCGGGCAGAAGTGCATGCTGGGAATACTAAACGCTGCTGCTGTCACCTCTCCGCGGAGCACAGCGGGCTCTGTGAGTAATCGGCTGACGGACAGGCTGATTGTGTTCCGGTGTTGTTCATTGACCGGTTGCACCACAGGCTCTGCCTGCATCATAGCATGACTCCCGCACTCAGCTCACAGCACGTCCAGGCGGGAGGTGGGGGGCCAGGGGTGCGTGGGGGGGAGGCTGCAGCCAGACAAAACAAAAGCCCGGGGCAGCAGAAAGCAGGCTGGCCCAGCAGGGGGGTCCGAGAGGGGGAGAGGGGGAGAGGGCCACACAGCTGCTGCTGTGAATGGCCTTTTAGCCAAACGCTCAGCCATATGGCATTAGCTATGAGCAGTACCTCTGATCAGAGCCTTTCAGTCAACCAGCGGAGCGCAAAGACCATCTAACCCCCCAAGCTCTAGCCGAATTATTTAGACTCATGAATGCGGGGGGTTTCACCAGGACAAAGCCGGGTGCATTTTTTAAATCGTCGCCACGGTGACATCAGCGGTAATGGGAATCCAGCATGCTACTGCGTGTCATTCCCGTGAGCACACGCAAGCTTGTGAGTCAGCAGTCCAGCAAACGGCACGTCATCCGTACCGCCAGCTAAACCATGACCTCAGCGCGCCCAACAGGAGCGATCATCTCCCCAGCTGGGGCTCGTCAACCGGCACATTAACGGTGACTAGGCTGGATCCCCACCGACGCCCAATGACACAGCTGGACTGAAGTCGATCAGGGACTCAGCACGGCTTCTGTATCTAGGCTCTCCCGTGCTGTTGGGGCGTGAAGAATTGTCCTAAAATTTGCTTGTCACGGCTGAGGTGATTTGTGGTCTTTTATCCGATGTTCTTTCAGTAAATATTTGCACGTTCCTCCCATTTGCACTGCTGAGATGCAGAGTGGGGTGGGGGGTGGTCAGGTGGGAGGGAGAGAGAGGGATGCTGGGAAAGGTAGGCTAATTACCAGTAGCTGTGCGTACACCTGGCCCAGACAGGCAGGAAGGTGACGCCAGCCATGGGCTGCTCCACATGCAATAACCCGCTTCTGAGAAATGCCGGCAGTGTGACAGAACTCAATCCCCACGCACTCCTGCCCCCCCACCCGGAACAGCGCTGGGAAAACTCGGAGCAGAAAAACGAGCGGGCTTGTGTTCTGCGCAGAAAGTCAAAGAGGCAAACAATAAAGGAGACTCTATTCTATTCCCCTGATTGGTGGCACTGTTTACTCAGGAAAACAACTCGTTTCCCCAGCTGGAGAAGGTGCGCGCTGAGCATATTCCGGTTTGGCGACGTTGGTACACGAGTCCCACGTCACGAACGACTCCCTGGCGGAGGTCCGTCTACTCGGATTTCAGGCATTCCGGGCAGGCCCAAAACCCCCGACACGCTCCACCCCGCACACATCGCCCAAAACCCCCGACACGCCCCGCCCCGCACACATCACCCTGTAACCCCCGACACGCTCCACCCCGCACACATCGCCCTGTATCGATTTCAGGGCAGGCATCTGCTCTGAAACATGAGATTGGGGGGTGGGGGTTGGGGGGTGGGGAGGTTGGCACTGCCCGCCTCCTTCCTGGACAAAGCACCGAAAACCAGCACCCAAAGCCCAGCCTCACGGGTAATGAAGGCAGTAGCCTGGCAACATGGAAGCCGGGACCACACCCCCTCGTCTTCAACGACATCCTTCCCACAGCACAGCCCACCCCCAGACCACGCCCCAGCAGGGTAATTACAAGGGGCTCTTATCAGGGGGCATGAGGGGCACTTTAGCAGTTTACATAACGGTGACATCATTACCTCACCTGAAGCACTAAAAAAGGCTGCCATAACAGCAGTGAATAATTAGTGCACTAGCCCACGGGCCATCTGCAGAGCCGTGGGGCACTACCTACCCCCTCCCGCCCCCCCGGAGAGATGGCCAGAGCCTCTGACCCGGTCCTGTCCCGCCTCCTCCGTGCACATGGCAGCTGCTGCTGTGGGTGCAGAGGGCACTGGTGCCATATTGGGCTTGTACACCCCCACCCCACCCCCCCCCGCCCCTCCCCAAAAGGTAGCCTAGCTCCCATCAAGAGAGTCTCTCCTCACAGGCCCCCGTACAGTCTGTGGAGATGATTAGAAGCACAGCAAACGTTTAGCCTGCCAAACCCGTAGCACTGGGGAGAAAAGGAAGCCAAACACACGCACACACAAAAAAAAACAAAAAGATTCACAGCACCAGAACCTCCAGGGCAAAGCAAGTTCACAGCGTTTAGTCTACATTTACGTATTTCAGCTTTTAAGAGACTCTCCTTTATTCAGAATTACTTACTAAGCTTCTGCTTTCAGATACAATTTGTTCATATAGCTGGACATTTATGGAGGCAAATAAGGTTAAGTACACTGCTCAAGGATGCATCTGCAGTGCCCCACCTGGGAATCAAACCTGCAACCTCTCAGTTACAGGCCCAGATCTCTAACTATTGCTCTACACTGCAGAGCAGAGGCCGCACTCAGCCTTGGAGTGATGACCCACCAGGTTCAGAGAGATGCAGGAGAGAGGGCCCCCCGGCCTGACAATCCACTGACTGCTGCTTTCTAAAGACCGGGCTCCTCCTCCCCCCCTCCTCTCCCTCCATGGGGCTCCTCCCCCTCTTTTGAAGGACGCTGTGGTAAAAGGGTGGCGGTGCTCTGCTCTTTGACCTCTTCGGGGGGGGGGTGAAAGGTCACGGCAGAAGAAAAGGGAGTGGGGTCGAAGGTCATGCAGCCAGTAGATTAAACCCCTTCTCCATCACCGCCGCTGAATGGGGAAGGAAGGGGAACAGAACGGGCGCGGAACCCTGGGAACGATGTTACCACCCGGGAGCGCTCCTGCTTTCGGGCTGGTGATAAATCGCACACCCATTCATCACAGCAATAGTTCACACAACAGCCAGAGCATGCAGAAACAGCTGGAGAAAGAGCAGCCAGGAGGAGTGAGGGGCTCTTCCCTGATTGGCTGGCCCTGGTCACATGTCAAAGGTAAGCCGTGGAGGCCCGAGGGAAACTGTTCCCTGTGTGTGTCAACAGTTAAGCTGCCTGACACTGTAGAAACTTGGACGGCATCCTTATCCACGCGGCTCAAGGAAATTAATATCAGATGCTCGGCCTCAACTGTCACAAGTCTTCCATTTTGTCCGGATGATCGGGAGAGCACGCCGTCCCACATTCAAGCCGGCAGAATTTAATAACTTCAGGAAATGCGATTGAGGAGAGCGTGTGTCAGCTTTGCACGCAGTGAAGAGATCCTGTCCGTCATCCATGTCAAACCACAGATTCCTCAGCCTCCCCAGATACCCTACCCCACATTCCTCACAGTGAAATGCCACACCATTGCAGGTCCGCTGTCAACCACTAGAACCTCAAAAATGAAAAACGAAAATGGTACTGTTAGTTTCTGCCGACGTTACAATGACCCAGAGCCCAATATGCTGCACGTGTCCTGCTTTCATAAATCACGCTCATAAAAGTTGGGTAGGGGAAAGAGACAATTCAGTATTCCTTCACCTTTGAAGCTGAAGCCAAAAACAGACAGACTCGCAGCGTGAAGCAGGGCAGCTGAGGCTCTGGTGACGAGCGCTGCTCCTGGGAGGAGGAGACTCGACTCAGACTCAAATTCAATCGGAGGAAGTGAGGGAACAGCTTCAGCCCGCGAGACGGCTAACAGAACTGCACAGACACCGGGCCTGCTGGCTACTCCCAACAGGAAACCAGCACAAGAAGAGCCGCTGCTCGTAACAGAGAGGGCAGTGAATACACACACGGTGGAGAGTCTCGCTGAAGTGACACACACACACTCTAGTGAATGGCAATGGGGACAGGAACTCCTTGTCGCACGGCTCTTGCGCAGAGAGGCTGGCAACGCTGCTAAAAATGAATCAGGCCAGACTTCTCTCCGGATTTCCTCTTCTGCTGTCTCAGCCCGGCCGTGAGAGGAAGCTGAACCTCACGTTGGGCTCGTGCAGCACCGCGAGTCTGATTCACTTGCCGCTGCGCGAGACGATCTACGGCCTGTCCAGGGTGTGAGCCGCTGCTGAAGAGCCTTCAGTTACACACCCGAGGAGATCCCACAGACAGAGAGCGTGCCGCCTGAACGCCAACATGAGGATCCGGTTAACCCCCCACCCCCCCTCCCCGACCCCCCCCCCCCCCACAGCCCGTATCCCCAAAGAGGCTTAAAGGGACCCCGAGATCTGGATCAATGTAAGCCAGGATGTTCACGCGTTCCCTGAAGTCCTCTGACGTCTAACGGCATCCGTCAAGTGGATCTGGGCACAGACGAAAGCCATTACGGCAAAACTTATGAGTCTCATGTGTTTATAAAACAGCACAGAGGACCCCACGTGCGCGGCACTGCTGCTGTTTTAAACAGGGGGGAGTGTGTTTAAATTCCACCCTCGCCACAATTAAGACCAAAGAACCTTATTGACTTAATGATGCTAAATCTTATTACATTACATTACATTACATTACAGGCATTTGGCAGACGCTCTTATCCAGAGCGACGTACAACGAAGTGTATAACCATAACCAGGAACAAGTATGACGAAACCCCTAGAGAGAAGTACCGGTCCAAGTACAGGGAACAACCGCATAGTTCAACCTGGACCCTGGTGGTTAAACTGATTAACACTAACAACGAGAACGGCAACAACGCAATCTATGGAAAAATAAAAATACATAAAAATTACAAGTAGTCGTTAAGACTGGCGCATCGCAATGGTCCGCTACATTATTTAGCATCCTGTGAGCACCTCCAGTTCCTCCAGAGCAACTTACAAAAGAACATAAAGGAAGGTTCAGGCGACGGACAGAGCCGGTGCCAAGTCATCAGCGTCTGGTAGCATCTGCCAGTACACAGACCGGCGACAGAAAGCTAAGTGCCACGGGAGGGAGACAGGCTGAGAATGCAGTGCTTTAAGCTGCAAGGCCCAGGCCTGCGTTACTACGAGAGAGAAAAAAAAATTACATTAGCCGCACTCTGTCACCGCTCCAAAGACCGCCATCAACCATCCTGATCTCCGTGTCCACAACACCACTTCAATCGCACTTTTATTGCCTGGCTTTAGGAAGATGTTGGGAGAAATGGCTGACACCACCCCCCCCCCCCCCAGCCTCCCACCCCAATTTCCTGATGGGTTTTGTGGCCGAGGAGCATGGGGGGGCTAGCTTATTAAATAGCAAGCAGGGGAAAGCCACAGATGGCCCTGCCAGTAACTCCAGCTCCGCGCTGCCACAGAGGGTGAGGCACGCTCCACGGGGGCCGAGCGGGGGCCAGTAGTCGAGAGGTCGCCGTGACAACGCAGGAGGGCGG
Organism: Anguilla anguilla; assembly: GCF_013347855.1. Classification (NCBI taxonomy): domain Eukaryota; kingdom Metazoa; phylum Chordata; class Actinopteri; order Anguilliformes; family Anguillidae; genus Anguilla; species Anguilla anguilla. Next base: position 13,888,142 of record NC_049219.1, read on the forward strand.
AGCATCCCGGCTCCGCCCCCTTACCGAAATGGCAGAGAGGGTGAGGGTGAATGTGAGAGAGAGTGTGAACCCTGCTTGAGTGAAAATGCTCACTGCCATCAGTGTGGGGAGGGTACCACACAAACAGCCCATAAACCTTTCACCTCAGAGCTGCCCCCACTAAACCACACACATCTCAGCAGAATGAGCACACTGGGGATCAGCTGCCCCATAAACCCGCCACTGCCGTCAGCCCGACACAGCCAGCACTGCTGCTCACTGGATTTCAGGAGTGGAGACATCACACACACCCCTGCAACACGGAAACTGGATTTACAGCGGAAATATGCCCCATGGTCTCACACACATACGCACACGCACACACACACACACAGACAGACACACACCCACCACACCCACACACACAGACGCACACACCAACACACACAGGCACACACACACCCACCACACACCAACACATACACAGACACACATAGACTCACACAGGCGCACACACGCACACACAAATTGTCTTTCACAAAAAAGAAAGTATGTGAATACAAAGAGCTGCAGGTACAGTTGGTGGTTCCCATGGCTTTCTAAATAAAGACCTGGCAGCTTAGCAAAGCTTTGGATCAAAATTCAGACATCCCTGGTTAATACCCAGCCATTCAGTATTGACAGTATTAGAATGCCTTTTTTAATTCATCGCTATGCTGAGAGGGGTATATTACATTTGTTTTGGACACATTCCAGGCCAGGGATTGAATTAAACAAGCACCGGCAAAGCAATCGACATCAAATCTAATTACAGAAATGTCTAACGCAGTTTCCGCCAAGAAAACACAATTTATTTTTTTGTTCCCCCAGCACAAAAAAAAAAAAAAAAAAAAAAAAGCTTTCAAGAACAAGACGAACAAGTCGGGAGAATCCCGTCGACTCAACGTGAAAGTAGTGGGCGTTAAAAAAAAAAAAAAAACGGCTTGGCTCACTCAGACTTGATAGCATCTCCCTGTGACTCACGTCCGCTAATTAAGAGTAATTAGCCGCTAACGGGGCAGAATGAGGTGAGATGAGGAAGGCCCGGGGGCTGCAGCGGGGTGCCGTTTTAAGGCCCCCGTCGGCTGCGTCTGGCGGAGCTGGGACCCGTCCGGCGGGGTGAGTCACCGCTGCTGGGGCGAGGGGCTGGGATGCCAGATTGGGGTACTGTACTGGGCTCCGTGACTCAGGCAAATGGTGGGGGGGAGGGAGAGGGGGGGGGTTTCTGTTGAGTTCAGCAGGTCCAGAAGACTGGGAAACCCAATTCTCTCGCCAGCCAATCGTGGCCCTGTGAGAGGGTCATGTGACCGAGGGAGGCAGAGATGATGTCACGCAAAATGGCATTTCCCTTGCTCAGGCAGACAGAGGTCTTTTCTTCATCCCCTGACTACAGACTCCCTTCATCATTGTCTGCCAGTTTCGTAATGCCGATGTGACGAGGACAATCCCGCCCCCGTCCTGGGGGTGACTCCACGGCCAAATCACGCACCACCCTGCAGGCCCGCTGGCCACAGTCCACACGGGCACGGACAGGAAGTGCACCTCCAAAGCTCTGTGATACACAGACCTCCAAATGAGGGGAAGACCCCCTAATGCTTCAGACCACCAAACCTGAGTACACGAGCAAACCCATTCAGCTCATCCTACTGACGCGTTACTAATCGTACTGCAGTCTCCCCTGTACTGAACGTGTATCAGAGTGTATAGTCAGGGTCACTGTGTGAAGCGCGTTGCTGAGGAGTGTTTGGACTGGCTCTACACACGACTCAAGCCACATGACTGGCGGACCTCCTCCTCCGCGTGAGGCGAACACGATGCTCCGCCCCATCGCCATCTCGTGCGCCGAACACGTGAGCGTTTTGGAAGGCGCTACGCACTTGCGCCGGGTCGCTGTTTTTGAAAGCGGCGCGCCGGAGTGCCGCGGTGTGGACCGTCGGCGTTCCCAGAGGGAGGAGGGACACCGGAGCAGGACGGACTGACGCACGACACAAAGAGCAGGTCAGGCAAGGACGCGGCTATTCACACGCACCGTGCAGAAACTCAATCTACCAGCATGCAAAGGAGGAGGGTGTGTCACCTTCACTCAGGCGACTTCCATCGCTGCCACAACCGATTATGCGTCATTCAGCTGGAAGCAGCCTCTGCAACCCCATTATGAAAATGAGTAACTCCAGGAAACATGGGTCTGATGAATGACAACTGGAAATCCTGCTAAAGAATGTTTGTGTGTATGAATGGGTTTCCCTTTGTGTGTGTGTGTGTGTGTGTGTGTGTGTGTATATGAGAGTGTGTGCGTGTGTGTGTGTGTGAGTGTATGAGAGTGTGTGAGTGTGTGTGTGTATGTGTGCGTGTGAGTATGTGTGCGTGTGCGTATGTGGTATAGGAGGTAAGCTGAGGTGTGCTGTTTGCTTGAGCGCGAGTGTGTGTGTGTGTGTGAGTATGTGTGCGTGTGTGTGTGAGTATGTGTGCGTATGTGGTATAGGAGGTAAGCTGAGGTGTGCTGTTTGCTCGAGTGCGAGTGTGTGTGTGTGTGTGTGAGTATGTGTGTGGTACAGGAAGTGAGCTGTTTGCAGTCAGAGCTGAGTATTGAGCATGCAGTGAATGGCTCCAGCACAGACTCCAGCCCGGCCGGCTGCACTGCACCAAAACAATGGGTGACGTGGCGTCAGGCGCTGACCAAGCAAACCGGACGTTTCCCTCTCGCCTGACGACTTCCTCCCCCCGCCGGGCCGGCCCACGCACAATCGAACCCGGGCCCGGCTCCAGCGCCGCCGGCGGCACACACGGCTTCACCTCCCGCCCGCCCGCCCGGGAGAAGGGCGCGGCCCGCACATCAAAGAGACTCCGCCGTTTCTCAGCCGCGCGGCGTTTACAGTCCTCTCCCTGCCGAGCGATCAGCGGCCCTGCGTGAGCGGCCCTGCGTGAGCGGCCCTGCGTGAGCGGCCCCCGGCAGCGCAGCTACACGCTCCGATGCTGCTGCCTTCAACATTCCGCCTGTGAATGATCTGGCCTTTCGCTGCTGGTCTGGGCATCAGGATGCACCTGGGGGGTCGTGGCTTTAAGCGGCTCGGGGAAAGCACCCCCCCCCCCCCCCCACACACAGCCCAGCGCATTACAATGCACCGTTGAGCAGATGCTTCCAGATGCCCCGCGATGGGTAATTACCCTCACCGGGGGCCTGAGGTGAGCTCCTGCCAGGGACACGCATGCTGAGAGTCCCATTAAAATGTATTCAGGGGAAAGTGTGCTGGAGGTGATTGTTTTCAGGTGGCTTCAGTGCTGGAGCAATCCCCCACAGCATACGAGGTAACAGACCTCAGCTACCCGCACCTCCGGCTCTTCAGCGCTACTGTCGCACACAAGACCATTTAGTTATTAGCCAGACCACTGTAACGCTGTCACTCTCCTTACCAGCTTGTCCCCAGCACATCTATCAGCACCTCCTCAAACACACATCTATCAGCACCTCCTCAAACACACATCTATCAGCACCTCCTCAAACACACATCCATCAGCACCTCCTCAAACACCCATCCATCAGCACCTCCTCAAACACCCATCAATCAACACAATCCACTACCAGGTGATACAGGAAAACTAACAGCCAAAAAGAGGGGTTTGGGGGGTTGGGGGGGGTGTTCCTGTTCATCCCCCTTCCAGACCCCACCACAAGGCCGTCCCAATCCCGCCGCTTCCTTTCTCGCAGTAATCTTTCTGCACGACTGCCATTTTCACACCGTGCTGACAAAAAAAAGTTAAATTGGGGTCAATTCCGGTTTCTCCCGATGTGCTCCAGTCCCGATTTCCTTAAAAAAAGGCAAAGCAGTTTCCTTTTCCAGGCCGGAGGGGGGGTTCGCTAATGCAAGAACCAGGGGAATGAGAAACAAACTGGAGCCAAGGCAGTGGATAAGCTATCTGAATTTAAGCTAACGCTGAGCGTGGCCTTCTCCCTCTGACTTCAGTGGATGGAGTGTCAACAGCAGCATGTTTCCCTCAGACCGGCTCTTAAGGTTAATTAGCCTACATCACACAGAAACGGCGTCACGCGCATCGCGATAACCGCCCCTCTTCCCTTATGACATCACAGTAGAGAAAGAGACGGAGGAAAAGAAAACCGCAGAGCGGCGCTGAGCGCGGCCTTAAGCGGTCTGGTTGTAGATTGCCACAGCGCGCGGTTCCTAATTTGCAATGCAAAAAGAGCACCGCGCCAGATTAGCGCCGAGCAACGTAAACAAGAACGCTTTCAGCTCCGAGGAGCCGACAGCTAGGTTACGCAGGGTCAAGTTCACTGCTCGCAGCTCATCATTGACCTTACTTGTGAGGGGCAGTTTGGCTGTTGTATACAGGGTTTATTACACTATTTTTCTAAAATACCTTCGTGCCCATCCCCAAAATAAATTTCAATAAATAAATATCTGTAATTGGTGTGCACTGTGCCAAGGCAGTCAAATTAGGGAAATAGCCAATTAGGGAATAATGTCATATTTAATGTTGATGTATGATTACAACTCTATGCATTTTAATACTAAAAAAATACTTTTTCTCATAGTCATGCAACTAGTTGCATGAATCACCCTGGGATGAGCGACAACAAAGGGTTAATCTTTTCAAGATGACCCTCACAAAATGACCTATTGAATCATACTCAAATCGTGTCACGTGACAAAGGCACACACGGTTTACAAGCGGGGTCTCATTCTTTTTAAGGACGCTGGACATTCTCAACGGACTGGAGGAATGAGTTGCCGTGGCGACTGAAGCTCGCTGTTAGCATGTTTACTGTGGGGTTCTCTCCACTTGGCCCGTGAGGCAGCCCCCCCCCCCTTCAGTAGCAGCACTGACATCCATCCCAGTAACACCAGTCGTCAGTTACTCCCCTCCGGGGCTTGCTTTGCATGACAAACCAGAATAGCAGTGTGTGCCCACTGAATCACACATGACTGTGCATCACACAGCTATTAGCGGCCGAAAGGCCTTCGTCACAGCAGGGGAAGGATCTGCGCAGCCTTGGCACATGACTGCATCTGCTCAGCGTACCCAATCCCATGAGCCCGTAACAACTCAGCCTCTCACCCACTGTGTCCCTGTGTCTCCCTCCCTCCCTCTCTCTCTCTAGATTGGGGCTGTAGGTTTGCTTTAGAGAGATGAAAAGAATACATTTCAGTCTGCTAACAGCTCCGAGGAGCAAGCGGAGTTCCTGGCCCAGAGTCAGATCCCCATGGTTACCACCTTACAGCCACTGCCTCCCCCACCCCCCAACTCCCAACCCCCTGCCCCCACGCGCCTAAGTTTATTATAAGATTCCCTCTCCGTTTGAGGAAGACGAGAGGGGAAGAGGGGACGGCAGCCAGACGGGCCGACGCAGGGGCCAGCGACCGCCCGGCTGAGACTTCAAAGCGCCTGTTTGATAACTTCGGCCCTCAGAGAGACGCCGTTCTGCGGGGGCCGACGTTTAATCACAGCCGTTTCTCACAGACCCAACCAGGCGGTGGGGAGGGGGGGGGGGGAACAGGAGAGACAAAGTTATTCTTCTGTTCCATGTGCAGTTTCGGCAATACACGCTGAAAGATGCTAACACATTCAGGCCAACCAAACAACCAGGCAAAGTGTTGCTGAGGCTCTGGCCTCGCGATGCAGGGCCGCGGGCGGCTAGGCTACAGACAGGCCAGGCTCTCTCCGGCGCACCGAGGCCAGGCAGAGCTATTTCAGAGCTGCCTCCTGCACCAGCTGAGCGGGATTAGAGCGCGCCTGAAATAAAGCACTGGGAAATGTTTACTAACCAGGAGGGCCGTAGGGCGGCCCCGTGAGTAACTCACACACCGTAAGCTTAACTCTTCACACTCTGCACTCCGAGGCAGCTCGCCCACACAGTCCCTGGCAGCAAGGCAGTATGCACAAGGGCCCCTATACCCTGGGTTAAGGTTTCCCATAAGCGCGTGTATGGGCACTGAGCTCAGAACCCACTGGGTCTGTAGCAAGTGAACCGGGAGAACATGCCTTGCAATCTAGTCATAACACAAATGTATACATGATCTGTACTGAACTGAAGTTAAAGTCCTCTTCCAAGGTAGGTGGGAGTACAACTAAACAGGCAAAATTATTTCTCTCAAACACACACACACACACACACACAAAGTATAATACAACTTTAAGTAGTCCATGCAAAAAGCACACTGGTAAAATATTGAACCGATATACACCAATATGCATCCAATTGGATACAGTCTGCCTCAAAAGAGTACAAGGGAAACAATACCACATTTATAATCTAAGTTCAGCCTCCCCAAACTTTGATGTCCTTCCAATAAGCACTGTACGGAATCATTCAGCTTGAGATAAAGCTTGGATAAATAAACTTGAAATTTGCACAGACTGACACACTAAGATTACTAACAGAATCAAACACCTTCAATGAGGAACCTCATCATTCAAAAGCTCACTGACAGTTGTGGAAAGAACCTCATTCGACAACAAACAGCAATAATAATAATAATAATAATAATAATAATAATAATAATAAAGCTTACCTTTCACTTGAGTCTCATACTCTGCAATTATTTCTTTATCCTTTTTAAACTTCGTTGGATTAGACATCTTGGGTTTCTTTTAAACAGTTGCTTGAATTTCGTGGCTTGTATTTAATGAAGATGTTCTGAGCTTGTTGTAAACCTATTACACCCGGTGCATCCTACAGGTCCGGTCGAGTATAAAGTCTTCACAAGAGTGACAAAAGAAAACAGGAAAAAGATCCGCTGTGTCGAGTTCATCAACTAACTGTATTAACTTGCCCTCGAAATAATATATTTAACGTTATAAAGCGCTATAAAACATTACACATGTTTTGGCAATCCATTGTCTGTTGCTAAACAAACTAAACAGCGCAGTAAAATCTTATCAATTGAATCGCAGATCACTGCTGAGGCAACGGCTAACAAAACGCACAGCGAAACTGACAATCCCGAGCTTTTTCCAAACCTCTGAAAAATTAGGTTGACCTTCTGGTGAAGTAACCGCGCCAGTACGCGGAAAAACCGGGCGAAGCCTACGTGTCCTCGGTTGCACGCTGGAAATGGAGAAGAAAATATGACCGTGCTTCCACAAGCGCAGCGTACACAGTACTAAGGACTCCCGCACTTCCCTGCCTCGTTGTTACCATACGCAGAGCAACCGCAAGGCAGCTGCTGGAGTCACAGTGGATGGGTGGGATCGCAGAGGCACTCAGAACGGAAACGTGGGAACGATTGACAAGAACTCCAACCAGTCGAGCTGATGAGGTTTTCAGGGAGACAGTCAATCACGACTCGTTTCCAATGGATGCGGTTTTCCCAGGCGTGTTCGGGGTACGACTTCTCTTCGGTCTCCGAGGGTGTCCCGTCGGAGTCACGAAAAGAAACGAACTTACCCGCGTTTAAAACTGTTTTGAGGGGTGCAGCTGTAGTTGTTTTTCACACCAGTTGCACGTTTACAATCCGACATCAATGAAATTTGTGTCTAATCTTTATTATCCGTTGCATTTTTTGCGAATATTGCAGGGTGGAAGAAGGAAACGGCGACAGTTACACGTTAGCGTATTATCGCTATACTGTAGGCTACTTACAGATTTGACCATCAAAATCACTTAACGGGATTAACCAGTATTTACAACACCTAGGCGTACCAGTAAAGGGCAGGTGTGTCAAATCTGGCGTACAATGTGCATTTTAATTTGAAAGCAATTTAACAGTAGCACTGTACTATAGCTTACCCACTTGAATTCATTTTGCTTCTCTGAAGATCCCAAATGTATTCACTTAGAATTCTTTTTGTAAACATACCGGAGAAGAATTGCCAGTTTGAAGTGATACGACGCACAGTAATACAGAGGAAAGTACACGCTAGTGTGGGTGCACACACCTGATTCTACTAATTAAGGTGCTTGGCAACGACTCTAGTGGCTGATTAGTAGAATCAGGTGTGTGCTCCCACACTGAGTCTTTCTGGATAAGACTGGGGACCCCAGCTCTGAAACATGAAAAGCACCTATTGTGCAAAAAAATTAACAGCTTGTTAAAATTATGGGATTGCAGTTTAGATTTGAATGAAAGCCAGAATATACCGTGGTCCCCCAGGACCGAGTTTGAGAACCACTGTTAAATGCGGTAGATCTTGTTGGTTCCGACAAGTCATATGCGAAATAAAACCACGATACAAATGCAACACAAATGTGTAATTTTTTCCAGCAGGACACTGAAAAGTTTTTGCCGAGTGAGATTCTTGATAGATGTCTCCCTCTGCTGGCCCAAAGTAAGGATCCCAGTTGGGAAACTGAAACTACTGAGAGTAATTCAGAGTAGTCATGTTATTGTTTGTACTATTCGGTTTACAAAACTTCCATGTCAAACATTGTTTCTTTAGCGTGTCTTATTTCCACAAGAACAGTAACAGTTGGCAAACGTTCGTCTTGATTAATAAATACAATATATTTATTATTGTAAATGTTTGCTTCCGATACCTTGATTACATTGTTTACTATGTACACGTCTACAATTAAACAATTGACATGGATCAACATACAGCGTAAACCATTCGGTCGCTTTCCACGGTGCTGAAGGAAGCGATAAAAAAAATCCTTAAATCGCGTGAACATGGTAGTTTCTCAGGTTATTACTCATTTTAAAAAATTATATAAAAATGACATGCATATAATTATATATTATAATTATAATTATATATTTTCGGACTACTAGATCAACTGAAATGGTTCATTTATTCATTTATTTTGCTTGTTTATTCAAATAGAACATCATTTAATTATTCTTATATAAATCAAATGTCCATGCATGCCAGAACATGACCCGAGCATGATATTTTAAATATCATGGGCTGCATGATGCATATTCTTATATGATATGAAAAGTGTACTTTGGATTGACACATATTTAATGGTTCAAGCCCTTAAAAAGACGTTATGTTGATCAATGTGGAGGGCAAATCCATATATCCAAACGTCCGAATCCGAATGTCAGCACACGGATTATAATGAATGATCACTACAAATGCCAAAAAATGCAGCAGCAACAGCTGTGTCCAATTTGACCCGAGAGAAACACTGCGGTGATCGTTCCAAGCAGGAGCGATTTTTCTTTTTCCTGTCAATGTTTTCCATCGATAAATCACCCTGGTTGGCCGGTAACTTGTAACAACAGAAAGGAACAGAAACAAAGCGCATCACAGCTGACAAAGGGAGACCTACAGGCTGCAGCTCCACAGATCAAATCGCTCAGGAATTAAGGACAGCTCAAATATTCCCCGACTACAAGTGAAAGGTTTAATATTTACAGTTGAGTTTGCATATAATAATTATCGCTCAGTGTTTGTCAGTGCTTCGCCAGTAGTAAGATTACATGCTGCACATAGGAATCGCTGTCTTGTGGGTTATAATATAGGGTTATAAGATACGTACAGGACACTAACAAGCAGCAACTGTGAGCCACACAGGCCTGTTTGTATGCCTGTGATTCAACGACTGCGTGAGCTCAGCCAGTGAACTGCAGAGTGGAAAACGGTGGCAGCCGGCAGCAGGGTATGTTCTGGAAGGTTCCAATAGGGAGCCTGTGGTTGTCTGCAGCCCTCCCAAAACGATGGAGGGGGCTGCAGTGATGAGGCCTTCATGCAGACGAAAGCAAGCATTTCAAATTTGGAGAAAACCAAAAACTTGGGGATAAATGCAGGTATTACACTCGCTAGATCAATCAATTTATTCTTGCCTTTATTCTGTCGTCTGAAGTGACACTGCCAAGAAACAGAAACATTAGTGAGCACACCCATAATAAGTTAAATATCAGCACCAGCAATTCAAGCATATACATTTGTGCACTGGGAGTCCGGAACACACCAGCTTTGTTTCCTTTACAAAAAAGGGCTAAAAAGTTCTTTTTTTTTTTTAAATGGTGACTGAACACAGTTCCCAGAGTCCTTCCGCTTCCCCCGGATTCTGGCTACACGTTGATCGGTTCCCGCTGGTTACTCTGCCGTTTGACCACAAAGACCTTCTGCCCGGACACGGTCACCAGATACGCGTGGTCCTCAAACATCACTGTAGACACACGAGCAGAAACAAGCAAGCTGCAGTCAGCACTCTGTTACGCTCACATGAAGCTCTGCGACCTGGCCAGAAAGGGAGTGCAAGCCATATCCAAATCTGTCTGTAGAAAATGACAGACGTGTAGTCTCGGCTAAAGACGGAGCGACCGTGAACCCAAAAGACACGGCCCGGTAAGGCAAACGGGCCGGTGCAGACGCGGGGGAGCTCTGACCTGACAAGCGTTTGAAGGGGGGGTCTGCGGTACCATGCAGGCGAAACTTGCAGGCTGTCTGCACCATCTGCATGATGACCCCTGCTGTGCGCTCGTCATTCTCCAATTCACCTGCCGACTGCAAGGGAAAATGCTGACCGTGAGGATTGTTTTTTCAGATTAATACCATCCATGTATAGCACCGATACACCGATACAGTATTAATGACCTGTACAGCCCATTCTATTGAGCGCAATATGTCAGCCAGTCACTCGTATCACAAACCCAAATGAATTGGCGTCTATGCAGCACTGATGCAATAGTAACATGGAAATAATAACCCCCACTTGTTACGTCGTGTTAAACATCGGCAAGGATTTGGTTATAGAAATACACAAGACGCTCGGAATCAAAGGTAACTCACAGCCAGCACCCCGTCCTCACTGATCACCAGATACCCAACCTGATCTGGGATCCTCTCCAGACCCTGCGTAAGTGCCGTAGTCTAAATCAGACACACGCACAAAAGAAGATAATTAGGTCGATTAAAGACAGATCCTAAAACAACATATTGTTCATATAAACAGCGTGTACAAACGCATACGCTTGCTGAGTCAAAATTACTTGCACTGCGCACAATTTAAAAACGAGAAGTTAGATCTTCAGCTACGTTACTCATATTGTATTTATGGCAAATACTTTTCGTAAAAAAAAGTTTATTATATTTCAGATTTTATTCGATCTAAATAGCTCACTTCATCTAAAACTAATGTTCTGTAGTTAGCTGGCAAGATTGGTTTTCATACAGGAAATGGTTACGAACGCCTTACTTTGTTACCTTTAGTACCACTAGTCAAATATTTTAACGACTTTACAGATCACTTTATGTAAGATACCTTAACTAAGCTACGGATCTAGCCTGTTTTTTTAATTAAACACTTAGCGAAAGTTTGCGAAAATACTCACCATATTCAATTTTTGTGTCGTAGGCTACCAAAAACACACCACCAAACGCACTGTCACATGACTTCTTCTTCTTCAGTTTCGTTAAATCGTGGCGAAAATCAGCAAAGGGTGCGTTACCGCCACCAACTGGCGTGGGGTTATAAAATTTACAGACTTCAAATAAAAATTTTAAAAAAAGGAAACTCTTCTATCCTCCGTTGATTTTCAGAGTTTTATTAACATTAAGTTCCTCCCATCTCTTGCAAACTCGTCATCAATGTCACATGTCTGAAAATAATGTGTACACAATCACTGGATGACTCACTTGTCAGCCAAAACTCCAAAACTGGTTATTTGCTGTCTGTGGCTTTGTAGAATTAAACTGTATAAATAATGAGAAAGGGGACAAAAGAAGAGACAGACAGCTTCCTGTCAGATTTTGTTAAAATTCTATATCCGTTCAGCCTCTTTAGTGTCTATGAAAGTTCCAGAAAAACAACGGATCCAGCAGAAGGGTAGTGTGCTTGACCTGGCCCAAGGTCATGCAGTCAGTGAGGTGATATTTTGTTATGAAAGAAGACACCCCAGCCAGTACACCTGCACAGCCAGACAGCTTACTGGCAGTAACAGGTCCAAGCATATGAAAAGACTTTTGGATCACCTCCTCATTTGACATGACCAATAAACTAACCTTTCATATAACTGATTGAAAAATGTATATCAGCAGCCAAACCAGGGAAACACTGGCATTGTGATTTTTGAATTTTGACATTTGCATTTCTCCTTTGCTGAGTTAATGTGTGAGCCTTGTGTGGACTCCGAGTTCGGTCTCTCTGAGCAATCTTCCTGTTTCATCTGTGTTCAATTCCTCTTTCAGGGTCAGGCTGCTCTTCCAGCTCCTGCAGTTCAGCAGTCCACACTTCGTCAAAGTTCAGATACACTGCTAATAAAATGCAGTATTTAGCTGCCAATGGAGCTGGGCTCCAAGACAGAGGAGGGTCTTTCAGCTGCAGCTCAAGCACAGAGAAACTGAGAGCCTTCCCCATCAGTCTGCCAAGCAGCTGTGTGTGTGTGCGTGTGCGTGTGCGTGTGCGAGTGCGAGTGCGTGCGTGAGCCTCTGCGTGCGTGTGCGTGTGTGCATACACGTGCATGCATATTTGTGTGTGTGTGTGTGTGCATACGCTTGTATGCGTATTTGTGTGTGTGTGTGTGTGTGTGAGACTGTATACAAACAGGAATTCCAGACCTTCAGATCAGCATGAAAATGAGCAAATAAACTTTCAAAGATTTAGTGTCAGAAATAACAGCTCATTAAGTTGCTGTTGTGGATATTATGATAGGCATATACACAATTCCAAATTATTTTTAATAATAGCAAAGGGCCATATCAAATGAAAGGCAAGTTGGTCACATAAAATGTTTTATTCCGACCTATGCAGATCATTTTCTTAATAAACCTAAAATTTGGAAACAGACCACTAAGAACTAAGTATAATCTGTGCATTTGAAATGACTACCAGTTGATAACCAAAAGCTAAATCAAGCAGTTAATTATTTTGTGAAATATAAGCTTGACAGGAGCCGCTGTAGTTCCATCTCAGCTCACTTTTATTTTCATTCAGTGGCATTAAATGTTAAATACAATTTCACATCTGAAAAACAAATCCATTAAACATTCATGCTTTGCCCATTACTGTGGAAAATTATGATGAAGGTCTTTTATATGGTAATTAGACCCTGACGGCTAGAGTTTTTTGAAACGCCACACATTATTTGGGAAGTGAAAAGACAAGGAACAAACACATTGACTGCTTCAGAAAGCATAGAATTTAGCAGCTTGCGATCCAATTGCGGCCTCCTTACTGCAGCTGTGGTGTAATTCCCCATGACCACCATTGGGTGGCACTTTGGGACCTCTTTTCTCAGTTACCTGTGAGCGTGCTGCTCCCTCACATGCAACTGTGCAGAACAGAAATCTTAACCGAGATTCTGGGAAAATTTATATACAATAACAGACAGTCAGTGCATGCATTGTTTCACAGTTTCCTCCTTCAGTAAAAAATAAAAATTAAATAGAATGAAATGACAGTGACAACATCCCAAAGCACGGTCTGAGCACGCCCTCATCCGGGCATGATACTCACTTCCCTCTATGAATGTTCCCTCATGGCTTTGACTGGTGGCACTTCCTGTCGACGTAAGGACACAAAAGTCACAGCACACGGGCCCCCTAACACTGACACAGAGGGTCGGCTGGCCGGCCCAGAGGGAGGAGTTTGTTGCCGTGGTGACAGGAGATGGTTCTCTCAGTCCTCAGTCCCTGACGAGCCTGTAGATGTGGTGCTGGGCACCGTGCTTGCTGGCGGACACCTCAAAGACGTACGCCACGCAGAGCAGGGTCTCCAGCGTGTCTCTGTTCGACACCACCTGCCAGGAGACACCGCCCCGTCACCTCAGCGCACAGAACGCACGGGTCACTTCCTGTGCGTCACCCGCATGTCACTCAACTGTGTGTGGGAGCGTGTTCAACTGGTCTAGTGTATGAAGTGTGTTAAAAGCATGCAGCATGTGGTAGCTCATAGGATTGTGTTAAATAGGAGCAGTATATGGGCGTGTGTTAAATGTGTGCAGTGTAAATGAATAAGCACTGTGTACATGAGTGTGATAATAGGTGTGGTGTACGGGAGCGCTTATCGGTACCTGCAGGATGGTGAAGTTCTCCAGCACGCTGTTCATCATGTATTTCTCGGGCAGGTGCTGGAGTTTGTGGATGAAGTTGATCATGTACTCGCACAATGGTGAGCGCTGGAACTGGTAAACGTAGCGACCGTTCTCCAGCCTGCCGCAGTCCGTCTGCAGGGACACATTGAGAGGGTCAACGTTCACACACAAGTCAGGGATCTAGAACCCCCCTGCTTTTAGTTACCGGTAGCGATTGTGACATCAGCATCGGAATGTTCCGTTGAGAAAATTCTAATCACATATTTGCCATGGCACACCTTAAAGGGTTAATACAACCGATGGTGCTATTTATGAGCTGTAATGGAGATATCCACCTCCTCACCTCCACTTTCTCCACCACTTGCTTGCTGAAGGAGCAGACCCTGGTGCAGGAGGTGATGGTCATGCTCTCCGAGCTCTCGTACAGACTGGACATGCCGTAGAACTCTGAGCCTCCATCCTGGAGGCTGCCGCCCAGGTCTGCCTGCACAGGAAGCAAGGAGAAACTGCATCACCGTACACTCCTCAGGTCCAAAATCACACGTCTGCTTTGCAATGAGCCCTCCAGGTGCTTCAGACTAGAGACAGTGAAGAAAGGTCCTGGGTGCCATCAAACTGACTGAACAGTGCTGTTGGAATTAAAATGTTACATGGTTAAATGGTTTATAAACGTTGCATGCAACCCCACAAGAACACTTGCTGCATGCTTTTAACCATTGGGAGCTGTGCAGCTTCAAATCCCACAACATTTGCAGGCAATAAGAATCTGCCTTCATGCTGGAGTGTCAGGCAGTGCATTGAATGTCTTTGCTGACTCATTTATGGTTCATTGGAGTGGTTATCCTAAGAAAATTTCTGTTCCAACGTCCCTAGCGATAGACTGGCGGCCTGTCATGTGTACTAAACACAGGCCGCCAGCTCTCACTCTCTCTTTCTCTCCCCCCCTCACGGCAAACGGCAAGTGATGTGACATGAATGCTATACTGACGACCCTTCTGTAGGACAAAGAACACTGACTGTTTACAATTCCTGCCTCGTTCTTTTTTCCTTGGAATCTAGCACTTCAGAGGAGTGATGGAGATTTCCGGTGAGGAGGGAGATAGATATTTGGAGTGTCTCATCGCTCACTCCCCCCCCCCCTTCAGACTGAGGGCTCTATAAATAGCCATATGAGTGGGATGGCTTCAGTGAGAGAGTGAGGAGGGGAACAGGTGCTCCGGCTCGAATGTCTTCCCTGAAAGAGCAGCTCTGTCCGTGTTCCCCTGGGTGTTTTCCCACTCTCCACCCACAGGGGTCAGCAGAGGACAAACACCACCACCCCCCCCCCCCCACCAACAGTGACCTGGAGAGACCAGAGAACCTGAGATCACATTATAGCCCACATACTCCTTAACTGCAATCATTTCTCTCTCCTCCTAATTCTCGGAAATTAATTTTGTTCCCATTTTTGTCAGGAACATGAGTCTCTGGTCTTCACCTCAAGAGCCAGACATTGTACTGTGCTGAGACCAGCAGCACATGCAGGCGTAGTGTATGCAAGCGTTCATCGTTATCGTGCAGGATGGTGAAGCACGCTGTTCATCGTGTATTCCACAGGGAGGTACGGGAGTTTGCGTACCAAGCGGGTTAAATAGGTGCGGTGTAGGGGAGCGTTTGGGAAAGCGGTCTCACCCAGAACTTGACCAGGAAGAAGGCGTCGGCCGGGCCCTTCTCAAACAGCTCCCTCAGCCCCCCCTTCTCGGGGAACTTGTCGTAGATCTGCCGCACGTCCACAGCTTCCAGGCACGGATCACCGAAGGAGGGCCCGGACTGGCCCATGTGCACAAACAGGTGTTTGTTATACTGAGGGCAGAGAACAGGACACGTTCTCCATTCAAACAGCCTCTCTTTCAGCTCCAGCTCAGGCACACTATGACACCATCCATTAACTCAACAAGCTTAGCTCAACTGCTCAACCCATCTTATCATAATCAAACACCACATTACTCATACAGCATGAAAGCAACATGGTCAGTCTGTATAGCCGACTGTGACGTCTGTAGAGTTCTCATCTTTAATTAGAGGGCGTAGAGTGCTGGGACAGGCATTTTTGTGAAGAGTAGGGGTCTGCAACCCTAGTCCTGGAGAGCCACAGGGCCCGCTAGCTTCTTCCCACTTTAAAACCAGCAACCAATTCATACCCAAGTCTGCCGGTGATCTATACCTGCTTTAAATTAGGTGCAGGTGTACATCCATACATGGATTTCATTAAGTGCTGAGTAACAGCAAACCGCCAGCAGATCCTGCGTATCTCCAGCACCAGGACTGCGGGCCTGAGCACATTCAGCAACCAAAGGGCAAAAGGGCGACTCACGCTTTCGGGGTCCAGCTGATGCTCCAGGAAGGCGGAGAACTCCAACATGCGGAACCTGGATGTGGCGATACTGCGCGCCAGCCAGGAGGCGCCGGAGGGCACGGACACGCCCGCTGCACTCTCGTAGCCTGAGGAGGAGGCGGCAGGAGAGCAGTGTGAATACGGGAGGTGGAAATCTTACATTTAAACCGACTACCGGTCTAAACTTGCTTGAATTTAGTGTTCTTGAGCAGACAGGTTGTCAGTCAATTGGCAAACAATCCAAAGTTTTTCTCCTATTATTGTTTCGCACTTTAGTGTTCTATTTGCCCTTTAATGTTAGAGAATGTACATTTCTAAGGGTAGTTACTAAGGAGTGACATCTCTCATTTTAGTCACATCTCTTTTTTGAGTGATGTCTCTCTGCCAGTCGTTGGTTCCTGAGAGGAAACTGGAGGCTGAGGGTGACTCACCTGTAATAGGAGCTGGGCTGTAGCTCTGCTGTGAAAAGGGCTTGATGCTATGGAGGGAAGAGAGGCATTTAATTAAAATATGTTGAAAATGTGAAAATATGAAAATAGGTTGTTGTCCACTTGATATATAGGATGGGTCACAGAAAAATACATATAAATAAATATATTAGGGGATCCTGGCTCAGGACAGTCAGATGAAACAGAAAGAGGTATTTAATACAGGTTACTTACTCCTCAGAACCAGGCAGTCCCTGCATAGCACCATGCCAAAACTGGAAAAAAGAGAAAACGTGTCATCTGTTTGTTATAAAACACGCTTTGGCTAGTCTCAAAGAATTTTACTGATGTAGGCCTGCATGAATTGATACCTATATCCTGAAAGATAATCAGTTTTCTTGAGTGTGGAATGATACTAATCAATCATGTAATACTGGTGCTATTCTACTAGTGGAAAGTATTAGGATCACAGGGACGAGAAGCTGCTCGCACTCCGCTCACCCCAGTGGCTGATGGGAAGGCAGGCTGGGCAAGCTCCTGCAGGGTCAGCGTGTTCTGGAAGACGGAGGCTGAGATGATCTGGGCAGAGGACATGGCCGCCATGCTCTGGAGGGCCTTGTCTTTGGCCACATGGTCCTGTGAAAGCACAAGGAGACAGAAGCACACATCACATCACTGCCATCGCTGCCATTAGGGGCAAATAGGGTCGCCAGATTTACCGGCACGGCACGCACACCATGGCACACATACCTTCAGCTTCACCTGGATGTCTCTGGCCTTCCGTCGGGCCAGCACCTGGATGTGACTGGACACCTGAGGGAGAGAGCGGACAGGTGAGGCGGAGGGACGGCCGCAGAGCTGGAACAACAAACCCCCACATTCAACACTGCCAAAAAACCACAGCTGCTTTAGCTACTTTCTCCTGTGAGCTATTTTCATGACAGTGAACTTTATGGTCCTTAAGGCTAAATGAATCTTTGTGAAGAGGAGCGTCTGAGAGAGAGGGGCCCTAATGCTTGAAAGAAGTGAACAAAATTGTTTGTTGGCCGTCTGCGGCACCAAATAAGAAAGTTCTTAATATTAAATGGCATCACTGCAAAAGGTGAAAATTCCACAAGCAAATCTCCGTGTAGGAACCAGTGTGAATACTTGTGCCACTCCAGTGCAGCGGCGGTCAAATGTGAAGAGGGCCATGTCTTTGCACGGCGATATTGAGTTCCATGTGAGGGTTTTAAATTCCAAATGTTTCCGTGTTATGGAGTGTTTTTCCGTACTGCGTTCCCAGACTTCCATTCTTCCAGAGGGAGCAGGCTGTGGAGGCGTGACTCTCCCGACACCCAATCCCACGGCATGCGTGCATCGCTGTGCACCAATCATCAGCATGCGTGCATCACTGTGCACCAATCATCAGCACGCGTGCATCGCTGTGCACCAATCATCAGCCTGCGTGCATCGCTGTGCACCAATCATCAGCATGCGTGCATCACTGTGCACCAATCATCAGCACGCGTGCATCGCTGTGCACCAATCATCAGCATGCGTGCATCGCTGTGCACCAATCATCAGCATGCGTGCATCGCTGTGCACCAATCATCCGCATGCGTGCATCGCTGTGCACCAATCATCAGCCTGCGTGCATCGCTGTGCACCAATCATCAGCATGCGTGCATCGCTGTGCACCAATCATCAGCATGCGTGCATCGCTTTGCACCAATCATCAGCATGCGTGCATCGCTGTGCACCAATCATCAGCATGCGTGCATCGCTGTGCACCAATCATCAGCATGCGTGCATCGCTGTGCACCAATCATCAGCATGGGAAGCCCTGTCACTCACAATGTCAAGAGCAGCCAGCACTCGCTGCCCCCTTCATTGTGACTGTTACTTGGGTGATAGGCTGGCCTGTAATTGGCTGAGGTCAGCTCTGTGAAACACTGCGGATTGGCTGGAGGTCTCACCTGCTTCCTGGTTCGCCACTTCCCCGTTCTGAGTTTGATGTATCTTGCTATCAACTCGTTTCGTCCTGAAAGAACCAATCAGAAGTTGTGTTTGTTTGTTTTTTTCTGCTGTGTTCTCTGGTTCAATGGGCCATTCACTAGAGACCTCTAAAGCAGAACCACTTTCCCACATTGCCAAACACCCACAGATATAGGTGGGGCACATTCACAGACGTGGAAGGTACAACCAATTGTCTTATGTTGTCAGGTAAGACATGCAAAACATCTTGACACACTGATAATGCTCTAAGCAATTGTAATTTTATGTGTTAGTGTTTTGTATATTAATTCTAATCACATTCCCATTATGAAAACAAAATTTATGCAAATAGTTACTGACAAATAATATACCACCAACACATTTGTTATTACTATTTTTAAAATACATAAACTCATATCAGAATCTTGGGACTTTTGCACTCTCAAAAGCAACACGGCATAAGCTTCATAAAAGCAAAAGGAGCAGCTCCACGCTTATTGTTTTCACACCAGTATGTGTTTCTCAGCTGAGGGCGGCAGTTCTTGTGTGGGGGGGAGGACAGAAGGAGCAGAGCAGCACCTCAAAGCGGCCAGAAGAGAATCTGACTCTTTGAACTGCCAGGAATTAAAATGTTTACTCGTTGGTCAGTGAGATGTGCGTGTCTGCCTCGGTAAGTGAGATGGGTCCTGAGGACGGGTGCGTGTGTGGGGTGGGGTGCGGTGGGGGGGCACTGATGACAGATGGGTCACATTGGGGGAGCAGGTGAAGGGGTCGGCTGCTCAATGCCACAGGACAGGCTCGGTGGGGAGGAGACGGAGGAGAGGCCCAGGAGTGGGGGAGAGGGAGTGGGGGATGGAGGGGGCGAGAGGCAGCTGCCCTGTGTGTCAATGTTTATAGAGCATGCCTTTACACCAGACCTAAATCACTGGCCCGTTCTTCCATCGAGGGCTCTGGTTACAGGGACAAGGACTCAAGAGATCATGTGACCATCATGTGGCCTGATCTCCCCCAAGCAAAAGCAAAAACCCCGCTGGCCTCTCCCCTCTACTGTAGCGCACCCCCGTACCCCTTTTCACTAATGTCACGAGCATTGCTATTTGAGGGGTTCAGATCCAGTTTTTGATCTTTTTCTGCTGTCCTGTAAAGCATGTTTGTGACAGTTTTTTTCTGTAAAAAGCGCTATACAAATAAAATTGATTTTGATTTTGAAAGTAGGGAGGAATTCGGAGAATGGGGTGGGGAAGGGGGGATGTAGGACAGATGAATCCATCCTCATCTCTCTCTGTCCCACACTGGTTTCCATGCAAGAGACCAGGCAGATCACTGTCTCAGCAATGGAAAACCCAGCCTAAAACTTTCTTTAAATACTGCCACAGCAATACAGATGCCAAAGTACAAGCATATGGCGGCAGGATACAGGATGTGAGAGCAGGTGTCTGATAGTACTCATTCAGTCAGTTAAAATTTTAAATGAGTGCAAAACACTGAGAGTATGACAGTGAGATGGTGTTTTCTTTTTTTTCAAAAAGACAAAAGTCTCCATGCAGGATAGTATGGCACATCAGCAACACATGGGAGGCCCTCACACACACACACACACACACACACATGCGCAGAAACACAAACACACACACACACACAAACATACACGCATACACATGCACAAACACACAAACATACATGCACACACACGCACACACGTGCACAAACACACACACACACACACAGTGTCTGGTTTTATGAGGGCCAGCAGCTGTTAGTACTGTGTGTCGCAGGCAGAAGTGTCAAACTGCAGCAGAGGAGGAATGTTTTCCTTGGCCGTGCACACCGAATATCAGCCCATTGCACAAGAGCACAGCCTCATCCAGCACACTGACTAATGAGAGGGAGCCACTGATTAGCATGGCTGAGTCGCACTGCGGTCAGTGACATCACGGCCATGGTCAAGAGCAGAAGTTATGGCTGTTATGCATGGAAAAGTGTGACAGACTTCCTGTCTGCTTACAGCTGCAATATAAAAGTAAATTGCTGAATATTCCACTTACAGTGAAGCAGCAGACACAAAAAGACTTTGTTTTTTTTTATGTATTATGGCTTCAAAAAAGTGTGGAAAACGGAAATGCTAAAATTTTTTTAGGGCTTTGTCTATTTCCCCAGTCACAATCGAGCTTAACGAGAGGGAATTGGGGAAACAGTGAAACCTGGGTGTCCGGGAGCAGAACCTTGATGGAGGTGCAGGTGATGACTGCTCATTTTGGGGCAGCAAGTGCAGAGAGAGGGGAGCAGACAGAGGTCAGCTGAAGGTCATTCAGTCTCTCTGACAGACAGACGGACAGACAGGGGAGCCGACCCAGTGTCTAGCCGGGTGTAAAACAGATGGGATGGGGGGTGTATAGGGGCGAAGGGGATTGAGGGGTGTATAGACATGCAGCAGGGACAGGTGCGGACCCTGTCCCCCCCCCCCCCCGCCCGCAGGCTGCAAGACACAAGCGACTCCACGTTTATTTGTTTCCCCCTCTCTGAAGTGCTGAAAGGGTAAACGTCTATTCTAGTGTAGAGTTACAGCGGGCTGCCTTGAACCCGACTCCCAGCGCACACACACATGCCATTCCTCGCTGATGTGACAGTCACAGCCGCCCCTGACCCACCCTAGGGGGGGTGGGGGGAGGGGGTAGTAGGCTTGGGCAGAATGTACCACCTGCCCCCTGCTCCTTCCCCGCCATTACTGGAGCTTTATAAGGGGTTAGAGCTGATCAGGGATCGGCACTCTGACCTTGGACCTGCACTTACACTGAGGGTAGAACAGCAGACCGGCCGAGCTCAAACACGCCCTTCACACTCACCAGTCACGCTCATTTCAGCCAGCACCCCTGACTGTCTCTGTTTTTGTTCAAGTCATACAGGGAAGTAACATGATGTGGATAGGTGTTAATAGTAATTTACACTGAATCGTCATGAGATGTCTGTCGTGATTTGGAAGCACTTAGAAGAGAGGATTTGAGTGAGAGAAAGAGAAGATGAGAGAGAGGGAGGAAAGGAGTGAGAGAAAGAGGAGATGAGTGAGTGAGAGGGAGGAGATGAGTGAGTGAGAGAAAGAGGAGATGAGTGAGTAAGAGGGATGAGAGGAGTGAGAGAGATGAAGGAGTGGAGTGATAGAAAGAGGAGATGAGTGAGAGAGGAGATGAGTGAGTGAGAGGGAGGAGATGAGTGAGTGAGAGAAAGAGGAGATGAGTGAGTGAGAGGGAGGAGATGAGTAAGTGAGAGAAAGAGGAGATGGGTGACTAAGAGGGATGGGAGGGGTGAGTGAAAGAGAGGGAGGAGAGGAGAGAGTGAGAGGGAGGGGAGCAGAGGAGCCGTACTGGAGGAGGCGTACCGTACATCTTTCCCTCGTCAGAGAGGATGATCTTGCGTCGGCCGCAGGGCGGGTAGATGTTCAGCGCCTCCTGGAAGCTCTGCTCGATGTCGGGGCTCCACACCCCCTCCGCATCGTTCTCCAGCGGCTTCTCCAGCACCTCCCGCAGGCCCTCACTGGCGCCCCCTGGAGAGGGGGGTGGGACCCAGGCCGCAGACGTGGTGGCCAGGGAGCAGGGGGAGGGGCCGGAGGAAGAGGGAGGAGGCAGAGATGGGTGGGCAGGGGGCGTGGCTCAGACAGTGGGACACACCTGGAGATATTAAAAAACCCACACTGAGGTCAGGTGAACTCAGGGGAAATTAGGCTTTCTTTCCCTAGATCCATAGGGGACATTACACTTCATTTCAATAGATCTATAGGGTATATTAAACCTCCTTTCCATAGATACACAGGGGATATCACACTTCATCTTCCTGGATCCATAGGTGATATTACCCTTCCTTTCCCTGGATCCATAAGGGACATTACACTTTAGAACAATGATTTTATAAACACATTCTGCTTAGAAATGAAGAATGTAATACTACAGGCAGTTATCAACACGATGCCTGTTATTATTGGTAGCAGGAGTATCATCGGACTACAAGATAAACAGTGAGAAATGTATCCCAGCCCACCTGTGGCAGCTGGATGGAGAAATAGCTCAGACACTAGGAAGCAATCGCACACTGGCAGCCATTATGGCTCTCCATGAAGTGTGCATTTGTGTTCATTTGTATTTATAAGTCTTTAATAACAACACTCATGCAGGAAACACAGGAGAGATGGGGACAATACCAGAAATAATTATTTAAGCCTTCTTCAAATACAGGGTGTAGAACAGATAAATATTAACATAAATAAACTGTGACAGAAAAAAATGAGGAAGACACTGAGTTCAGAAGATAGCAGCAGTCACACTTTAAACTTAGTTTTTTTGTTAAATAAAGGTTTCAACTTCACCATTTAGCTGGAAAGACAAGCACAATACTTTTAAAAGTATAAAGCCTTCACGTATAGGTCAATAATAAGGTGAGACAATTAAGAGAACAGTATAGTCATTCTGGAAAACTTACCCACTAAAAGCGGAATACCAGGCAGGTAAGCTGGAATTTGAAGGGAAGGTAATGTGGCAGGTCCTGGAGGGAATAACGGATTATCCGTTCCCTCCCTTTCAAAGACGTTTTGGAGCGCGAGGAAGGCAGGAATCTGAGGAATTGGCTGCGGTGTTGAGTATGAAATTGACTGTGAGCGAGAGAAAGAGACTGACTGACTGGGAAGTGTGTAGTGAAAGCCGGGAGGGGGGGTGGGGGGGGGGGGGGTATGGGGGGAGGTTCAATGGGAGGGTCCAGGATCAGAAAAGGGAAAAGGAAAAGTCTCAGCAGAGGGAAAGGGAAATTGCAAAGGGAAAACCAACCATCGCAAACTGGGAACGCTGAAGGAGGGGGCGGGGGATTTATGATTCAAAAATGAAAAATCAGTTGTGAAACTTTTCCATGAATATTGGAATTTGTCTGTAGAAATACTTGAATACTTGACATGACCTTCTTGGGGAACAGCTGAACTGAACAGAAAAATGAGAGTATATTAATACTATTTCAGCAGCACCGTTTATGGGGGGGTGGGGGTGTTACATTTTTCTTTCACAAAGGAAATCAAAAGTAGCTTTTCAATTGTAATTGTGTTTTTAATTGTCTTAAATTGTGCTGCATGAACTAAATGACAAAAAGTTATCTGTCAATCATAGCTGTTTATTGGTACTTGCATGCATCTCCATATGTCTTCCTACATATGAGAAATATGCACACAGATCATTCAACCACTAGGCAGTACAGTAAAAGATTTGAAATAAAGCTTAGCATGAGGACATTGGATCATGGGGCCCTCTAGTGGATTAGTTGCTTGTACCGCACTTCAGTGGACCAGCATTTCTGATCTTGTTCAAACCATCAGGTTTCATTTCGCTGCTCAGGAGCACTGACCTATCAGCATTTCATTCCTTTATTTCAGTCAGCGTGTGAGTGAAAACACATTCTATTCAGATTTCGGCAGGTCTGAGGTCTGCCTGAATGTCGAATGGTTAGGAGTTCTGTGTGGTGGTTGATAAAATCATCACAAAACAATATCATTTAAAAACGGCCCAGTTTGCTTGATTAGAACACCTTTTCATTTTTAAAATTTTTTATTTTTACACAGTTTCGTTGCTTCTCAGATCAAGTTTAAGACAAATCAAGTGGTCTTTCAAAAACAAAATCGCAATCACAACAAACAACATTTTTATTTCCTTTTCTTTACAGCACTACCATTCATTCCACTTTCTATTTTCAGCCTTGACTCCTTGTGCTTCAGGTCCAATATTGCCAGTATGTGCTTCTCATAGAAGCATCTCACGTAGTTCACATATCCCAGCATCCTCTTCTTCACAGTCCTCTTGCATCATCCATCCATCAGCCCGCTCCTTTAAAAGTCAGCGCCACAGTGAGTTCCCCCGTCACTGTGGCAACACAAAGTGGTCTCACGTCCCAAATGTGCGAAACACCCTGATTATTTTTTTAAAAAACCGACAACTACCATAGCTTTTTTTTTTTGCTTCATCTGAAATGGAAAGAAAAAGATATAACGTTTGTCTGAAAAGAATATAAATTAATTTATAGCCTCCTGTTTCAAAAGAAGTTGTACTGTGTTCAAATGTAAAAAAACAAAAAAAAAATTATCCACATTTATTTAAAAACTACAAAAATTTTAAATCATAATAAAAAAAACTACAAAAATTCTCCTTTGGCTGCTCAGCCCACATCTTCACTTCTCCTGGTGTGCCACTCATTTGGTCCACTGCAGCTGAGAGAATTCAGCGTCCATTTTGGAGGAGAGACAGTAAACTAGTGAAGTGAAGAGACACAGGACACGATAATAACCAGCCATTAGTCCGCCCCCATCAGGGCAGTGAGAGGAAGTGACTGCCGCCATATGAATCGGTATTTTGGTGCAGGCAGTGATAAAACAAAGCGCATTGAGAGTTATCAGCCCGAGCCTCAGTTAGCCCAAAAAGCCCCCCTCTCTCCTCAGGGTTGAAATGGAGTTTCACACAGCTTTAGCAGTCAGGCTGCGCAGAACTGCGGCTATGCGGGTCCCCGTTGCTGTTGAGCTTGTTTTTGTGAGTCAGGCTTCCAGATCGTAAAAAAACACCTGTCAGCCATCTCACGCACGCACTGCACGCTGCTGAGCAGCTGGGTCCAACATTCCTCATCACTTTTTGGACAGGAATTTCATTTTATTGCCTGAAAATTAACAGGGAAGAAAACAAACGTGAGTAGGCTTGAAAACCCCAAAGAACAAATGTCTCCCGGGTAATGCGGTGACACAGAGGGTGGAACACGGTTCTAGAATATCTGGGAGACGTGGTTCTAGAACGTCTGACGGGCTCTCACCTAGGCCTTTGAGGAACTTGTTGACTCCGCGGTGTTCGCTCCCAGGAAGAGAGTCCAGGTAGTCCTGAGCCCTCACTTCAAACAGGCCTGGGCAGAGAGAGCACATGCTTCAGTGGAGAGAAACACACCACACTAAAGGACCGGCACAGTTTCCCATCAGCAGTATGCCAGTTTATCAGCACACAGCACAGGGATCGCAGTACAGGGATCGCAGCACAGGCTTCACAGCACAGGGATCGCAGCACAGGGTTCACAGCACAGGGATCACAGCACAGGCTTCACAGCACAGGGATCACAGCACAGCCCACCTCTCACGCCCTGCCGGCGCTGCTCCCTCTCCTGGATGAAGCCGGTGAAGGTCTGCGTCTCCATGAAGAGCTCCAGGAAGCGGCGCAGGCTCTTGGAGGAGACGGCCTTGCGGAAGGCCTCGCGCTGGAAGGAGGAGGGGGTGGGGGAGGAGGAGGGGGAGGAGGAGGACTCTTCATCGCGCTCCCCAGCACCCAGGAAGAGCGGGTAGTGGCCCACCATCTCCACGAAAAAGCGCACGAAGGCCTCAGACACCACAGCGCTGAGGGAGCTGGAGTCTGGGGTACGAGAGGGACACAGACAGGTCTCACAGACGTTTTAACCTACTCTTCAAATGGTTAAATCACTGATAGCCAAACTCGGTCCTGGGCCCCCTCTCTACATTCTGGTGTTTGTTCCAACTATAATCGCAAAACCATAATTGTAACAAGCTGCTATTTTTTCTGGGATTGCGACTGGTTGACAGGAAAACCGGCACACGCAGGGGGCCCCAGGAATGGGTTCGGGAACCCTGGGGTTAAAGGCGCATGCTCACCGCTGGAGATCTCTCCCCTCTCGCAGGCCAGCTCCCTCCTCCTCTCCAGGACGTGCTCCAGTGCCGCCTGCAGTTTGTGGGGCAGGATGGAGTCCTCGTCGTCCATCTGTGAGTGACAGCAGAGACCGGGTCAGCACCGGGGAGCCATACACCGCGTGCACGTTCGTCGTCACGGTAACACACAACATCACACAACATCCAACGTCATCCAACGTCATCCAACATCACATAACATCCAGCAACATCCACCCGTACCTGTCTGAGGAAGCGACTGTTACCCAGGTCAACCACCAGCACCTGCAGGGTGAAGAGAGAGGGGGGAGAATGATGTCACTTCCTGCCGGCCCAGCTCTTGCCTTAGAGGCTGCGCACAGTGCATAACAGTGAATCGTTGGCAGGAGTAGAAGGCCGAGGCTCTGAGGTCCCAAAAGCGCACACAGTCCCCTCAGCCAGGAAGTGCACAGAAGAAAAGAAAACCTGACCTTTGACCTGTTGGACGGCCACACATCCACACAGGCTATTTTTACAGCCAGCGCACAAGCACTCACTGAAACTGGAACACACAGCACGGCTACACACGGCGCTGCCTGAGTCAAATGGCTTCTGTCCCACACTGATGTGAACAGGGATAGGCCTGTGTGTGATGAGTGGATGACCTGCACTCTGATTCTATAGGTTCTGGGGGACTTTTTAAGTGCAGGGGGGGATGCTGATCTCACCTCCTCGATGGGCAGCTCTTTGAGGCGGGGCAGGGAGCTGGACAGCAGCCCCACGATGAAGGGGGTGGGGGTGCAGACAATGTCGATCATGGAGGGGGGCAGCACAGGGATGTAGGTGTGCTGCCACACAAACGGGTACAGCAGGGCCACCACCGCGTGGCAGCACTGAGACAGGGTACTGAGAGAGAGGGAGGGAGAGAGAGAGAGAGAGAGAAAGAACGAGAGAGAGAGAGAGAGAAAGAGCGAGAGAGAGAGAGAGAGAGCGAGAGAGCGAGGGAGAGAGCGAGGGAGAATTAACTATTGAAATATTTAACAGTTTACCACCAATAACATGGTAACAACTGCATATTCAATATGAGAAACATAATTCAATTATGCTACCAATAAACAGGCACTAAAATGTAAAATCTAAAAGCCATCATTTCATTGTGGCATGTAAATAAAATGTATTTCTTCCATCTGGAGTTATTAATTACAGTGCTTTCATCACTGTGGGTATTTATATCATTATTCATTATTACTTAAATTATTATTATGATTTTATTCTTTTTTTATCCCATCCTACATATTAATATTTGAACCTGCCATTGGATGCTTTGCAAATATCTCCAATTTAATCCAAATTGATTAATGTATTATTGGTTTGCGTGCAAAAAATATTTTGTATGCATTAAAGGTGCTAGTAGATCAGGACCTAGGAGTATTCAGTTTTTTTATTTTTTATTTCATCATTTTTCAACAGCCCTGTGATTTCAAACTTTATCCAGAAGATGGCAGCATTGTATCACATTTGCTAAAAAATACACCCAAAGCGCTGTTCAACTGTCCTCTGGCCTGATAAAAAGGTGAAGAAAACAGCGTTTCTGTTTCTCCGAGAACTGAAGATTGATATAAAACTTAATTTAAATGACAAATATGACACAAATACAAAGTTAATGTCCCAAAAATGGAGGAGTATCTGTTTCCATTTACCCATATTGAACACAATTACAATGTGGTAATATGCAACGATGCTTTCAAAAATGTAATTCAAACGAGGATACTCTGTGTTAATATGAAAAATATGATGATAGAAAAGACAAATACAAAATATCTGATGTCATCATGAGTCAGGGAAGACTTGTGGCAATCCCAGTCATTGGCAGAGGGGGCGAGCACATCATTCTCAGCATCTTAGCTGGCCCCTGGCCTCCCCCAGTTTATTCCTTAAAAAGATTGTTCCCATGGTAACCACGCCGAATGACACGACAACATTCTTTCCTCAGATCTTCCTCTTGCTCCTGAAAAATAGTCCAAAGCTGTCTTTGCAGCAGCTGTTCATTTCTCACGTCTTTCCTAAGGCTCTCCTGTTTTTTCCCTGTTTACTGACACACAGGATTGGAAAGAGTTTTTTTTTATGTCGAGGTCTATTGTAAATTGAACCACTCCAGTGCCCTTTGCTAAAAGGACACGTTCTGTGTGAGAACTGAACAGACAAGAGCAGTTACAACCACTTTGGAGTGAAATGCATGTAAAATGTCTTTACAGTCACATAATCATACAAACAACGCATTTTGCTTATAAATCAGTATTTCTCCTGAAGAGCGTCTGAAATTCTTATTGCCCGCAATCAGCACAGTGCGGTAGTCTGCAGCAGCATGCCAGCAACTCCACAAGCAATTTCAGCTGTAATTACATAGCGGTTAGGAGTTGTGCTGCCCTTCTTTTGTGGAGAGGAAGACAGTTAACTGTAACGAGACACCGGGGTTAATAAAAGGCAGGCCGTATTCACAGGTTGGTGCCAAACAGGAACTTAGCAGCTTCATTTGCTTACATGGCGAGTTCACTTCCTGTCTGGCAGCAATGCGTGGATAATTGAGATAATTGTCTTAGAGCTTTATTACCTGTTACCTATAGTTACCTGAGGCAGGGCTAACCTGAGCTCAGCGGCGAGTGACAGGGAGGTTACCTGCAGCTACCTGAGGAGAGACTCACCTGAGCTTGTCGGCGGTGAAGATGACCCTGCGCTCCAGCAGGAGGGAGGCGAAGACCCGCAGGAGGAGGCGCAGGCTGAGGGAGGAGAACAGGCACTCGAAATCCACGTGCTCCAGGCGGGAGTCTGACGGCCGGCACAGCTCAATCACCTGCAGCGCAGAGAGAGAGGGAGGGGGAGAGAGAGAGGGAGGGAGAGGGGGAGAGAGGGAGGGAGGGGGAGAGGAAAGGAGAGAGAGAGATAGTGAGAGAGGGGTGTGCACATGCTCAAACAAGGCCTTATGAGTGCTTTATGACACCAGTCAGGGTACCAGGGATCGCTACACGTTCTGAGAACCCTCCACAGCCCCACTGTAAATCCCAGCCCCAGGCCAACATGGCCGCCGCTCAGCGCTGTCACTCACCTCCGTCCCCGAGCCGGGCAGGAAGTTCTTGACGGTGATGGTCCTGCCGGGGGCGGGGAAGGGCGCCTCCATGACGGCCCTCATGAAGGGCTGCACCAGGGCGGGGGAGATGGCCCTGCGCTTCTCCACCTCATCCAGGATCTGAGAGAGAGAGAGAGAGCACACTTTACACACAGGCACATATATCAGATACACATGCACACACACACACACACACACACATATCATATACATACCATATACACAGGCACGCGCACACACACACTGTATGCACAATCACACGGACGCACACACACTCCCTCCACCCACACACACACACACACACACACACTTAGTCACTCATTAAGGCCTTATTGAGGCAGCCACATCAGCAGGAGTTTGCATGTGTCTCAGAGAGAGTGAGCCAGAAGCAGCAGCACATATGGGCGCAGCCTGCAGTGAGTGGGCCTGAACGAGCGGGGCAGCTCCAGAGAAACCGGGCTCAGGGGTCAGGGGTCAGGGGTCAGGGGTCGGCAGTGTGTGCAGCCGTACCTTTGAGAAGAGGTCGAAGCAGCCCAGCCGGCTCACGATGCAGTACACCTCCGGAAGGCGCCGGCCCTTACCGCTGGGCTAGGAGCACAGCAGAGAGGGGCGGTGAGGGGCGCGGCCAAGGGTCAAAAATAAAATAGCTAAAATAAAACACCTG
Organism: Anguilla anguilla; assembly: GCF_013347855.1. Taxonomy (NCBI): domain Eukaryota; kingdom Metazoa; phylum Chordata; class Actinopteri; order Anguilliformes; family Anguillidae; genus Anguilla; species Anguilla anguilla. The sequence continues at coordinate 13,918,318 of NC_049219.1, forward strand.
ACCATCAATCCACTCTAGAGCTGAGCTCTCTGAAAATCTGCCCCCCATTCATAAGAGTTACATTACAGGAATTTAGCTGGTGCTTTTATCCATAGTGACTTACGCAACTTTTTACATTTATACAGCTTTATACAGGGTGTACCTGAAAAGCCACCGGCTAGCCGTGAGGCTTTTCAGGTACATCCCTCTTCTAATCCCTGAGGGCAGCTAGCCCAGAACCGCAAACTGAGTGTTAAGCCTTTGGTTCAGACAGAACATAAGAATGGCTCACCACATGACCTCACCATACTTGTAAATACAGGAAATGACCTCATATGAAAACAGTCAATGAGTCAATGAGTCAGAGCAGAGGAACTGGAAGTACTAAAGGACTTATTCTGCTTTGTGGTCTGCATGAATCCCCGTGGGAAATCACTACATTTCCTAACATATCACTCATTACAGTGTGACTACTTCCCTCAGCCGGCAACAAAGAAATGGAGCCAGATTATCCGTTCCTTACCAGCAAGCGGCGACAGTATCCGAACCGCCGGCTGCCGTCCTCGCCAGTCAACACAAAGGAGAAGGTTTCACTGAGAAACGGAGAGAAAACGGACGCCCACATGTGATCAGTGAATCGATAAATCAGTAACCAGATCGCTCAATCAGAATTTTATGTTCTGACAGGATCACACGTGACAGATAAGACGCAATGTGACCCTGGTTTGTGAACCTCATACCTCACAAACAATGGTTATTCGTAAAAAATGCTGTCTGTTGCTACCTAGCAGCAGGAAAACAAGGCCATGCACAGAACACATATAGAACAGAGTTGTGCGGAGTGCGTGACACAGAAGTCACAGTGCGATTAAGTGCGCCGGTATCTGAGATCAGCTGACCAGCGCGGCGCTTAAAGCACTTCTGTGGCGGCGGTGGCAGAAGGCGCGGCGCGGTCTGGCTGAATGTGCGAGCGCTCGAGGCCTGCAGAGTGACTGCGCTGTTCACCAGGCTCCACAGGCTGCAGACAGGGCTGCTACCAGAGTAAGATGGCCGCCTGACAGTCACTGTGTGTGCACCACTGAACCCACGTGCCCCGGGTGAACATTAACCCTTTGAAGAGTTTGGAATGTTCTCAAAATTCTAAGTCAGCCTTCTAGAACTACATTGCTTTAAATTACATCGTTACATCATTCTAATGTCCAGTTAAGAATATTCAAATCGCATAGTTGTTATCTTAGACCTTAAATGTGTTTGTAGGACTACAGTGAGTGTGGGGTGACTGTACATTGAGAATGCCATGGCTGAGATTCCACAAAGTCAGCTAAAGTACACCTGAGCGTGTCCAGAGATCAGGGCCCGGGTCTCACCTGGCGAAGCTGTCCACAGGCGCCCAGTCTTTGGCATCCGGGAAGCAGAACTGGGGAATGACCTTCAGCTGGTCCTCCGTCTCCCGCATGAACTTAAAGCTCCTCTCCAGCTGCCATGAAAGAGTGCAGGTCTGTCATACTCATTCACCTCTCCGACTGCCATTAACGAGCACAGTTCTGTCATACTCATTCACACACATTACTGTCTCCTGATGTGCTGTGCCAAGTTGTTAGCAACACTGTCCAGTGAGAAACTGCCCAGTTGTACAAATTCAAAAAAATGCAAAGAATTCTTCGTGCAATTTGCAGGAATTTCAAATCTTCCTGCCGGCACTCCACACACTGCACCAAACTAGTCCCACCCCCCTTGGTGGCTTCTCCAATCAGAATGCAGTCAATTCCCTCCATGGCCCCTCCCCTCACCTTGAGAGGGAACTGCTGGGTGACCTCCGGCAGGTAGGGGGCGCCGGCCTTGGCCTTGTGCAGCGCCACCACCAGGAAGTACTCGAAGAGCCGGCGTTCCTGCAGCTCGAGCAGGTCCCGCTCCAGCGTGCGGTAGCGCCCCGTCTGCCTCAGCATGGACTGCACAGACACCAGCCTCTGGCTATGCGCTGAGACAGGGAGAGGGAGACAGACAGACAGACAGACAGACAGACAGACATTTTGTTGACATTGTTTCATTTCATTTTGACCTGCGCACATTCTAACACTTGTGTACGTGTGTTAGTCTGCGTGTCTTTCTGAGAGAGAGAAAGAAAGAGAGAGGCAGAGAAAAAGAAAGAGAAAGACAGAAAAAGAGAGAGAGAGAGAGAGAGAAAGAGAGTGTTTAGTCACAACACACACAGCTCTGTGCTCTCTGGTGTGTCTCCGCTGCAGTCTGAGAGGCAAACAATGCTGGAGAGCGCAGATGTCCAGCTCCAGCCACGCTGACGGCTGGCTTCTGCGGTTTCCCCTTCAACCAGCGGCCAACTTAAAGCTCGGAAAAAATCTGCGGAATCTCGCGGCGACTTAAACAAAAGTCTTTATTTGCTGAACCGCACTGAAAAACCAGCCTTTCGCTGCACTCTGGAGCTGAGTCTGAGGGCCCAGTGAGCCAGGACACAGGCCTGCAATAACGTGCAATGCTTTCGAGCCGCACGCAAAAGTGCAGTCAGTCTGAAAATAAGGAACGGGCAGAGTGTTTTCGTCCCCTCTTAGCCTCGCTCTTAATGCAGCAAATGAATGTTTTTTTGGTTCGGGCTGTTTTTATAAAAATGGCCGTGGGTCTCGCCTCACCTTTCAGCTTCTCCTCCGTGTCGCTGTCAGACTCGCTGTTTTCATCCGTCACTGCAGAAAGAAAAGAGCCAAAGAAGAGGCCGAAGTGAATGTGGTTAATATGAATGACCTGATCTGGCCCCACAGGGCTGGATGCCCGCCCGGACCAGACTGGGGCTGTTGCATAAACATTAGAACGTTCAGTTAAGGACATTCTAATCACACCTTTTGTGTTTTCACACTTTAAAGGGACAAATTCTCCACACGAAAATGGAATATAACACAATATTAAAGCAAAATACACTGTCAAGATATTGTTATTCAGATGTAATAAGAACATATTTCTTTAAAAATGGATTGCTTAGAAGTAAAAGTCCATACTGTGTATATTTAGAGCATATGGCATTGTATTCCACTTGTGAAACAGTCCTCTGATGGCTATAAGAGGTGGTTGAGGGACCACATGGCGGGCTGGCGGTGCTGTGCCTGTACACACCCCTTCCTGAGCTGGACTCCGCGGACTGAGAGACCTTCTTCATCCGCTTCTTTCCCCTCCGCGCCTCGAAAATCCCGTTGATCTTCAGCACCAGCTGCAGGCCGACACGCACAGCGTTAGCCATTAGCAATTAGCCACTAGCCACCCTGAATTCCTCAGCCTCCTCATAGGCTAGGATCAGTATCATAACCATTTTTCTAAACTCTCTCTGGAAGAAATCAGGCAGAAATATCTTCTTTAAGAGATATGTTGCCCTCCTTTAAAGCAGCACCTCCTACCTTGGGGACTTTCCTGCGCCTGCGGTTGTTGGGGTCCCCGGAGAGGCAGGGGGTGTCGTCGGGGCTGCTGGGGGTGGACGGGGGGCTGATTCGGGAGGGGGACGCCACGCCCCCCTCGCGGTTGGTCTTGCGCAGGTCCAGCAGCTTGAAGCTGCGGCGCTCGGAGTTCTGCCGGAAGAAGCCGGGCTTGCAGGAGAGCTGCCACAGAGGGAGGGGCCAAACCAGGAGGAGAATGTGAAAAAATAGCAGGTTTATGAGCCAACAGTGAAAACCCCTGATCCCAGCTCGCGTCCAGGTGTCACAGGTATCACAGGTACCTTAGTTGGGGTGTCAGGAACAGGGGAGGATGGACTCTGGGGCAGAGGGGATTTGTTTCCAAGGCAACGGCTCTCCAGCTCTATGTCCTCGTAGGGGTTCTCCTTCGACGGGGGGTCTGCGGGACGTTGAGATGGAAAAGCTCTGAGAGACACTTCCAAACCTGACAGAGCAAAAGCCCTGCGTCTTCAGGAGAAGCTCTCCCTTTCTCTCTCTCTCCCTCTCTCTCTCTCCCTCTCTCTCTTCTCTCTCTCTCTCTCTCTCTCTCTGTCTCTCTCTCTCTCTCTCTCTCTTCTCTCTCTCTCTCTCCCCCTCTCTCTCTCCCTCTCTCTCTCTCTCTCTCTCTCTCTCTCCCCCTCTCTCTCTCTCTCTCTCTCTCTCTCATATGCTAGTGAGGCACCCGGCCACCGTCTCCCCCTCCAGCTCAGTGATGTATTCTGGCTGACGTGGTGTTTGTTTTTGTTCTCCAGATGTGCGCCAGCGGAGCCGGCGTCATTTACGACTCACGGCTGAGAGTGCGAGAGGAGGCGGAGCCACAGCTGGAGAGGAGGTGGGTGGGGGGGGGCTTCACCAGGGGGCTGTCATTGTCACTGAGTTAGATCCGCTCTCTCTCTCTCTCTGGCCCTCTATGGCTTCAGACACTGATATCCTCTCCTCTTCACTGATTGGCAGATAGTGATATCCTCTCCCCCTCCCTCATTAACTGACACTGATATTCCAGACAGACTGCAGGTCTGTGTCCCATCATTACAGCCAGCACTAATGCCACTCTATCCGCCCACCGCACAGGCAATTATTATTTACAGCACGCGGCTCTGTTTACCTCACCCACTGCCCTCTGGGAAACTGGAGGACCCAGACTGGGGTGGGGGGGGAGGGGGAGATAAGCCCAGGAAAGAACCCGTGAATTAGACTAACCGCAAACAGGAAGAGAGGAGGGCTCGGAAAGAACACGTCACACACTGAGAGACCCTGACCCCATTAAAACGGCCCTAAAACAAGACCTGAGCCCATTAGAGCTAATGCAGCGTTTCTGGCTCTGGAAGCAGAACTCATCAGACCAGCACGGTGGGCAGCCTGCACAGCAGAAGCGCTCCTCGTGCTGGAAGGACGACCAAACCCCAGAGACAGCCCGCTTTCCACAGAAACATCGCCTCACAAGCCCTCTGGCTATGCGGAGAACGCCGTGGACCAAGGTTCAAAGGTCAATGCAGCTGACAAACACAAAAAAGCCACGACAATAAAAGCCAGCTGCTGGCTCTCCGCTGCACATAAATAAGACAGAAATTACTCTCCATGATCTGCGCTCCTAATGCGCTGACCCGTGAGTCAGGAGGAGGGGCACATAAACATGTCCTCATACACCACATAAAACCCCAGCAAGCAAAGTGCCCAAGCCCCTGGCAAAGTACTGAAAACACACTGAAATAAAACATGCTATCAGCGTGTCTGAACAGATAAGTGGGTAAATATATGATTTATTGCCACTGTCTTCAGAAATCACAATGTGGTTTTTCAAAATATTTTGAGGCTGCTGTGAAATGTAATTAATTATATTTTTACACGCTCCATTGAAACGATATATATTGCAGTATATTGAATTTTCCATAAGGGTGCCCGTTTACCTAGGATGTCCTCATAGACGTTCTCCTCTGACAAAGTGCGGGTGAGGGACAGCTTGGACTGGGCGTACCAGTCCACCCTGCAGCCCTCCGTGGACAGCTGCAGGACGTCCTCAAACTCGTAGGACTTCCTGAAGAGACAGACAGACAGACAGGCAAACAGTCAGACAGACAGACAGACAGATACACAGTCAGACAGACAGGCACACAGTCAGACAGACAGACAGGCAAACAGACAGGCAAACATAAAGACAGACAGGCACACAGTCAGACAGACAGACACATAAGGTCAGTGTATGGAAAAGAAACATGGAGGCCAGGGAAGTCTGGGCTACTGTGACTGTGAGATGATTTGTGACCAAGTTAAGTGCTGCAATGCAGAATGTCCTTAATGCCCTGCGAGGGAGCGCTGGGGAGGTTTCCCTCATGCCAGACATACGAGCTCAGACGCAGAGCTGTGTCGCGCGCGTTCGGTCAGTGGAGTACAAAACAAAACAGGCCGGGCCCAAAGAGTCACGTGGCAAACTGGGGATCATTCCCAGGATAAGTGCAGCTCGTTCATTTTTTGTGGAGCAATAAAAATTACCATTCTGAGGCCCGCTTAAAGTTCAATTAATGTCACTTAAGAAGCAGTGAAGCATAACAATCCCGAGCAAAATATCAAAGAAGATGTTTTTCAGTAGCTAAAGTTACAATATTTTTGGACAGCCATCTTCTCCATTAGAGGAAAAACGACAAAATAATCAAGCCTGAGACTGTCTAAATGTCTAAATGGCACTGTCTACTGGACTTACTGTGGAAAGAGGGTAGATCCAATCAAACGGTTTAGGCTCGTAAGAATACACTGGCTTCCAAAGTAGCCTTCTTAAAGTTTTCCTTGAAGTGTCTGGCACATTAATACCACCAGATATGGTATGGTATGTAGCACACCCCAGTCTCACCAAAAGTCCCCAGGGAAATTTTTATTTTTTTGGAAAGGTTGAATTGGTACAGAGACGAGACTTTCTTCAGGCGTCTCAAGGGTGTTTAGTCAAAAGCGCCATTCTGACATCATAAAAGTTTCCACACGATGACAGAGCCAGAAGAACAGTATTTACTTTACAGTGTGAGGCTGAGAAGGTGGTGAAGAGTAGAGATGACTCCTCCTCATCTTACCTGTTGCTGCTGTCCCTGGGTCTGTCGGCCCATGGCCTCCTGTTCACCCCTGGAGGGGGGCAGGTGGGCAGTGGGGGAGGGGGGATGGAGGGCAGAGGGGGGAGGTTCCTCCTGGCCCTCCCCAGCCCCGGGGCGGAGTTGGAGGTCTTGTTGGGGGTGTGGTGCTGGAAGGTGCGCTGTGGTTTCGGGAGGGGGTTGATGGACGGCGCCCCCGGCTCGGTGTACACGTTCTCCGCGTCCCGCCTCCGGCGCTCCCCGACGGGCCGCGCCACGTCCAGCGTCCCGAAAATGGGCTCCGACCCCCTCGCCTCCGCCGCTTCCTCCTGCTCCTCCCTGGAAGGGGGGCAGAAGTAGTTTCCTGGCAACGCAATGGACGGCTTGCTGGGGCTCTCCTTCATGGCCTGCTCCAGCTTCTTGATGTGGGTCAGAACCGAGCTCTTGTCCTGGGCGTTGTCGGCGGGCTTCCCCCGAACCCCCTCCCTGTCCCGCCCGGGCCCTTCAGGTGACCTGGGCCTGGAGTCGACCATCTTCCCAGAGTTCTCCTTCCCAGAGTCCTGCCTCTCCCAGCTCACAAACCTCTTGCCCTCCTCCCTTTGGGGCTCCACGCTTTTGGAGTCCTTCTTCCTGGCGGGCTCCGCCTCCTTGGCGCTCGCCAGCGGGCAGGATGGCGGGGTGGCGGGTGCGGCGGGCACAGCGGGTGTGGTGGGCGGGGACTCCTTCTTGCCCTCCCACTGCGAGATCTTGTCCCGGATGCTGGCGCTGCTCTTCAGGCCCGCCGTGGCTCTGGAGAGCCCTCTGACCCCCGCCAGCCCGTTCTCATTGGCCCGGGGGTCGGCGCTGGTCGCCCTCTTGTGGGCGAGCATGGCGGCGCACCCTGAGCTGACGCTCAGGTTCTCCAGGGGGGTGAGGGGGGGCTTGGCCTCACCGTCCTTCAGTTTGGCTGGCCACTGGGCACCCACAGCAGGGGGCTCCCCGATCTTCAGCCCACAGCACTGAAGCCTGAACGCAGAGACGCAAACATTAGCTTTGTGTTATCAGTCACCAAGTAACATCCTGTATTAGCTTTCTGTTATCAGTCACCAGTTAACACCCTGTATTAGCTTTGTGTGATCAGTTACCAAGTAACAACTTGTATGAGCTTTGTGTAATCAGTCAGCAAGTCAGCAACCAGCACCAGCCCTGTATGTGTTATCACAAATGATGTTATGTTATCATAATGTCTATATCAAAATATCAAAATTTGCAGGTACAACCATGTTATCACAATGTATCCTTCAGATATACAGTGATGGCCTTGTGCTATCTGTCTTATCTCAATGTAACGTTCTAATGCTAAAGCTGTATGTGATTGCAATTCACTATCCAATGGTGAAGTTCAATGTATTACAATGTGCAATATGAACATAGTCTGCAGGTAAATGATGAGACCAGATGAGCTGAATGGCCTGTTCCCTTCCTCATTACGTACTGTCATGCCCTAATCACCCAACAACAATAATTTCCCATAATCCCTGGGGGCGAGAATGCAAAGTAATTAGACGATCGCTGTTTGACCCAGTTTGGACAACAGCAGCCAAGCCAAAGGTCTGAACATTTCAGAAGTCAATGGTAGGACAAAGGGGAAGTGCTCAAATGAAATAGAAATGTGGTTCGATGGGCAAAAGATGCTGTATCTTTAACTGCTTTGATAAATAAATACAGGCAAGAACCCAGGGCCACTTCATCAAGTCCTTTTGTTTGAATAAACAAATAGAGGAAATGTTCATTCAGTCTCTCACCGATACCGCACACAGACTTTCAAAGTCAGAGAGAGAGAGAGAACGTGCTCAGGCTTTCTGTACCCAATATACACCAGACCATTACTTCCGTCAGACACATTGTTTTACTTTTAACAATATCATTTTATATTTAACAGTATGATCAGTGACTTGATGTAGAAGAGGGGAAAAAAAACCTGTGTCAATAATTCTCTGTTTTTATTCTTTTTTTTTTCTTTCTGCTGGAGGCCGCATTTATTTAATAACCGAGGAGCATGGGGAGGAAAAACTAGGTCAGACTCCTGAGCCAAGAGGAAAAAAGAGAGGGAGAAATGGAAAGAGAATGAGTGTGAGAGAGAGAGAGAGAGAGAGAAAGAATGTAAAAAGATCAAAGATGACATATGGTGTGACAAAGATAAGATTGGTGAGACAAAACACAAACTTTAATAAATACAGTTCAACCAAATTCAAATGTGTTTTGCTTTTGGACATTGTAGCCCTATTAGCAGCATTCCCAGAGGGTACTAAAACCATTTAACACAGGAACTGTTTCAAAAGCTCAACAGGAACCTTTATCTTGGAGGTAAATTAATTGAAAGAGACATTTTAGGCCATTGGGTGAAATGAAAATGCCTGCCAAATAAGAATGGAATGAGCTCAATTTTGGATTCACATCTAAAACAGCAACACCACACTCACACACACGCACACACACAGACACATAAACACAGACATTCACACACACACACACAAACACACACACACTCCAATGAAGGCCCTGAAATACCAAATAAAGATCCCAGAGAAGAGCTCCCTCAGTCAGACTCTCCTGAGGTTTAACCCCCCCCCCCCCCCCAACACACAGAACCCCCAAGGAAGCACCAACTCACACAATTACAGTCAACCAAATCACAGAGAAACGTTAATAAAATGACATCATCTACTGGGACGCACAAACATCAACACAAAGCCAACTGGAGTGCTCAGGGCTTAAAAAGAGAGTAAACTGCCAGAGTGCCTATTAAAAACGAAAAGATACAAAAGCACAGTTAAATACTGACACTGTGAGCACAGCTCTGCCATGGACACCGGCAGGCCGCACTGGCCACACAGGACAGGCTGTGTGATACTCAAAATGTGGAGACAAAGCTGAGCTTCTCAACCAAGTGTGAAAAAGACTAGAAACTGAATGCATTCAAAACCCTTTGAGAGTTAAATAGAGAGGCTGCAATTCATCTTAGGAGAGAGAAAGAATGCATGGCTTTGGCAAGAAATGCAACAGTGAGTAACAAATACATAATAAAGACCACACACTTCCTATTTTTTCTGTTTGTGTCACGTAGGTGCACATTTTTATCTTATTATTGTGCTTATTTGGTATCAGTCATGTTGTTTTGGCAGTGGTGTTTTATTACTGTCAGCATTTGCTTTAATATGGTGAATGTATTCTTGTCACGCCAATGAAGCCAGA